>NC_042987.1:15137173-15482173 GCF_901001165.1 Salmo trutta | reverse complement strand
TCATACACCGAAAAACAAGTTATTCCTTAGCTCTTAAGGTTCCTTAGAGAACTTTTGCCCAATAAAGAAACTTTGAGTTAAGTGGGAGGTTATTGACGTAGCATCTACGGTTCTTTAGAATTCTTAATTGTTCTTGAAATGTATGGAAGCCTGCAGACGTGTCCCTTTCATAGCAAATGGCAAAATGGCCAGTGTTAACTGGTCTTGACTTTTCAGTGTAACATTTCTAGTGTTGATTCAGGAATTAAATGAGCACTAATTGGTGTAAAAAAAAGTGTTGGTGTTAATATCCAGAGTTAAACCAAAACCAAGCCCATCATTATCATATTTTCCAGTATGTTCTATTGCAGGTAGATTTTTTTAACTGTTATTTTCAATATCTATGTTTTTGTTTAAACATTAATTGATTAATTCATCTTATGCTACTCAAATATAAATACCAATTTTCTTAACTATTCCAATCTGTTATTTGAAATTATTGCACCCATTACTGAAATGGTTGTTCCAGTTTAGATGTTTTAAGTAGTCTCCTACAATATCAAGTGCCTTTGGAAAGGATTCAGACCCCTTGACCTTTTCCACAATTTGTTAGTTTACAGCCTTATTCTAAATTGTATTAAATCGTTTTTTCCCCTCAACAATCTACACACAATACCCCCAAAATGACTAAGCAAAAACAGGTTTATAGAAATGTTCGCTAATCTATAAATAAAACCCAGAAAAATCACATTTACATAAGTATTCAGACCCTTTACTCAGTATTTTGTTGAAGCACCTTTGGCAGCAATTACAGCGTTGAATCTTCTTGGATCTGATGCTACAGGCTTGGCACACATGTATTTGGGGAGTTTCTCCCATTCTTCTCTGCAGATCCTCTCAAGCTCTGTCAGGTTGGATGGTGAGCGTCGCTGTACAGCAATTTTCAGGTCTCTCCAGAGATGTTCGATCGGGTTCAAGTCCGGGCTCTGACTGGGTCACTCAAGGACATTCAGAAACTTGTCCCGAAGCCACTCTTGCGTTGTCTTGACTGTGTGCTTAATGTCGTTGGCCTGTTGGAAGGTGAACCGTCGCCCCAGTCTGAGGTCCTGAGTGCTCTGAAGCAGGTTTTCATGAAAGATCTCTCTACTTTGTTCCGTTCATATTTTTCTCGATCCTGACTAGTGTCCCAGTCCCTGCCGCTGAAAAACATCCTCACAGCATGATGCTGCCACCAACATGCTTCACCGTAGGAATGGTGCCAGGTTTCCTCCAGACGTGACGCTTGGCATTCAGGCCAAAGAGTTCAATCTTGGTTTCATCAGACCAGAGAATCTTGTTTCTCACGGTCTGAGATTTTTTAGGTGACTTTTGGCAAACTCCAAGCGGGCTGTCATATGCCTTTTACTGATGAGTGGCTTCTGTCTGGCCACTCTACCATAAAGGCCTGATTGGCGAGTGCTGCAGAGCTGGTTTTCCTTCTTGAAGATATTTCCATCTCCACAGAACTCTAGAGCCATGCAATTTCCATAGACAAACATTGGCAGTAGAGTGGGCTTACTGAAGAGCTCATTGACTTTCAGTGTTGCATCTTCATAAGATGCCACCTTTTCAACAAGTCAGTTTGTCAAATTTCTGCCCTGCTAGAGCTGTCCAGGTCAAATGTAAGTGCTGTTATTGTGAAGTGGGAACATCTAGGCGCAACAACGTTTCAGCCGCGAAGTGCTGAAGCACGTAGCGCAACACTCACTACCAAACTGCTTCTGGAAGCAACTCGGCACAAGAACTGTTTGTCGGAAGCTTCAAGAATATGGGTTTCCATGGCCAGGCAGCCGCACACAAGCCTAAGATCAGCATGCGCAATGCCAAGTGTCGGCTGGAGTGGTGTAAAGCTTGCCGCCATTGGACTCTGGAGCAGTGGAAACGTGTTCTCTGGAGTGATGAATCACGCTTCTGGCAGACCAACGGACGAATCTGCGTTTAGCGGATGCCAGGAGAACGCTACCCGCCCCAATGCATAGTGCCAACTGTAAAGTTTGGTGGAGGAGGAATAATGGTCTTGGGCTGGTTTTCATGGTTCGGGCTAGGCCCCTTAGTTCCAGTGAAGGGAAATCTTAACGCTACAGTATACAATGACAATCTAGACGATTCTGTGCTTCCAACTTTGTGGCAACAGTTTGGGGAAGGCCCTTTCCTGTTTCATCATGACAATGCTGCAGCGCACAAAGCGAGGTCCATACAGAAATGGTTTGTCGAGATCGGTGTGAAAGATCTTGATTTGTCTGCACAGAGCCCTGACCTCAACCCCATCGAACACCTTTGGGAGGAATTGGAATGCCGACTGCAAGCCAGGCCTAATTACCCAACATCAGAGCCCGTCCTCACTAAAGCTCTTATGGCTGAATGGAAGCAAGTCCCTGCAGCAATGTTCCAACATCTAGTGGAAAGCCTTCCCAGTAGAGTGGAGGCTGTTATAGCAGCAAAATGGGTACCAACTCCATTTTAATGCCTATGATTTCGGAATGAGACATTCGACAAGCAGGTGTCTACATACTTTTGGTCATGTAGTGTATCTTAGTCTTCTCAACCCCAGTAGTCATTCTGAATCAGGTTGTGGATATCCCCACTGGCTGGATTCCAATTGGAATTACACATTCCTTTGCAAGCCAACATAATGTGACTTGCATGCCTGATGTGGCATGTTTACTATGAGTTTCAGGCCAATGTATTAGGGTAAAACTAGGCCCTCAAAATAAGAAACATGAATTGAATGGTTTTAAATAATGTAATTTTAATGATAACATATTCACTAATGGTGACGACCACAGGGCTAAAATGAATGAACGCAACAGCCATGTCTCTGTCACTAGCAAGCACAGTCATGGGGGGGTACTGGTAACTCTAAAATTCACTCTAAAGTCATCCTGGGAAATATGGAAATAAGGCTTAAAATCCTACAGCAGGGCTATTCAATTCCGGTCCTGGAGGGCCAACTAGGTTTCTGGTTTGGGATTTTTGTATGGTTCTTCAAAGAACCATCCCATTTATGGTTCTTCAGAGGCCATAAAATGGTTTCCCTATGGCGTTGCTCTCAAGAACCTTATTTGGTTCCAACTTGCACCTTTATTTGTAAGAGTGTAGTCTTTGACAGCTGTAATTCCTGTTTGAATATGAGCTGTTCCACTGTTCGTGTCTCCTGGTTCTCAGCACATCCAGATCTCAGCATACTCTAGGAGAATCCCTCAATGGTGTCAGTGCGGTTGAGTGTGGTGGCGGACTCCAAGCAAATAAAACGACCACTGCCTCAGCCTCTGCTCTCAATATCTGTCCATTATGATCATCTGGCATTCCCCTGCATAACATTTCACTAAACAAGATGTGACAATGGACTGACCATTCACAAACACCACTTAGATTATCCAAGTTTTAAATGGTAAGAATGTTGTAGGAGGTGTTGTAATATTTTTTTTTACCTTTCTCTTTTTTGTCATTTGAGATGAGAGGCCAAAACTGTATTAGTGCAGCTGTGTTTGACAGAGAAAACATTGGTAACATTATAGAGTGCATGCAAACGGTTACAGTATGGCTGACTGGCTGTCTCTCATTATTTTAGTCTCAGCACATTGCAGGAGTGTTTTCAACCCCTCTCTTTCTCTCTGAGAAGTCTTACAGTCTGTCTCCATTGGACACCAGACAGACCATGACAGTCGGTGTCTACTGTCTCTGGCTTTTCGTTTTATTGCAGCTCTGCCTCCTGTGCCTAATGTCTTTTTTTTAAAGTCCACACCGCTCTGCCTTTACCCATTGTAATTAAAAGAAAGTATTCAGAGACAGGAATCAGATGAAAGACCCAGAACGAAGGCACCGCTGAGACCAGCCGAGGCAGAGCTCAGTTACACCCTTAATTCATATTCCTTTTGTTCCCTTTCAGGCGCATAGAGGGGTTTTAAACAGCCCCGAGGAGTGATGGGCCTAAAGATAACCGAACAGGTAGAGGGGTTTTAAACAGCCCCGAGGAGTGATGGGCCTAATGATAACCGAACAGGTATCATTTTTTTATAGCAATTTCCATTGTTACCAACTGATTCAAAGACCCCAACCCAGGGTTTTATGTGAAATGAAACAGATATCATACTATAGAGGGTATATTATATCTCCTTATGTTCCGATTGTGCCTTGAATAAGTAACGCTTGGTGTCAGTAGTGCGTTGGGTTATGAAGGACAGAAGAGAACAGCATCCCACTGCTCGCTATATATCCTCCCCATTAGCTTGACCCACAGAACCACCTGTGGATATTATACTGTAACGTATTAAAGAGTAATGTTCATGCCATTTGTGCAAAATCTTCAAATCTACTGTAGGTACTGATAATGATGGAAGCTCATTTTAATGGGAATACTGCATATACAGGATAGTGAGCCGTTGCTATTTTTCCACCCTTCCTTTTTGCTAGGGCCCTGGAGTTGGATTGGTAACCCAGGCAATGACAGTTGTATGAAAGAGTATGTTGCACCTTTCTTCCCTCACTCAGACTGTGTTGAGTGGGTCTTTTTAGCAGTCTTGTTAGAAGAAGCTGTAATTCCGGAACAAACCATGTTGTGGCGCTCTGTACACTCTCGCTGTGACACGTTACCCTTTGCGCACTGGATGCCCTATCGCTTGCTACCTCATTAAAATGAGTGATGATAATAAGTCCCAAAGATCCCATGATCGTGCAATGAAGTCGTCTCGAGTCACAGATACACACGCATCGGCTGAATATACATCCTATCAATCCTAGCCCTTATCTCTCCTCTGAAATGACTGCACTCCACATAGTTACTTATTCCCCACACATTCACATGCGCACGCACGCACACACGAACACACACACACACACACACACACACACACACACACACACACACACACACACACACACACACACACACACACACACACGTACACACACACACACACACGTACAGTCACATGTGCAAACACACACACACACACGTGCGCGAGCGCACACGCACACACACACATACACACGCACACTACATTCATCAGAACTGACATATCAATCTTTTCTAAGAAGCCATATTTTACTGTTCTTTTTATACCTCTCATTTCCATTTCATTTCTTCATAGGTGTGTGAAATGTGTTTATTTATTACTGATTTCAAATAATTAGAAATTGCTTACAGTCATTTCAAAACCTTGGGCTGGATTCAGTCCGTATCGCTGAAGATCTGCGTTACAGCTCGATTGTCTTTACATTTCAATGTTCCCGCGTTCACGGAGACTGCATTCACGGTTAACTCTGCATATGTCGGCTCAATCGGAAATGACCTTTGAATTTTAATGTGAATCTTCTGCGATACTTCTGCAATACAGATTGAATCCAGCCCAAGGTTTTGAAATGACTTGAATCCAGCCCCTTGTTTTTACAGTCCAGCACCCTTGTAGGTGCTCAGTAGATACACAATGTCGACCACACGCACTCCGGGCATGGCTTTGACAAGAAAAGCAGACATGCGTCCTTCGTCCTGATCTTGCCGTTTACACTGATCTAGGTAAGAATCTGTTCAGAATGCGTATTTTAATCGTCTACACCTGTCAAAAAATGTGGTGCACAATCAGAATGTGGACAAGTTCAGGACTAAGGATGCATGTTAGAACTAGGTATAAACAGAGCTAAGAAAACACATGTTTAATCAACAAAGGTTAGAGCATTGAGATAGATGGGTTACAGAGCGTTGCCTTGCTATGTTGTTCGAGGAGGTTTAACGAGAAAGACAGACATCTGTATTCTCCTCAGATGGCTTGTGTTAGTAGGATCATGCAGATATGGGTCTTTTTCCTCTCAGAATTAAAACCCAGATGTCATGCTAACGGACACACATCTCCTCACAGCTATAAAATATTGTTTATGACTCCGCAGTCAACATGACTAATGCTTCACACGCAGTACTGTACTCACTCACTTTGAAAAATGATTTTTGATTTTGGAATTTGATGGCAGTAATCAATTCCACCCCATATACCAAACTAACTCTGTACCACAAGCCCCCACCTACAGTGTTCTGCATGTACAGAGTTATGACACTAGGCCCCATCTTGTTGAACTCATGTTTTTTATCTGGGAGGCCAGCAATGTGTACTAAAATATGCATTGTGCTAATTATTTTCATTTCTGGAGTCGAATGTAGCGATAATAATATTACTGTCTAATAAAAACCACCCATGCCAAGACTTGCTGCACAACAGACAAATAGGTTTATGTAACGTTGCCAACCTCTGAATTGCTCCAGGGTCGCTGTTGATAAGTTTTCAGAACTCTATTGGAGGTATGCGACACCATTCTTCCACAAGAAATTCAATAGTTTGGTGTTTCGTTGATGGTGGTGGAAAACGCTGCCGCTCCAGAATCTCCCATAAGTGTTCAATTGGGTTGAGATCTGGTGACTGAGAAGGCATATGGTTAATATCATTTTCATGCTTTTCAAACCATTCAGTGACCACTCGTGCCTTGTGGTTGGGAGCATTGTCATCCTATGGGAGCATAGTCATGGTAGCCAATATAATAGGCAACTAGGCCTGCCCAACATTTTTTATACGTGACCCTAAGCAGGATGGGATGTTAATTGCTTAATTAACTCACATTAACTAATTGCTTAATTAACTCACTTTGTATCTCTCATCTGTTCAAATGTTATTAACCACAAATTAAAGATGAAATAATAATTGATACCTAATTTAAACACAATATGTAAATATAGTGAAATAAACATTACACCACTATTTAATATCACTATGAAAACATGTTTTTGCATTGAACTTTATCAAGATGAAGTTAGGCAATAAAAAAATGTAATATTTACATACATGTATATTTGTTCATGAATTGGACAATATGACATCTCCATGCATTGTGTCGGCTGGTGGCATATTTCCTGTATCCATCCTGAAGTGCCAATTAACAGAGTTGGATATGAAACGGCTGTGGAGAAGAACATTGCCCTGTTTAACATAGAGAACAAAAGCTTTTGATGTCCCCAATGAATTATGCCGCAAAATTACAGTGCCTCAACAGATGTGATAACATCTACACATGGCACGCATGAACAATACATAACAGCGATATGACAGTTGTATTTCAAACATAAATGTTTGATTATGCTAATAAGACAAACGAAGAAGAAGGTCTGTAAAGGAAGGCAGGAAGCCACAGTAAAGCACAGTCAATGTCTTTGTGGTGTGGCACAGTTTTTCTGGAGACAAAGGATTGGTAACAATGAAAACATGGCAACAGAAATATTATTTATACTCTTGAAGAAGGTGATGAAATTGGAAAGCTGTGCTTACAGAGCCTGGTGATAATGTCAACAAATATAAAACCTGGGTTCAAATAGTCTTTTTTCTCTTTTGGAATACTTGATGTGTGCTTGATTGAGCTTATCTGGTGCAATTGAACCAATGGAATAGTCCCAAATGTTCAAACCTGAGCCCATCTGGCACTCAATGCAGGCTCAATCTAATGCCCAAAGTGTTTTGAAAAATTATAATATTTCAACCAATGGGTCTGACAAATACTGATAACATTTTAACTGGAACTAATGTAGGTTGAAGAAGTGGGAGCATTGTATAGCCTATCCTCACAGGCTACAGAATAAGAAGGCGTGACCCAGTTGTAGCCTCCAGCACATGGATGCCCTTGTTGACAGTGCTTGTCATGGCACAGTTTAAGTGCCAAAAACATACAATGTTTCCAAGAACTAGCTAAGAGAAATCTCCTTATTTTTTCACCTTGCCTTGTTATTACATCCCTGGCGCGGTCTGTCGTTATAATTACTCACAGCGGAAAAGCATTCTGACTCCATGCCAGCCCACTATACATAGAATGGAAGACAGCGTTAAATGGAGACATACCTGAAGTGACAGAAACTTGGCAGGGCTGAAATAGTTTCCAGATAGTTAATTAAACTTAGCGACTGCCACAGCAGTCCAGGCCGGCCCAGTCAGTCGCAATGAGTGCCGGGATAAATACTAGCATTCATGATGACATGTCACAGCCCCTACATGTCATCTGTGTACTGGCCCCCTTAGTTTGCACTTTGTTTAGAGCTGAACTCACAGGGTATTTTCATCAAGAAAAAAAAACGAGAACTATGTACGTGAACTTGGTGTGTTGCCATAATGTTTTGCAAACATACTGAAAGCCATTTGTATAATTAGGTCAAACAAGACTGTATTGTATGACTTAAGATTCCTCAACAATATTTGAGCAGGATGTTAATGATATGCCAAAAATATCATGGTGAAATTAAATGATTTAATCTATTTGAAAGAGCTACAATGTAGTGTCATGTATTCACTCTTAAACACTAATCTCATTGTTTTATATTCCAATGTTTTACTAGTGTTGTCTTTTATACTGTAAGTTATTTATAGGGGGTATCAGTTCAGTTATTTGGACAGAGACTTGTAGAGACGGAGGAGGCAGAAGTGGGGGAGGAGGAGGAGTTTGGATACACAATACACACAATAACTCATGCTTCTTTTGAACACTAAATCAAGACCCAGGAGGTGGAAAAAGGGCCACCCATGTTGGTCTATTACATTGGCTTGTAATCTGGTTACAGTACAAAACAATTCCAGTTCTATAGAGTTGCAGATGTAGAAGCAGCCATATCGTAGTAGGACTAAAAGGCAAAGACAGTGGCCGTTCTGGTAGCCAGTCTTATGTGGAACGTTCTCCTGGTTCTGAACACCTCCGCATTTTCCCCAACATCACTTTACATTGCTACACTCTGACAACATCTTTAGAAGCTACATCTCAAAATCTCAAAACCAAAACGGCCATGTGAAAGGAGTGAAGATGAAACATCTGGTGGATAACACCTTTCCTGTTGGAAAAAAGTAATCATGCTCAAAAGAAAGAGATTGCATGTGTCATAAAATTGGATATGAGGAATGGTGGAATTGAGCCGAAACTGAAAACGGGGTAGAATGTGACACTTGGAGGAGTGTGATTACACAAATGAATAGAAAACAGGTGAAGTCGTCTTTAACACTGGAAGACTATACATGTCAGCAACATTAATCAATTACAGGTATTTTCGCAGCCATCTCTCAGTACAGCAAAGAAAGTTTCATTTTGGGATTGGCGAGAAGAGAATCCACCTTGGAATTTACATTGACCTTCTCAGCCAACAGCCTTCTATACTGGGTTCCCAGCTAGTTGTGGTCCGTGGCACTGGGCCACTGGCCCATGCAAATCCGACCAAAGAACCCACGCTGCGAAGCATTAAAACCTATTCATCAAGTCTACTGGCTAGGCTCCGGTATGTTTGACAGTGAAGAATCGAGGTGGAAAGTTCAACACCACAGCACTGTCCAAATCCATAGATGGAGGTCTGAGAATTTGGAAATTATGTTCACAATTTGTTAGGTAAACGGTTTGGAAAGTTATATTAGCATGACGCTTGATGCCAATCCAATCAAGGCTTGACAGGTTAGTCCCCACCCTCCAGTGGACGTCATCCTCTATGCCCATTGTTTGCCTTGTACCTGACAGAACAGACTCTGGTATTTTGTTTTAACGGTGCTGAGGTGATTTAAAGAACCATAACAGAAAAAGACATGCAGTTCATATTCTCATGGCTGTCTTGGTCTAAACACATCCAGATTTTTATAAAAGCGTTGTGCAGGGGGGTGATTTGCTGACATTATTTACACGGGGAAAGTTTTGCAGCCTTCCTGTCGGCCAGCAGATCGGGATTTTGGAATTCTTTGGCAGTGACCTCCATCTAGATTTGTGTGCTAGCGGGTGACCCACCACCCCGCCCTCCTTGAAAGCGCACCACCCTCCTTGAAAGGAGCCCTATACACAACCAAAGCCTGAAAGTCATTCAGAAGCAGCTCTCTTCCTCTGTCAGTAACAACAACACCTCCCAACCCTCAACATTCTAAATGTATGCCCTTCGATGTTCCTATCATGTCTATCTTTGGAGGGGAACTCTGCAGACGCTTCCTGTATCCCCTATGAGAAGAGTGATGCAACGGTGAAGAGCCAGCAGTCCAACAGATTGGATTCTCTCTTCAGCAGCCATATGGGACCACAGAGAGCCCAGTCTGGTTTTCATCCTCAGTCAAGTCAGTCAGCTGCCCTGCCCTAGCTCTGTACACAATGGATTGGGAGCAGGCCCATGACTTTGACTTTTAACTCACTTTGCAGATTCCATGCTCTGCCGCCAGTCTGGCCCAATATGCTGCGCAGAACCTCCCTTGATGTGTCAGCCAGAGCAGCTTTGAATCCAATCATAAGGCCATAGGTTCCCCTGTAATAGTCCATCCCTGTTCCTGGAGAGGGGACACCAGGGAATTGCGTTTATGGTCAGCAATGTGGAAAAAGACAGATTGATTTTTCGCCACAAATCTCAGGTCCCTCAGTGATGTATTTCAGCAGAGAAAAACTGATAAATAGTCCAGTAAATCTATACGGTAGTTAATCTGAGGAGATAACAATTTACTCCTTCGGCTCGCACACTATGGCTGACAGTCGTTTATCACGATCTTTGTGAATTTTTCTTATCAGTTAAAAAGCACTGAATCTAATATGGTGATGGAATAACGCCATCATCATCTATTCCCACACAATTCCTGCCGAGTATATATCTTTCAGTCAAACACTCCAACTCATGGTAAAAACTCATAGGAAAGAAGAGGGTCCATTTTGTGCATTTTCTTATCAGTTAAAATGCACTAAATCTAACATGGTGATTGAATATTTTTTGCTATACAATACAGCCAAGTGTTCTATACATCTTCCAGAATGCACCATCAAACTCACGCTACTTCCCAGACAGTTCTGGGGAATCCATGTGCATTTTCTTATCAGTTAAAAAGCAAAGAATCTAACATAATGATAGAATAATGCCATATCATGTAGGCAGGCTATTTCTATAGTGCCAAACATATTCCAGAATCAAACTCATGTTACAACTCAAGCTACTGAACAGACTGTTATAACTAAGAAATCGAGAGAGTGAATTTTTGCACTCGTTTGGAATATGATTGAACGAGTTAATGAAATAAATCTGGACTGCATTGAATGAGTCAGTCTGTCTGCCTGTCAAGCAGGTTGTCAGTCTGTCAAGGTTTTCAAACACCATTTAGCAGGCTGAGCGTCTCAGTGGTCTGTTTTGAGTGGTTTCCCCCTGCCTTCGTATCCGTCACACAAACAGAGGCAGGCCCCAGGTCTAGTCTATCCCTCATCCTTCTCTCCCATATTGGACTCGGAGCGAAGGAGAGAGAGGGCTTTCAGGCTATAATTAAATTCCAATCCCAGCTCTCAGTTCTCCACTGGCTGTCCCCGGCTCTCTCAGTGGGAGGTTGAGAAGTTGGGATTGCCGCCTGTTGTGGTTTGTTTGAAAGCTCTCTGGAAGAGTTCTCTGGAAACCCCTGCTATAATGATGGAATTCGCACATGTGGTGCAACAGCAGTGGGCCCCTCTATGCTCAGTCACTACAGGCGGAATCATAGAATCATAGAATAGAATCATGTATGGTTCTCTGTCCTGCTCATTCAACTGGGAGAAGTCAAGAGCCTCACTGCTTATTGTGTGTGTGACTCACGTCCCCCCGTCTCTCTCAGAGGGAATGGTATTCATGTATACTGTCACGTCATCTGTCATTGTCTGTTATGAAAGCCATGATAGCCTGCATATGATATCACGATTATGATAGCTTCCATCATACACGGATTATGACACATACCTCGAGTGCTGCACCACTCCATTCTCCACTTTCTTCCACTTTTTCTTCCTAGTACTGCACTCCCAGCACACTACCACAGACAATGGCAGATCATTGGCATCGATCCATGGATACAAACTGGAATCAGCTGCAGCAGCAGGGTGTCAGGCATTGCCTCCTGACAGCGATATGAGGGCTGGACTGCACAAGTCCAGTCGGGCAGGCAGGGACTAGCACTGTAGGAGAGACAGGCAGAGTTCTGCACCACTGATCTACATTGACATTGATGGACAGGTTCTGAGAGGAGAGCTGATGGCCGGGCTTTTTCGCCGCTCTGGACAGTTCTTTGAAAGGATGGACAAGACGGTCGCAGGGCTTCAAAGTCAGCAGGGCGTTTTGTCTAGTGTGTGTGTGTGTGTGTGTGTGTGTGTGTGTGTGTGTGTGTGTGTGTGTGTGTCCTTGCTTGCGTGTGTGCATGTGTGTGCGTGTAATGGCAAACGGACAAGCAGAACAATAAACGTTAAAGAGGAGGAACACTTGAGTTATTGATTCTGTAAGATTTTTACCCCTTACAAATGTCCATACAAGACATACAAGATTCCATTAGCCTATGTAACTCTGATGATTTAGTGACCAAACATTGTTGACATGATGGCTGAGTACTACACTGCAACGGAAAACGAATGTATATGGTTATTTGGGGTATTATCAACAGTAACGTACTGTGAAAGCATCATACTGCACTGTAAAAAAATATATATTGAGATTCAGTCAAAAGTATTCATTTTATGTAGCCAAGTAAGCTACATTTTCAAAATTTGTTGAGTTGACAATTATTTTTAAGTTGAGTTGACTTCAACTCACTCAAAATGTATTAAATCAAGTCAAGTTACCAAAAAACGATGTGTTTATCAAATTAGAAATTCACAACCATAAAGTCAAAACAACTGAAACAGTTGTGTTGAGAAAACAACATCAAGTTTATATAACCAGAACTTATCAAATTGTCTTAACTTATGAAATCAAGTTGAACCACGTTTACTCAACTTATACATTCACAACAACAATCTACTGAAGCAACATAACAGCTGTCTTGACTAAACATGTCAAGTTCAGATGACTTCAACTTGTCTAATTGTCTATTTGTATAATTAAGTTGAATCAACAAAGATCAATGTGTTTACTCAATTTAGAAATTCACAACCAAAAAGTCAAATCAACTGAAACAACATAACATCTGTATTGCCTAAAAATGTCAAGTTCAGATGACTTCAACTTATTTTGGGGGGGCAGAGCTTATTTGAATAATACCCAGAATGGTTTGCAATCGTTAATTGTTACATTTACATGTTGGTAATTTAGCTCACGCTTTTATCCAGAGACTTCAATTAGTCAGTGCATAAAAATTTACAAGTAAAACGTTTCTGTAACAGTACTGAGAATGTCATTAAAGTTAGTTTTATGTTGGTTGGTTGACATCACTGCCAGTTTTGAAACTGGTGAAAAAGCTTACGCGAGCAAGAGACAGATGGGAGCATAAAGGTCCCTACTGAAGTGTTCATTATATCATTGTTACACTATAAAAAATATATTTCTTTTTTACAGTAACTTACAAGTAACTAGCTGCCAGTAAGTTACTGTAAAAAAAAAACATGATTTATTTTACTGTTTAGGTTTGTTTAGTGTACAAAACATTAGTAACACCTTCCTAATATTTAGTTGCATTCCCCTTTCCCTTCAGAACAGCCTCAATTTGTCAGGGTATTGACTCTACAAGGTGTCAAAAGCGATCCACAGGGATGCTGGACCATGTCGACTTCAATGCCTTCCACAGTTGTGTCAACTGGGTGGTGGAACATTCTTGATACACACGGGAAACTGTTGAACGTGAAAAACCCAGCAGCGTTGCAGTTCTTGACACACTTAAGCTGATGCGCCTGGCACCTGCAAACATACCTCGTTCAAAGGCACTAAAATATTTTGTCTTGCCTATTCACCGTCTGAATGGCAAACATACACAATCCATGTCTCAATTGTCTCAAGGCTTAAAAATCCTTCTTTAACTTGTCTCCTCCCTTAATCCTACACTGATTAAGTGGATTTGACAAGTGACATCAATAAGGGATCATAGCTTTCACCTGGATTCACCTGGTCAGTCTATGTCATGGAAAGAGCAGGTGTTCCTAATGTTTTGTACACTTGTTGTGTATATAGTCTACTTAACTTGATAGTAAGTTGTATTAATTGAAAATAAGGAGTAATTTGGAAATGGAGGCTAGTTATCTCTACTGAAACCTAAATTGATCAAACTATAAATTCTAGGTTTTACTGACAAACTGTAAAGTTGACTTAACTTAGTGAAAGTAAATTTGGTGTAAATTACTATAGCTTGAAATTTAAAGTTGATAGAGCTTAAAAAATTCCATGCAACGTTATTTCTGGAAATTATACAGTATAGTACTGTGTGTCATTACACAGTACTTGCTTTGATTCTGTATTAAGATTACAATAGGTGTACTGCAATATGAAATACAGTAACTTACTTGCCAATTTGCTGCCTGTAAGTTAGTGTCACATTCATGGCAAGTTTAACACTTTGACATTTTAAGTTTGCATCTGCAGTGCTGACAGTCAAAAACAAGTCCTATCATGCTACGAGCAGGAGTTATGTGTCACAGAAAATGTTCCTCTGCTCCTCCCAGCTAATCCAGTGTTCAGGTTCCCTGCTAACTCATTAATTCAAGATTAAACGTCCCCAAGGGAAGCAATTAATGCTAAACTTATTAGACAATATGCGGCCCCCGGGGCCGCAGTCTAATCTGGATGGTAGGGCCCCGGGTTGTGTCACTTACCCAGCTGTCAGCTTTGATGACTCACACACACATGAACACAGACGCAATAACACAGACGCACGCACGCGAAAACACAGACAGACAGACAGACAGACAGACAGACAGACAGACAGACAGACAGACAGACAGACAGACAGACAGACAGACAGACAGACAGACAGACAGACAGACAGACAGACAGACAGACACACACACACACACACACACAGAGTCCCAAAAGTGTTTGTGTGTGTGTTTGTCTATGTTCGTTTGTGTGTGTGTGGGTCCGTGCGTGCGTGTGTCTGTGTGTGTCTCTGTATGTTGTTTACTGAGTGTGTCTGGGCGAGAGGATCTATAGTGTATAGTATGTAAAGTATGTGTGTGTGGGAGTGAATATTTCTGCGTGTATCTCAAGGACAACTAGGACAACCTCCTCAACCTCCTGCACACATCTGCAGAGAGCAGACTCGTAGAGCAGAGCTGTATGTCCTCTTTATGACAAAATGAATCTTCTCGGAATACTTATGACTACTCCTTTAAGATGTGTTCTTCCTGTGCAAAATATATAGGCCTATGCCCAAAACATGTAGGACAATTGATGTACTGTATTTTCATCATTGATGCTACAATACTGTAGAAAGGGGCCACATCTTACCCATTGTTGTCCTCAACTACTGGACACTATGTTGCTGGAGCGCAACTTTTCACAGAGTAATCCCCTGACTCAAGCCTTCTATTATGATCTAATTTACGTTTTTTAAACGTTGCCTCGATCAATAATTAACGAGACACAATGTACGACAAATGAACAATAAACGACTAGTCTACGGCAAGCACTGGGAATATTCAGGGGGTTAAGAAGAAGGGTGTGTGTGTGTGTGTGTGTGTGTGTGTGTGTGTGTGTGTGTGTGTGTGTGTGTGTGTGTGTGTGTGTGTGTGTGTGTGTGTGTGTGTGTGTGTGTGTGTGTGTGTGTTTGCATGAGGTGGTCAGAGACTCAGAGACGGTCCCAGCTTTAGGGGCTCTTGTGAGGTCGTTAAACATGTTCCTGTTCACTTTTCCAGCTGCCATTCTTAAATGGCACATTAAACTCCGGTAAACCCTAAAAGTCACCCGGGAAAACATGAAATGCTCTTTGAGCATCAAGTGGGGTCAAGGACAATCCTGTTGCTCTATTCTCTTTTTTTCATATGTGTAATTTTTTAGGTGTACATAGATCGACACTAATAGATCACAAATAGTCATATATCACGTAAAAATACAAGTCATGTTTTTTATTCACTTATGAAAAATAGTTACAACCTAGAAATATTGGATATGGCACAGCCAGAAGAGGACTGGCCACCCCTCATAGCCTGGTTCCTCTCTAGGTTTCTTCCTAGGTTCTGGCCTTTCTAGGGAGTTTTTCCTAGCCACCGTGCTTCTACACCTGCATTGCTTGCTGTTTGGGGTTTTAGGCTGGGTTTCTGTAAAGCACTTTGAGATATCAGCTGATGTAAGAAGGGCTTTATAAATACATTTGATTTGATTTGATTTGGATACTTCAATTAAATAAATAGGAAGCCACTAAACTTCATGTTATAATTTTCCATGTGAATCCATAGTTGCATACTGTGGAATTAAAAATTCAACATGTTTCAAACACGTTTGTTTTCTGCTATTAGTTGATGTGAGTCATCATGTAGATAAGTCATTGTAATTCTATGCGATATTGTATTATATAATGAGTGTACAGTATTATACTAAACATATGTGCTGTAATTTCCCCTGACCCAGACAGATTATCTGCTACAGGACCACTGTGTACTAGACTGATAAGGATGATCAAGCAGCCGCGGTTTTAGTGCTAGATGTTACATCTGGTCATGATGTGTTTGGTAGCCTATGACAGATACTGGAACGATAAAGCGTATTGCTCTGAGAGCACTGAAACCCGGCTAGTCTACCTTTACAATATCACGGCCACAATAACACAGCTCCCTCTTATATGGATGAAGAACCCTGACTACCTATTGAATGTAGGCTACAGCTTGGAATGATGCACTCAAAGAACAGCTTTTCATTTTAAGATGAGAATGAATGTCATTAAGGGCTATTCAGGCCTGTTTTTCAATACCTATTGCAATGTTAATACCACGCACAGCCTTGAATCAATACATTTCTGCCCTGTAGGAGACACTGACTAACAAAAAGAACACTTTAAAAAAAAGCATTGTGGGGATAATAATGTAACATTAAAAGCCACGTCTTATTCTGTAAAATGAAGGTGACTGTATTATGGAAAAGGTTCACACAAATGCACTTAACATTTATATACACAAAGTGAGGGGCTGTCAACAGTTTTACCAAAGCATAGTCTAGGAGTTTGCTTGGTTATAAGGAGATATAAGTTGAGGAAAGTTGAGGAATGTTTGTAGAGTGTACAGTGGGTATAATAGAGCAAGTGCTAACTGTTTTGCGGAGTGTTTTTCTTCCTTCTTTTCTTACACAAGAAAAACAGATTACTGGAGTTCACACTGACTCTCCTCCTAAAGAAAATAGCACGTATCTACACCTCCCCTGCTGTTTCCTGCCTCCATTTTTTCTTCCCCCATTTTTTTTCATGGCGGGTAGTTGCCACGGAAATATGACTTGACCAATATCCTGCACAAAGGCAGTGATACATCAATGCATCACGATGCAAAATTCTAAATGTTTTTCTGTCTGTTCTGTGAAACAGGGGGCATTATCATGGTACCAGCTGTCATTTTCAATGAAAAATAAATATCCACATTGTGTCAGGTATGAATTCCATAAGGGAAAAACAATAGATGTTAAAGTAAAGCCTTTGGTTTCATAAGGTTTCATTGGATTCACGATATAGGATTGTCCTTATTCCAGAAATCCCACCAGATCAAGTAGACCCTGGCATTATGAGGAGAAACTGTATTTTTGTTGGGGCCATTGTGTTTTTCGGTGAGCAGAATTTATTTATGAAGCCTGGAATGAAATGAAAAGGGTGACTTATAATTAAATTATACAAATATTTAGCTCCAGATATAAAGCAAAAGCCACGTAATTCACTACCGGTCAAAAGTTTTAGAAGACCTACTCATTCAAGTTTTGTTTTTAATTTTTACTATTTTCTACATTGTAGAATAATAGTGAAGACATCAAAACTGTGAAATAAATAGCCACCCTTTGCCTTGATGACAGCTTTGCACACTCTTGGCATTCTCTCAACCAGCTTTACCTGAAATGCTTTTCCAACAGCCTTGAAGGAGTTCCCACATATGCTGAGCACTTGTTGGCTGCTTTTCCTTCACTCTGCGGTCCGACTCATCCCAAACCATCTCAATTTGGTTGTGGTCGGATGATTGTGGAGGCCAAGTCATCTGATGCAGCACTCCATCACTCTCCTTCTTGGTCAAATAACCCTTACACAGCCTGAAGGTGTGTTGGGTCAGTGTCCTGTTGAAAAACAAATTATAGTCCCACTAAGCCCAAACCAGATGGGATGGTGTATCACTGCAGAATGCTGTGGTAGCCATGCTGGTTATGTGTGCGTTGAATTCTAAATAAATCACAGACAGTGTCACCAGCATAGCAACCCCACACCATAACACCTTCTCCTCCATGCTTTACGGTGGGATATACACATGCGGAGATCATCCGTTCACCCACACCGCATCTCACAAAGACATGGCGGTTGCAACCAAAAATCTACAATTTGGACTCCAGACCAAAGGACAAAATTCCACCGGTCTAATGTCCATTGCTTGTGTTTATTGGCCCGAGCAAGTCTCTTCTTATTGGTGTCCTTTAGTAGTGGTTTCTTTGCAGCAATTCAATCATAAAGGCCTGATTCACACAGTCTCCTCTGAACAATTGATGTTGAGATGTGTCTGTTACTTGAACTCTGTGAAGCATTTATTTGGGCTGCAATTTCTGAGGCTGGTAGCTGAACGTATCTTCTGCAGCAGAGGTAACTCTGAGTCTTCCATCCCTGTGGTGGTGCTCATGAGAGCCAGTTTTGATGGTTTTTACGACTGCACTTGAAGAAGCATTCCAATTTCTTGAAATGTTCTCTATTGACTGACCTTCATGTCTTAAAGTAATGATGGACTGTCGTTTCTCTTTGCTTATTTGAGCTGTTCTTGCAATAATATGGACTTGGTCTTTTACCAAATAGGGCTATCTTCTGTATACCCCCCTACCTTGTCACAATACAACTGATTGGCTCAAACGCATTAAGAAGGAAATAAATTCCACAAATTAAGTTTTAACAAGGCACACCTGTTAATTGAAATGCATTCCATGTGACTACCTCATGAAGCTGGTTGAGAGAATGCCAAGATTGTGCAAAGCTGTCATCAAAGCAAAGGGTGGCTACTTTGAAGAATCTCAAATAGAAAATATATTTAGATTTGTTTAACACTTTTTTGGTTACTACATTATTCCATGGGGTGTTATTTCATATACTTGATGTATTCGCTATTATTCTACAATGTAGAAAATAGTAAAAATAAAGAAAAACCTTTGAATGAGTAGGTGTTCTAAAACTTTTGACCGCTAGTGTATATAGATTGTGTGTAGGCCTATATCTCTCACACTTGAATCTTCTCTTTGTTTTTGTTAGACTTAAGTACAGCCTTTGACATTATCGATCATAGTCTGCTGCTGGAAAAACGTATGTTTTATGGCTTTACAGCTCTTACTATATTGTGGATAAAGAGTTACCTGTCTAACAGAACACTGAGGGTGTTCTTTAATGGAAGCCACTCCAACATAATCCCGGTAGAATCAGGAATTCCTCAGGGCAGCTGTCTAGGCCCGTTACTTTTTCAATCTTTACAAATGACTTGCCAATGGCTTTGAGTAGAGCCAGTGTGTCTATGTATGCGGATGACTCAACACTATACATGTCAGCTACTACAGTGACTGAAATGACTGCAACACTTAACAAAGAGTTGCAGTTAGTTTCAGAGTGGGTGGCAAGGAATAAGTTAGTCATAAATATTTCAAAAACTAAAAGCAATGTATTTGGGACAAATCATTCACTGAACCCTAAACCTCAACTAAATCTTGTAATAAATAATGTGGAAATTGAGCAAGTTGAGGTGACCAAACTGCTTGAAGTAACCCTGGATTGTAAGCAGTCATGGTCAAAAGATTTTGATTCAACAGTAGCTAAGATGGGGAGAAGTATATCCATAATAAAGCGCTGCTCTACCTTCTTAACAGCGCTATCAACAAGGCAGGTTCTACAGACACACGTTTTGTTGCACCTAGAGTACTGTTCAGTCGTGTGGTCAGGTGCCACAAAATGGAACTTAGGAAAATTACAATTGGCTCAGAACAGAGCAGCATGGCTGACCCTTGGATGTACACAGAGAGCTAATATTAACAATATACATGTCAATCTCTCCTGGCTCAAAGTGGAGGAGAGATTGACTTCATCACTATTTGTATTTATGAGGTATTGACATGTTGAATGCACCGAGCTGTCGGTTTGAACTACTGGCGCACAGCTCGGAGACACATGCATATCCCACAACACATGCCACAAGAGGTCTCTTCACAGTCCCCAAGTCCAGAACAGACTATGAGAGGTGCACAGTACTACATAGAGCCATGACTATATGGAACTGTATTCCATATCAAGTAACTCATGCAAACAGTAAAATTAGATTTAATAAACAGATAAAAATACACCTTATGGAACAGTGGAGACACAAACAACACAAACACAGGCACAGGCACATGCATACACACTGTCACGTCCTGACCATAGAGAGCTTGTATTTTTCTATGGTAGAGTAGGTCAGGGCGTGACTGGGGGGTTTTGTCTAGTTTATTTATTTCTATGTTTGGTTCTAGTTTCTTTTTTCAATGTTGGGGTTTTTGTCTAGTTTAAATTTTCTATTTTGTGTTCTAGGTTCTTTTTTCTAGGTTGGGTTTTTTGTATGATTCCCAATTAGAGGCAGCCGGTCATCGTTGTCTCTAATTGGGGATCATATTTAAGTTGTTGTTTTTCCCACTAGTGTTTGTGGGAGATTATTTTGAGTTACTAGCACGGCAACAACGGAAGCCCGAGAGGCAGCTCCCCCAAAAAATTGGGGGGGGGGGGGGGGCACACGGGGAGATTGGCGGAGTCAGGGTTGAGACCTGAGCCAACTCCCCATGCTTACCGTGGGGAGCGTGTGACCAGTCAGGCACATTGTTATGCGGTGACGCGCACTGTATCTCCAGTGCGCATTCATATCCCGGTGCGCACTGTGCCTGCGCCCCGCATTTGCCGGGCTAAAGTGAGCATTCAGCCAGGATGGGTTGTGCCGGCTCAGCACTCCTGGTCTCCGGTGCGTCTCCTCGGTCCAGGATATCCTGCACCAGCTCTACGCACTGTGTCACCAGTGCACCTTCACAGCCCAGTGCGTCCTGTGCCAGCGCCCCGCACTTGCTGGGCTAAAGTGAGCATTCAGCCAGGGCAGGTTGTGCCAGTTCTACGCTCCAGACCTCCAGTGCGCCTTCACGGTCCAGTATATCCTGCACCGGTTCTGCGCACCAGGTCGCCTCCACAGCCCAGTACATCCTGTGCCTGCTCCTCGCACTCTCCCTGAGGTGTGTGTCACTAGTCCGATGCCACCTGTACCGGTCCCACGCATCAGGCCTCCAGTGCACCTCTCCAGTCTAGTATGTCCTGTGCCTGCTCCCCGCACTCTCCCTGAAGTGCGTGTTCCCAGTCAGGTATGTCCTGTGCCTCCTCCTCGCACTTTCCCTGGGGTGCGTGTCACTAGTCCGGTGCCACCTGTACCGGTCCCACACATCATGCCTTCAGTGCGCCTCCCCAGTCTAGTACGTCCTGTGCCTGCTCCTCGCACTCGCCCTGAAGTGCGTGTCACCAGTCTGGTGCCACCTGTCCCGGCTCCATGCACTAGGCCTCCAGTGCGCCTGCCCAGTCCGGCGACAGTCCCCATTCCAGAGCTTCCGGCAACAGTTCCCAGTCCAGAGCTTCCGGCGACGTTTCACAGTCCGGAACCTCCAACGACGGTTCACAGTCTGGAACCTCCAATGACGGTCCATGGTCCGGAACCTCTTGAGATGGCCCGCGGTCCGGAGCCTCTTGAGAAGGCCCGCAGTCCGGAGCCTCCTGAGAAGGCCCGCGGTCCAGAGCCTCCTGAGAAGGCCTGCGGTCCATAGCCTCCAGCGACGGTCGGCGGTCCGGAGCCACTAGCGATGCTGGCGGGTTCGCAGGATGAGAGGGTTCTTCATCCTGCACCAGAGCCGCCTCCTATGATGGCGGGTTTGCAGGATGAGAGGGTTCTTTATCCCGCACCAGAACCGCCTCCAATGCAGAAGGATCCGCGGGATGAGAAGGTTCTTCGTCCTGCACCAAAGCTGCCACCAACACTAGACACCTCCCCAACCCTCCCTTTTGGTTTCAGGTTTTGCGGCCGGAGTCCGCACCTTTGGGGGGGGGGGTGTACTATCACGTCCAGACCATAGAGAGCTTGTATTTTTCTCATACAACAACCGTGACACACACACACGATAACATACGCACTATACACACACGTACAGTACACATGGATTTTGTACTGTTCATATGTGGTAATGGTTCCTTGGCAGCAGCTAATAGGGATCCATAATAAATACAAATGCCTTCCGTTTTATTTTTCTGTATTTATTTGTATTATTTTTACTGCTCTAGGTTTATTATTATTGCTTGGATAACCTTATCTACTTTTATGTATGTTTTTATTTTCATTCTTTATACGGTGCGCACTGCATAGAACAATTATCACTGTGAATCATTGTGGTATGTGTCAATTAATCCTTGTAAGGGATAGGGTTGCTAACTGGCAATTTGACACAAAACATGTATTAATTAATTAATTTCATTCATTCATAATGTTTTAAAGTGCCAAAACACAGTCATTGATATGTCAGTTTTTTCACTAAAGCTCTCAACAGAGCAATTCTAAATTTCACAGCTGAAATAATCTCAAATATACCCTGCTCAAAAAAATAAAGGGAACACTTAAACAATACATCCTAGATCTGAATGAAAGAAATAATCTTATTAAATACTTTTTTCTATACATAGTTGAATGTGCTGACAACAAAATCACACAAAAATAATCAATGGAAATCCAATTTATCAACCCATGGAGGTCTGGATTTGGAGTCACACTCAAAATTAAAGTGGAAAACCAGACTACAGGCTGATCCAACTTTGATGTAATGTCCTTAAAACAAGTCAAAATGAGGCTCAGTAGTGTGTGTGGCCTCCACGTGCCTGGATGACCTCCCTACAATGCCTGGGCATGCTCCTGATGAGGTGGCGGATGGTCTCCTGAGGGATCTCCTCCCAGACCTGGACTTAAGCATTCGCCAACTCCTGGACAGTCTGTGGTGCAACGTGGCGTTGGTGGATGGAGCGAGACATGATGTCCCAGATGTGCTCAATTGGATTCGGGTCTGGGGAACGGGCGGGCCAGTCCATAGCATCAATGCCTTCCTCTTGCAGGAACTGCTGACACACTCCAGCCACATGAGGTCTAGCATTGTCTTGCATTAGGAGGAACCCAGGGCCAACCGCACCAGCATATGGTCTCACAAGGGGTCTGAGGATCTCATCTCGGTACCTAATGGCAGTCAGGCTACCTCTGGCGAGCACATGGAGGGCTGTGCGGCCCACCCAAAGAAATGCCACCCCACACCATGACTGACCCACCGCCAAACCGGTCATGCTGGAGGATGTTGCAGGCAGCAGAACGTTCTCCACGGCGTCTCCAGACTCTGTCACGTCTGTCACGTGCTCAGTGTGAACTTGCTTTCATCTGTGAAGAGCACAGGGCGCCAGTGGCGAATTTGCCAATCTTGCTGTTCTCTGGCAAATGCCAAACGTCCTGCACGGTGTTGGGCTGTAAGCATAACACCCACCTGTGGACGTCGGGCCCTCATACCACCCTCATGGAGTCTGTTTCTGACCGTTTGAGCAGACACATGCACATTTGTGGCCTGCTGGAGGTCATTTTGCAGGGCTCTGGCAGTGCTCCTCCTGCTTGCACAAAGGCGGAGGTAGCGGTCCTGCTGCTGGGTTGTTGCCCTCCTACGGCCTCCTCCACGTCTCCTAATGTACTGGCCTGTCTCCTGGTAGCGCCTCCATGCTCTGGACACTACGCTGACAGACACAGCAAACCTTCTTGCCACAGCTCGCATTGATGTGCCATCCTGGATGAGCTGCACTACCTGAGCCACTTGTGTGGGTTGTAGACTCCGTCTCATGCTACCACTAGAGTGAAAGCACCGCCAGCATTCAAAAGTGACCAAAACAGCAGCCAGGAAGCATAGGAACTGAGAAGTGGTCTGTGGTCACCACCTGCCGAACCACTCCTTTATTGGGGGTGTCTTGCTAATTGCCTATAATTTCCACCTGTTGTCTATTCGATTTGCACAACAGCATGTGAAATTTATTGTCAATCAGTGTTGCTTCCTAAGTGGACAGTTTGATTTCACAGAAGTGTGATTGACTTGGAGTTACATTGTGTTGTTTAAGTGTTCCCTTTATTTTTTGAGCAGTATACTTACATTTCTACCACTGTAAACACTGTCTGAAAACACTACATCACTGGCTGCTGTAGTATCTAGACTTCTAAACTGTGACTGTTAACAGGGCGACAGCAATCTTCTTACAGACAATAATTTCAACAATAACCCCCTAAAGGCCAGGAGAAAGGAGAACCATATATTTCAAGCAGAATCAGGTAAATTATACTAGAATCAACAACATGGTCGCAGTTTGACAAAGACTTTTGACTATTGGCCTTGATGACACTGACTGACTCTCTGCCGTGACTGTTTGTCTGCCATCACCTGTTGCCAGGTAACGTAACAAGAAACTAACTAATGCAGTTCAATCAACATATTTTCTTCCTTCTCCCTCCTTCGCCCTCTGGTTCATGGGAGAGGTTCCACTCAAGGTCAGAGACAAGCTGAACCTCTTAAAGGGTAGCATAAATGTAACCACATGTAACATATGAATTTGCATTAGTATACCCAGCAAAAGTCCTAATGCAAAGTTACACCTATTGTTCAAGTTATTACCTAAAACCGATCAGAATTCCGAAGAATGCCAAAGTTAGAAAATGTTTTTCTGGGTGGGTGATGTAACATGGAGGACCCGGCAAGACAGCTTATTCCCTAGAATGTAAACTCCAACTGAAATACCTTCAATAGTTTGTACTCATGACAACTGGTTTCAATTTAATAGTCAGCCAACGTACAAGCAAATACCTTATGAATTTATTGTTACAAATCAACTTGCAAGGTTGATAGCCAACTAGCCTGCTAACGTTAGCCCTACTAGCCTGCTAACGTTAACCCTACCAGTTGCGATCAACACCTAGATACAGCTACATTAAAGTAAACCGAAGTTTGGGAAAAACATTTTGACATCTAACCAGTTATCAAAGAATTGTAGCTATATGCAATTATCTTAGTCAACAAGCTAGTCAGCCAGCAAACGTTAGCTATTTAGCCAATTAGCAATTAGCCTGGACACCCTAATCAACCACGACAGTTACGATTGGCAAGCTAGAGTCCAACTACTGGAGGCCAGCTAGAACACAACTAACACAACATAACTAAAACATAATCCCAGATCAAAGCAAAGAGATAGCAGAGAATTACAGATTAATGGCTGGGGTCCAGCCGATGTTAAAACTTTTAAAAGCGTGCAGGCTGAGTCAGCTACCCACGCCAGGGGGAGGCGAAAATACCAAATAGATAGATTCCAGATGTCCGTCAAGGTGGAAAAAATTACAAAACTCCCGTAGCCTACTTCACGGAGAATATACCGAAAAATTGACAAAACAAAAAGGACAACAGATGAGGTACTACCAGTGGCGTGTATACATGGATACCAAGGGAAGCTATGCTTCCCTCCAAAGAATTTGAAGGAAAAAAAGACAAAAACATAATTAATCTTTAGTGTCTCTGCATTTCATTATAGTCCTAAAATTTGCAAGAGGCTGAATGTATCTCACCTGAGAAAGGATACCAGCAAGCGAAACAGCACCCCTCTGTCTCTGTATGTGTAGCCCATCTATCTGATGCTGTCTGGTCAAAAAGAGTGTGGCATTATTGCCGCCCATAGCATTGAATGCAAAGGAAGCCCTCAAACATTTAGCCTCCCTTGTTTAAAAAAGGATAAAATAATAGCCAATAAGCATTGAGCTAAACTGAGTTAGCTCGACTGTGAATGGTCCTGGTGCACCAAAAATGTCAAGGGAAGCCAGTTTGGTTTTGGTTTCACACCAATCACATCACATCAAAAGCTAAATGGAATTTACAGAAAAAGATGATTGCTGCATCTCATGTTGTTGTCCTCTGGTCACTAGCTAGCTAGCTAAAATTGTCCCTTTCCTAAATAAGCCATGGATGGAGATAGGGATTTGGACTTGTGGTTTTACATAGCCCTTTCCTGCAGTCAAATGACTAGTGGCCTCATGTCACGACTTCTGCCGAAGTCAGTTCCTCTCCTTGTTTGGGCGATGTTCGGCGGTCGACGTCACCGGTCGTCTAACCATCGCCGATCCATTTTTCATTTTCCATTTGTTTTGTCTTGTTTTCCCACACACCTGGTTTTCATTCCCTCATTACGTGTTGTGTATTTAACCCTCTGTTCCCCCCATGTCTTTGTGTGGTATTGTTTGTTTGTAAGTACTTGTTGGTTTTGTACCCAAGTTGTTATTTTCTTGATGCCGTTGGTTTTGGAATTAATCTGTCTGGGCTAGGGGGCAGTATTTTCACAGCCGGATGAAAAACGTACCCAATTTAAACAGGTTACTACTCTGGCCCAGAAAGTAGAATATGCATATTATTAGTAGATTCGGATAGAAAACACTCTGAAGTTTCTAAAACTGTTTGAATGGTGTCTGTGAGTATAACAGAACTCATATGGCAGACAAAAACCTGAGAAAAATCTAAGCATGAAGTGGAAAGTCTGAGAATTGTAGTTCTTCTTTTGATTCTCTATCGAAGCTACAGTGTCTGTGGGGTGACGTTGTACTTCCTAAGGCTTCCATTGGCTGTCTAAAGCCTTCAGAAAGTGGTTTGAGCCTTCTCCTGTCACTGGGCAGAGTATAGGAGCTCAGTTACTGAGTGGTCTGCCTGGCAACAAAGGGATTGGATATGCGCAGTCACACGAGCACGCCGTTCCTTCTTTTTCTTCTTGAATGAATATGCTATTGTCCGGTTGGAATATTATTGCAATTTTACATTAAAAATACCATAAAGATTGATTTTAAACAGCGTTTGACATGCTTCTAAGTACGGTAATGGAACATTTTGACTTTTCTTCTCTCGTTCCGCGCTCGCGCGTTATGCCTCTGGGTAAGTGATCTGTACGCACGAACAAAACGGAGGTATTTGTACATAAATATGGATTATTTCGAACAAAAACAATATTTATTGTGGAAGTAGCAGTCCTGGGAGTGCATTCTGATGAAGATCAGCAAAGGTAAGAGAATATTTCTAATACTAATTCTGAGTTTAGGTTGGCTCGAACTTGGCGGGTGTCTGATTAGCTCATTGTGATGGCTGAGCTATGTACTAAGAATATTGAAAAATGTGCTTTCTCCGTAAAGCTATTTTAAAATCTGACAAAGCGGTTGCATCCAGGAGTAGACTATCTGTAATTCTTAAAATAATTGTTATATATTTTCTCAACGTTTATGATGAGTATTTTTGTAAATTGATGTGCACATTCACCGAACGTTTTGGTGGGAATACATTTTCTGAACATCACGCGCCATGTAAAATGCTGTTTTTGGATATAAATATGAACTTTATCGAACAAAACATACATGTATTGTGTAACATAATGTCCTAGGAGTGTCATCTGATGAAGATCGTCAAAGGTTAGTGCTTCATTTAGCTGTGTTTTGGGTTTTATTGACACATGTCCTTGCTTGGAAAATGTCTGTGTGATTATTTTTGTCTATGTACTCTCCTAACATAATCTAATGTTTTGCTTTCGCTGTAAAGCCTTTTTGAAATCGGACAATGTGGTTACATCAAGGAGAATTGTATCTTTAAAATGGTGTAAAATAGTTGTATGTTCGAGAAAGTTGAATTATGACATTTTGTTGTTTTTGAATTTGCCGCCCTGATATTTCACTGGCTGTGTTAACCTGATTTAGCCCACTGCAGGAAAGGGTTCATTCTCCGTACTGGCCAATGATTATAATGGTGATTCTGATCAAACCATACAGTTGAAGTTGGAAGTTTACATACACCTTAGCCAAATACATTTCAACTCAGGTTTTCACAATTCCTGACATTTAATCCCAGTAAAAAGTCCCTGTCTTAGGTCAGTTAGGATCCCCACTGTATTTAAGAATGTGAAATGTCAGAATAATAGCAGAGAGAATGATTTATTTCAGCTTTTATTTCTTTCATCACATTCCCAGTGGGTCAGAAGTTTACATACACTCAATTAGTATTTGGTAGCACTGCCTTTAAATTGTTTAACTTGGGTCAAACGTTTCGGGTAGCCTTCCACAAGCTTCCCACAATAAGTTGGGTGAATTTTGGCCAATTCCTCCTGACAGAGCTGGTGTGATTGAGTCGGGTTTGTAGGCCTCCTTGATCGCACACGCTTTTTCAGTTCTGCCCACACATTTTCTATAGGATTGAGGTCAGGGCTTTGTGATGGCCGCTCCAATACCTTGACTTTGTTGTCCTTAAGCCATTTTGCCACAACTATGCAAGTATGCTTGGGGTCATTGTCCATTTGGAATACCCATTTGCGACCAAGCTTTAACTTCCTGACTGATGTTTTGAGATGGTGCTTCAATATATCCACATAATTTTCCTCCCTCATGATGCCATCTATTTTGTGAAGTGTACAAGTCCCTCCTGCAGCAAAGCACCCCCACAACATGATGTTGCCACCCCCGTGCTTCACGGTTGGGATGGTGTTCTTCGGCTTGCAAGCCTCCCCCTTTTTCCTCCAAACATAATGATGGTCATTATGGCAAAACAAAATTATGGTAAATCAGACCAGAGGACATTTCTCCAAAAAGTACGATCTTTGTCCCCATGTGCAGTTGCAAACCATAGTCTGGCTTCTTATGGCGGTTTTGGAGCGGTGGCTTCTTCCTTGCTGAGCAGCCTTTCAGGTTATGTTGATATATAGACTCGTATATACTGTGGATATAGATACTTTTGTGCCTGTTTCGTCCAGCATCTTCACAAGGTCCTTTGCTGTTGTTCTGGGATTGATTTGCACTTTTCGCACCAGAGTGCGTTCATCTCTAGGAGACAGAACACATCTTCTTCCTGAGCGGTATGATAGCTGCGAGGTCCCATGGTGTTTATACTTGCGTACTATTGTTTGTACAGATGAATGTGGTACCTTCAGGCATTTGGAAATTGCTCCCAAGGATGAACCAGACTTGTGGAGGTCTACAATTTGTTTTCTGAGGTCTTGGCTGTCTGTTGATTTTTCCATGGTGTCAAGCAAAGAGGCACTGAGTTTGAAGGTAGGCCTTGAAATACATCCACAGATACACCTCCAATTGACTCAAATTATGTCAATTAGCCTATCAGAAGCTTCTAAAGCCATGACATCATTTTCTGGAATTTTCCAAGCTGTTTAAAGGCACAGTCAACTTTGTGTATGCAAACGTCTGACCCACTGGAATTGTGATACAGTGAATTTTAAGTGAAATAATCTGTCTGTAAACAATTGTTGGAAAAATGACTTGTGTCATGCACAAAGTAGATGTCCTAACCGACTTGCCAAAACTATAGTTTATTAACAAGAAATTTGTGGAGTGGTTGAAAAACGAGTTTAATGACTCCGACCTAAGTGTATGTAAACTTCCGACTTCAACTGTAAATTCACACATTTTTCCCCTAGCCTGAGAGGATGTATGTTCAATATGTAGATAGACGCAGAAGGGTAATGTTGCCCATGAAAGGAAGTTAGGCTAGTTAGCAACCATTTTTGCTAGGTAGCCTAGGACAACAAAAATTAAAAGCGTGTACTGTATGACAGAATCATAGACTGTTTCGTCAACATGAAAGAGAGGAGGATGGCATCGGTGTGTCTCTACAAGTAGGGTGAGTCAGCAGCGCACACACACACACACACACACACACACACACACACACACACACACACACACACACACACACACACACACACACACACACACACACACACACACACAAATCAGAACCATGGACGTTCACATCATATTTAGCTTACTCTGATTGGACTAAATCGTTTTTGGTATCTTTTAGTT
Source organism: Salmo trutta (assembly GCF_901001165.1). Classification (NCBI taxonomy): domain Eukaryota; kingdom Metazoa; phylum Chordata; class Actinopteri; order Salmoniformes; family Salmonidae; genus Salmo; species Salmo trutta. Next base: position 15,452,329 of record NC_042987.1, on the reverse strand, counting down.
GAAGCTGTATTACACTAATTATAGGTGATTTGATGTTGTTAAAATGTTCAATTTGACATGGTGCTGGAATAGTGGAGGCAGCTCCTGTTTTCTTTGCGACTTGCGGTAACTCTCCGTGGTTCTAAATCAATAGTTATTTAGTGGTACGAAAATGTTGGAAACATTAACTTGCTTGAGCATGCTTTAGATCATGTAACTGTTTGTCACATGCAATATGCTTTGTGAATTTCACCGGACAGGGGTTGCTCTACCGTTTTGTGATGAAACAAAGTGTGGTTGAACTTATTTTGCCACTGTGTCTTATTGTCTCGGTGTTAGGCCTATGTATGACAGTGCCAAGACATATGAACTAACAGGTTATAGAGCAAACAACGCAATTATCACAACACATAGGTTGTAATATGGCTTTTTTTCTGGCGTGACTTCCCCAGTGTTTTTACCCACGTACCGCTACTGGGTCCTGCAAAATTAGAGCACGCAGGTATGATTTTCTCTTTCGTTTTGAGCCCACGGAAAGGCACCAGAGCCTGCCGTGCTAATAGTTTCACACTAGATAACACAGACACAAAGTCTGTAAAAAGCATGCTGCATGGCCAAATCAAATCAAATTTTATTGTCACATACACATGGTTATCAGATGTTAATGCGAGTGTAGCGAAATGCTTGTGCTTCTAGTTCCAACCATGCAGTAATATCTAACAATTAATCTAACAATTCCACAACAACTACCTTGTACACACAAGTGTAAAAGAACGAATACGAATATGTACATATAAATATATGGATATGCGATGGCCAAACGGCATAGGCAAGATGCAGTATATGGTATAGAGTACAGTATATACATATGAGATGAGTAATGTAGGGTATGTAAACATTATATAAAGTGGCATAGTTTAAAGTGACTAGTGATACATTTATTACATCCAATTTTTTATTATTAAAGTGGCCAGAGATTTGAGTCAGTATATTGGCAGCAGCCACTCAATGTTAGTGATGGCTGTTTAACAGTCTGATGGCCTAGAGATATAAGCTGTTTTTCAGTCTCTCGGTCCCAGCTTTGATGCACCTGTACTGACCTCACCTTCTGGATGATAGCGGGGTGAACAGGCAGTGGCTCGGGTGGTTGTCGTCCTTGATGATCTTTTTGGCCTTCCTGTGACATCGGGTGGTGTAGGTGTCTTGGAGGGCAGGTAATTTGCCCCCGGTGATGCGTTGTGCACACCTCACTACCCTCTGGAGAGCCTTACGGTTGTGGACGGAGCAGTTGCCGTACCAGGCGGTAATACAGCCTGACAGGATGCTCTCGATTGTGCATCTGTAAAAGTTTGTGATTGTTTTTGGTGACAAGCCAAATTTCTTCAGCCTCCTGAGGTTGAAGAGGCGCTGTTGTGCCTTCTTCATCACGCTGTCTGTGTGGGTGGACCATTTCAGTTTGTCCGTGATGTGTACGCCGAGGAACTTAAAACTTTCCACCTTCTCCACTGCTGTCCCGTTGATGTGGATAGGGGGGTGCTCCCTCTGCTGTTTCCTGAAGTCCACGATCATCTCCTTTGTTTTGTTGACGTTGAGTGTGAGGTTATTTTCCTGACACCACACTCCGAGGGCCCTCACCTTCTCCCTGTAGGCCGTCTCGTCGTTGTTGGTAATCAAGCCTACCACTGTAGTGTCATCTGCAAACTTGATGATTGAGTTAGAGGCGTGCATGGCCACGCAGTCATGGGTGAACAAGGAGTACAGGAGAGGGCTGAGAACGCACCCTTGTGGGGCCCCAGTGTTGAGGATCAGCGGGGTGGAGATGTTGTTTCCTACCCTCACCACCTGGGGGCGTCCCGTCAGAAAGTCCACAACCCAGTTGCGCAGGGCAGAGTCGAGACCCAGGGTCTCAAGCTTAATGACGAGTTTGGAGGGCACTATGGTGTTAAATGCTGAGCCGTAGTCAATGAACAGCATTCTTACATAGGTATTCCTCTTGTCCAGATGGGTTAGGGCAGTGTGCAGTGTGATTGCGATTGCGTCGTCTGTGGACCTATTGGGGCAGTAAGCAAATTGGAGTGGGTCTAGGGTGTCAGGTAGGGTGGAGGTGATATGATCCTTGACTAGTCTCTCAAAGCACTTCATGATGACGGAAGTGAGTGCTACGGGGCGATAGTCGTTTAACTCAGTTACCTTAGCTTTCTTGGGAACAGGAACAATGGTGGCCTTCTTGATGCATGTGGGAACAGCAGACTGTGATAGGGGTTGATTGAATGTCTGTAAACACACCAGCCAGTTGGTCTGCGCATGCTCTGAGGAAGCCGCTAGGGATGCCGTATGGGCCGACAGCCTTGCGAGGGTTAACAGTTTAAATGTTTTACTCAAGTTGGCCGTGGTGAAGGAGAGCCCGCAGGTTTTGGTTGTGGGCCATGTCTGTGGCACTGTATTGTCATCAAAGCGAACAAAGAAGTTGTATTCGTTTGTCTGGGAGCAAGACATCGAGGTCCGCGACGGGGCTGTTTTTCTTTTTGTAGTCCGTGATTGACTGTAGACCCTGCCACATACCTCTCGTGTCTGAGCCGTTGAATTGCAACTCTACTTTGTCTCTATACTGAGGCTTAGCTTTTTTGATTGCCTTGCAGAAGGAATAGCTGCACTGTTTGTATTCGGTCATGTTTCCGGTCGCCTTGCCCTGATAAAAAGCAGTGGTTCGCGCTTTCAGGCCACACGTTCCCCATCTGCTTCTGTTTATGTCACACTTCCTGTGATTGGTGGATTGTAGCTCACCACCGCCAACACTTGGTCTGGAATGTAATTAAATGCTAGCATGGCTAGTGAATAATGTTAGCCAGCTTGAGATAGATACCGAGCTAGCATACGAACTCGGTAGCAGAGTAGATTCTCCATATGACGTTGAGAAATAGCGTATGGTGGGTGTTTAGAAGATATCCCGAAATAAGTAAATAAATATGTAATAACCCCAAAACATAACTATGTTTGTTCTTACAGGTAACCAGATTGTGACTTAACTAAGTTATTAAGACTTTGACCACACTGTGTTGTTACATTGGTGAGTAAACCCTACCCTTTAGCTATCTATCCATATTCAAAACAAAGTGAATTGTGTGGGCTGACATACACACGTTTAACGTCTATATGTATGTTTGTATACACACGTATGTTGTTCTACTGTATCTGTTAGTGTATAGAACAGATAGAGAAGCATGTAGAGCATAATGTACCATACAAAAGCCAATCCTCCTAAGTTCATATCATGAAGGTTTATTGTCCTGCTGCAGTAGAGTATAATCAAATACATTTGATGTCGGCTATACAGTCCATGGTCAAATTACAGTGGCATATCCTACTGCTTTAACAGTGACTGCCTTTATAGCCTGCCACCGTGATCTTGAAACACTTGTGATTGAATAAGGATAATTGTTTGGAGTCGGCCTAGGCTTGGAAAGCAATAGCTCCACACCAGAACATTGATTTCCCAAGCTTGGCGATTATCTCCACGTGGTTTTGACTGTACTGTACTGTATTTTTTGGCGCACAGTCTCAGTACGTGGTTGAAACTATTGTAAGTAAATTAGCTGTGAATAAGTCCCTGTAAAAAGTGGAGAATAACTCAAAGGTATCCCGCTGCTAAGGGGCTGTGAACTCTTTTCATTGATCCAGTGGAGTCTAAGAAAAGAGGAAAAAAGACGCAAGACAGCGCTATCATCATAATTATTTATAAAAAATCTGTCCACTGTATTTTGTGGAGGGGGCACACTGACTGGACCAGGCAAAGAGTCCCCCCGCACACACACACTCGGCAGGAGGTATGTTTGTAAATGAATTTGACCAAGATATGTATCTTATTGATTCCTTCTTGATTAATAAATAAAACAAAAATGTTTTGTTGTTTCTCTGTTATACTAGCCACCTAGCCATTTGATGTAGTTGGCTTTAGCGAGCCAGCTAGATAGGTTCCCAATCTTCCAACCTCATAACTAGCCACCTAGCCATTTCAGGCTCTCAATCAATTTAGAGTAGCTTGTCTTAACTATCTTAGTAGGCATGCCTGTTGGAAAATCAAGCAGTTATTAAATGTACTGAATAAAACTGACATTCCTTTCAGTCTTTAACCCAGATTTTATCTGAGATGCAGAGAAGCATATTTAGTTTATATAAAAAAAAGAACCATCAGTAAGGGGCATACAGACAGCTCAAGAGGTATGCTTAGACATGAAGGAGAAAAACATGTGTAAATGTAATCTGGCACCTTATGATAATATCATGATATTTGTGTATTAATTATGATGCCATATGATATGTGCCTGCATTGATGATGTGTGTTATGATCCCATGCACTGTGTTGTAATTTGCATGTAATATCCTAGGCAGGTTAGTGCAGTATATTGAGATGTGTGATTTACAACAGTCAGAATAACACCCTCATCAAAATGACAATTAAACAGGTAAAGAGGTATGCTAGATAACCTTTGCAGAATTTCTATTTTATTTTTAAATAGAATTAGGCATCATGATTATGGCTCTTCTAAACCACCCTGCCTCCATCTTTATGCCCCATCTAAAATAATGGGTGATGCCCCTGCACACTGCCCCTGCACACACACACACACACACACACACACACACACACACACACACACACACACACACACACACACACACACACACACACACACACACACACACACACACACACACACACACACACACACACACACACACACACACGCACACACACGCACACACACACACACACAGGTCACTTTATTTGTTAGCTCCGTAACATGAGGGAATATGTTTGTTTTGATAAACTTTTACAGCTACAAAGCCAGAGGTTATTGTGAGATTCCTCCTCTGATCCACTCATTGCCCTGAGAATGCAAGCCCTGAAAAAATGTAGTAAGGTTAGTCAAATTCATTTCAGTAATGCTGGGTCTGTGCTTATATTCAGATATGGAGCTATACAAGCCAGAAAATCTAAGACTATTTGATACAAAAAGAGACTATACAGTGCATTCGGAGAGTATTCAGATCCCTTCACTTTTTCCACAATTTGTTACTTTACAGCCTTATTCAAAAAAAATATTTTTTTAATTTATGAATCATCAATCTACACACAATACCCCAAGATGACAAAGTGAAAACAGGTTTTGTAGATAAAAAAATTAAAACAGAAATACCTTACATAAGTATTCAGACCTTTGCTGTGAGACTAGAAATTAAATTGAGATCAGGTGCGTCCTGTTTCCATTGATCATCCTTGAGATGTTTCTACAACTTGATTGGAGTCCACTTGTGGTAAATTCAATTGACTGGACATGACTTGGAAAGGCACACAGCTGTCTATATAAGGTCCCACAGTTGACAGTGCATGTGAGAGAAAACCAAGCCATGATGTCGAAGGAATTGTGTGTAGAGCTCCGACACAGGATTGTATCGGAGCATTTGGGGGAGAAGGGGTAGCCTAGTGGTTAGAGCGTTGGGCTAGTAACCGAAAGGTTGCAAGTTCTAATTCCCGAGCTGACAAGGTAAAGATCTGTCGTTCTGCCCCTGAACAAGGCAGTTAACCCGCTGTTCCTAGGCCGTCATTCTTAACTGACTTGCCTAGTTAAATAAAGGTTTAAAAAAAGGGCCTTGGTCAGGGAGGTGACCAAGAACCTGAAGGTCACCCTGCCAGAGCTCCAGAGTTCCTCTCTGGAAATGGGAGAACCTTCCAGAAGGACAACCATCTCTGCAGCACACCACCAATCATGCCTTTACCGTAGAGTGGCCAGACGGTAGATTGGCCTGCTGCTTGGAATTTGCCAATTGGCACCTAAAGACAAGATTCTCTGGTCTGATGAACAAGATTTAACTCTTTGGCCTGAATGCCAAGCAACCTTGCACCATTCCTACGATGAAGCATGGTGATGGCAACATCATGCTGTGGGGATGTTTTTCAGTGGCAGGGACTGGGAGACTAGTCAGGATCGAAGGAAAGATGAATGGAGCAAAGTACAGAGAGATTCTTCATGAAAACCTGTTTTTAGAGCGCTCAGGACCTCATACTGGAACAAAGGTTCACCTTCCAACAGGACAACGACCCTAAGCTCACAGCCAAGACAACACAGCCAAGACAAAGCAGGAGTGGACAAGTCTCTGAATGTCCTTGAGTGGCCCAGCCAGAACCCGGACTTGAACGCGATCGAAAATCTCTGGAGAGACCTGAAAATAGTTGCTCATGTTCCTCATGTTTCTTTGCCCAAGCAAGTATTTTCTTCTCATTGGTGTCCCTTAGAAGTGATTTCTTTGCAGCAATTCGACCATGAAGGCCTGATTCACACAATCTCCTCTGAACAGTTTGAGCTGTGTCTGTTTCATGAACTCTGTGAAACATTTATTTGGGCTGCAATTTCTGAGGCTGGTAACTATAATGAACTTATCCTCTGCAGTCTGGGTCACTGTCCTCATGAGAGACAGTTTCATCATAGAGCTTGATGGTTTTTGTGACTGTACTTGAAGAAACTTTCAAAGTTCTTGAAATGTTCCGTATTGACTGACCTTCATGTCTTAAAGTAATGATGGACTGTCGTTTCCCTTTGCTTATTTGAGCTGTTCTTGCCATAATATGGACTTGGTCTTTTACCAAATAGGGCTATCTTCTGTATACCCCCTACCTGATCACAACACAACTGATTGGCTCAAATGCATTAAGGAAGTAAATTCCACAAATTAACTTTTAAGAAGGCACACCTGTTAATTGAAATGCGTTCCAGGTGACTACCTCAACAAATCAAATACAATTTTATTGGTCACGTACACATGGTTAGCAGATGTTATTGCGAGTGTAGCGAAATTCTTGTGCTTCTAGTTCCGACAGTGCAGCAATATCTAACAAGTAATCTCACAATTCCACAAAAACTACCTAATAAACACAAATCTAAGTAAAGGAAAGGTATAAGAATTTATACATATAAATATATGGATGAGCAATGTCCGAGCGGCATAGGCAAGATGCAATAGATGGTATAAAATACAGTACATACATTTGAGATGAGTAATGCAAGATATGTAAACATTATTAAAGTGGCATTATTTTTTACAATATGTTTATTATTTTCCAATAAAAAATAAATTAAAAAAGACAGCGATACAAACATTGACATTCATTGTACTGTTGAATGGGATGGCCAATTTAGAGGACAACACAAAACTTAACTCACACATACACAAAATAAAACTAAATCCTATTAGGTGGTACATGTATAACTGTATAAGAAGACAGCATATAGTCATTACAAGCAGTGTAGTTAAGCCAAAAATAAATATTGAGTGGAGTACAGCACAGAGCAGCAGCAGATCATCAACCAAGTTATGAAGCGGGACTAGACCATTTATCCAGTATTGGATGCCATATTTTGTAAAAAGTGACATTATTAAAGTGACTAGTGATCCATTTATTAAAGTGGCCAATGATTTCAAGTCTGCCTGTAGGCAGCAGCCTCTCTGTGTCAGTGATGGCTGTTTAACAGTCTGATGGCCTTGAAATAGAAGCTGTTTTTCAGTCTCTCGGTCCCAGCTTTGATGCACCTGTACTGACCTCGCCTTCTGGATGGTGAACAGGCAGTGGCTCGGGTGGTGGTTGTCCTTGACTATCTTTTTGGCCTTCCATTGACATCGGGTGCTGTACAGTGAGGGAAAAAAGTATTTGATCCCCTGCTGATTTTGTATGTTTGCCCACTGACAAAGAAAGGATCAGTCTATAATTTTAATGGTAGGTTTATTTGAACAGTGAGAGACAGAATAACAACAAAAAAATCCAGAAAAACGCATGTCAAAAATGTTATAAATTGATTTGCATTTTAATGAGGGAAATAAGAATTTGACCCCCTCTCATTCCGAAAGATTTCTGGCTCCCAGGTGTCTTTTATACAGGCAACGAGCTGAGATTAGGAGCACACTCTTAAAGGTCCAATTTTCGATCGGACTTGAACCCGATCAAAAATCTCTGGAGTGACCTGAAAATAGTTGTGCAGCGACGCACCCCATCCAACCTGACAGAGCTTGAGAGGATCTGCAGAGAAGAATGGGAGAAGATCCCCAAATACAGGTGTGCCAAGCATGTAGCGTCATTCCCAAGAAGACTCGAGGCTGTAATCGCTGCCAAAGGTGCTTCAACAAAGTACTGAATACTTTTGTAAATGTGTTATTTCTAAACTCAGCAAAAAAAGAAACGTCCTCTCACTGTCAACTGCGTTTATTTTCAGCAATCTTAACATGTGTAAATATTTGTATGAACATAACAAGATTCAACAACTGAGACATAAACTGAACAAGTTCCACAGATATTTGACTAACAGAAATTGAATAATGTGTCCCTGAACAAAGGCGGGGGGGGGGTCAAAATCAAAGGTAACAGTCAGTATCTGGTGTGGCCACCAGCTGCAATAGGTACTGCAGTGCATCAGCTCCTCATGGACTGCACCAGATTTGCCAATTCTTGCTGTGAGATGTTACCCCACTCCTCCACCAAGGCACAAGGAAGCTCCCAGACATTTCTGGGGGGAATGGCCTTTTCCCTCACCCTCCGATCCAACAGGTCCCAGAAGTGCTCACTTGGATTTAGATCCGGTCTCTTCGCTGGCCATGGCAGAACACTGACATTCCTGTCTTGCAGGAAATCACACACAGAACCAGCAGTGTGGCTGGTGGCATTGTCATGCTGGAGGGTCATGTCAGGATGAGTCTGCAGGAAGGGTACCACATGAGGGAGGAGGATGTCTTCCCTGTAACGCACAGCGTTGATATTGCCTGCTATGACAACAAGCTCAGTCCGATGATGCTGTGACACACCGCCCCAGACCATGACGGACCCACTACCTCCAAATCGATCCCGCTCCAGAGTACAGGCCTCGGTGTAACGCTCATTCCTTCGACGATAAACGCGTATCAGACCATCACCCCTGGTGAGACAAAACTGCGACCCATCAGTGAAGAGCACTTTTTGTCAGTCCTGTCTAGGTCCAGCGATGGTGGGTTTGTGCCCATAGGTGATGTTGTTGCCGGTGATGTCTGTGGAGGACCTGCATTACAACAGGCCTACAAGCCCTCAGTCCAGCCTCTCTCAGCCTATTGCGTACAGTCTGAGCACTGATGGAGGAATTGTGCGTTCCTGGTGTAACGCGGACAGTTGTTGTTGCCATCCTGTACCTGTCCCGCAGGTGTGATGTTCAGATGTACCGATCCTGTACAGGTGTTGTTACACATGGTCTGCCATTGCGAGGACGATCAGCTGTCCATCCTGTCTCCTTGTAGCACTGTCTTAGGCATCTCACAGTACGGACATTGCAATTTATTGCCCTGGCCACATCTGCAGTCCTCATGCCTCATTGCAGCATGCCTAAGGCATGTTCACGCAGATGAGCAGGGACCCTGGGCATCTTTCTTTTGGTGTTTTTCGGAGTCAGTAGAAAGGCCTCTTTAGTGTCCTAAGTTTTCATAACTGTGACCTTAATTGCCGACTGTCTGTAAGCTGTTAGTGTCTTAACGACCGTTCCACAGGTGCATGTTCATTAATTGTTTATGGTTCATTGAACAAGCATGGGAAACAGTGTTTAAACCCTTAACAATGAAGATCTGTGAAGTTATTTAGATTTTTACGAATGATCTTTGAATGACAGGGTCCTGAAAAAGGGACGTTACTTTTTTTGCTGAGTTTAAAAACCTGTTTTTGCTTTGTCATTATGGGGTATTGTGTGTAGATTGATGAGGGTGAACATTTTATGAATCGATTTTAGAATACGGTTGTAACGTAACAAAATGTGGAAAAAGTCAAGGGGTCTGAATAGATTCCGAATGCACTGTAGACTACTACATCAGAATCACTAGTTAGTGTTAGGATTAGCTCGGGTTAGGGTTAGCTCTAACCCTAACCCTGAAAATCAGTCATAAATAACCATTAGATAGAACTTCATCATAAATATGAACTAACCAATTTTAACTGACTCAAATATAAAACCATATGACAACTTGGTGGACAACTCAGCTAAAATGTAAAAATGCATCCTTCATATGTCAAAGGTCCTTTTACTCCTCAGTGACACGTTTGACAACCACATATCCTCCTAGATGTCATTTTTTGATGTGCTGTGAAGTGAGACTGACATTAGTCATATTTAAACTACAAATGTGTTTTTCGTATAAGTTTGAAGTCACTCCACATCGTCCAGGCTCTTCTTATCAAATACACTTTTTTCTCTTACAATATTCCACATATTAAAGCAGAAGCTGGATGTTTTTGCCAGTGTGTTTATCATGTTGTGCTTCACAATTTATTTTATCACACACTATATAAACTTTTATTAGTAATACAACAATTTATTTAACATTTTCTTCTCCGTTTCAAACAGAAATAGAGTCGATGTTTTCTTCTCCGTTTTCACAGTTGCATCAAATACCTGTAGTTTGGAGGCAAATGTTATCACATTTCAGAAAATAAATACCCTACAGCTGGCCTTGCCTGTATGACGGCTGCTGGTGTGGCTGTACTAGCTTTAGTATAAGAGGTGTAATGTGCTATCACGTCCTTGGCTCAGGGGAATGCATTTCCTCCATCACACAGCATGGGTAAAGCCCCAAAAAACACAGACACATGGACACACACATGCACGCGCGCTCACATACAAACGTAGAGCCTAACGAAAACACGCACCCGTGTGCAGTGTTTACAGAGTAATCAGTTTGACAGGTAACTGTAGACCTGTTTCTAAGTCAGTGGAAGTGTTTCATATGAGGGCTGACAGTTTGACAATTGTATTGTGCTCAAACTGGGATGATTTGTGACAGATGACACAATGCACAGGCAGGCTCACACATACAGTGCCTTCAGAAAGTATTCATACCCCTTGACTTATTCCACATTTTGATATGTTACAACCTGAATTCAAAATGGATTAAACAGATCTTTACACAATACCCAATACTGATGAAGTGAAAACATGTTTTTAGATTTTTTTTAGAAGAACAAAAAAATGACAATGTACAATCCAGATATTTCTGTATTTAATTTTCTATAAATCTGCAAACATTTGAATAAGTCAAAGGGTTTGAAAGTAAGGCTTTCTGGGTAGGTCTCTAAGAGCTTTGCACACCTGGATTATTCTTTTTGAAATTATTCAAGCACTGTCAAGTTGGTTGTTGATCATTGCTAGACAGCCATTTTCAAGTCTTGCCGATTTACAGTACCAGTCAATAGTTTGGACACACATACTCGTTCCAGAGTTTTTCTTTATTTTTACTATTTTCTACAATGTAGAAAAATAGTGAAGACATCAAAACTAAGAAATAACACATATGGAATCATCTAGTAACCCAAAAAGTGTAAAACAAATCCAAATATATTTTAGATTTGAGATTCTCAATGTAGCCAGCCTTTGCCTTGATAACAGCTTGCACATTCTTGGCATTCTCTCAACCAGCTTCACCTGGAACGCTTTTCCAACAGTTTTGAAGGAGTTCCCACATATGCTGAACACTTTTTAGCTGCTTTTCCTTCACTCTGCGGTCTGACTCATCCCAAACCATCTCAATTGGTTGAGGTCGGGGATGTGGAGGGCTGGTCATCTGATGCAGCACTCCATCACTCTCCTTCTTGGTCAAATAGCCCTTACACAGCCTGGAGGTGTGTTGGGTCATTGTCCTGTTGAAAAACACATGATAGTCCCACTAAGCATAAACCAGATGGGATGGCGTATCACTGCAGAATGCTGTGGTAGCCATGCTGGTTAACACACTGACAGTGTCACCAACAAAGCACCCCCACACCAGAACACCTCCTCCTCCATGCTTCACGGTGGGAAATAAACATGCGGAGATCATCCATTCAGCCAAACGCGTCTCACAAAGACACGGAGGTTGTAACCCAAAATCTCCAATTTGGACTCCAGACCAAAGGGCAAATTTCAACCGGTCTAATGTCCATTGCTCATGTTTCTTTGCCCAAGCAAGTATGTTCTTCTTATTGGTGTCCCTTAGAAGTAGTTTCCTTGCAGCAATTCGACCATGAAGGCCTGATTCACACAATCTCCTCTGAACAGTTTGAGCTGTGTCTGTTTCATGAACTCTGTGAAACATTTATTTGGGCTGCAATTTCTGAGGCTGGTAACTATAATGAACTTATCCTCTGCAGTCTGGGTCACTGTCCTCATGAGAGACAGTTTCATCATAGAGCTTGATGGTTTTTGTGACTGTACTTGAAGGAACTTTCAAAGTTCTTGAAGTGTTCCGTATTGACTGACCTTCATGTCTTAAAGAAATGATGGACTGTCGTTTCTTTTTGCTTATTTGAGCTGTTCATGCCATAATATGGACTTGGTCTTTTACCAAATAGGGCTATCTTTTGTATACCCCCTACCTGATCACAACACAACTGATTGGCTCAAATGCATTAAGGAAGTAAATTCCACAAATCAAATCAAATTTTATTGGTCACGTACACATGCTTAGCAGATGTTATTGCGAGTGTATCGAAATTCGTGTGCTTCTAGTTCCGACAGAGCAGCAATATCTAACAAGTAATCTCACAATTCTACAAAAAATACCTAATAAACACAAATCTAAGTAAAGGAAAGGTATAAGAATGTATACATAAAAATATATGGATGAGCAATGACCGAGCGGCATAGGCAAGATGCAATAGATGGTATAAAATACAGTACATACATTTGAGATGAGTAATGCAAGATATGTAAACATTATTAAAGTGGCATTATTTTTACAATATGTTTATTATTTTCCAATAAAAAATAAATTAAAAAAGACAGCGATACAAACATTGACATTCATTGTACTGTTGAATGGGATGGCCAATTTAGAGGACAAAACAAAACTTAACTCACACATACACAAAATAAAACTAAATCCTATTAGGTGGTACATGTATAAATGTATAAGAAGACAGCATATAGTCATTACAAGCAGCGAAGTTAAGCCAAAAATAAATATTGAGTGGAGTACAGCACAGAGCAGCAGCAGATCATCAACCAAGTTATGAAGCGGGACTAGACCATTTATCCAGTATTGGATGCCATATTTTGTAAAAAGTGACATTATTAAAGTGACTAGTGATCCATTTATTAAAGTGGCCAATGATTTCAAGTCTGCATGTAGGCAGCAGCCTCTATGTGCTAGTGATGGCTGTTTAACAGTCTGATGGCCTTGAAATAGAAGCTGTTTTTCAGTCTCTCGGTCCCAGCTTTGATGCACCTGTACTGACCTCGCCTTCTGGATGATAGCAGGGTGAACAGGCAGTGGCTCGGGTGGTTGTTGTCCTTGATTATCTTTTTGGCCTTCCATTGACATCGGGTGCTGTACAGTGAGGGAAAAAAGTATTTGATCCCCTGCTGATTTTGTACGTTTGCCCACTGACAAAGAAATGATCAGTCTATAATTTTAATGGTAGGTTTATTTGAACAGTGAGAGACAGAATAACAACAAAAATATATAGAAAAACGCATGTCAAAAATGTTATAAATTGATTTGCATTTTAATGAGGGAAATAGGTATTTGACCCCCTCTCAATCCGAAAGATTTCTGGCTCCCAGGTGTGTTTTATACTCTTAAAGGGAGTGCTCCTAATCTCAGCTTGTTACCTGTATAAAACACACCTGTCCAAAAGTTTGTGAGGGTTTTATGTGACAAGCCAAATTTCTTCAGCCTCCTGAGATTGAAGAAGCGCTGTTGCGCCTTCTTCACCACACTGTCTGTGTGGGTGGACCATTTAAGGTTGTTTGTGATGTGTACGCCAAGGAACTTAAAACTTTCCACCTTCTCCACTGCTGTCCCGTTGATGTGGATAGGGGGGTGCTCCCTCTGCTGTTTCCTGAAATCCACGATCATTTCCTTTGTTTTGTTGACGTTGAGTGAGAGGTTGTTTTCCTGACACCACACTGTGAGTGTCCTCACCTCCTCCATATAGGCTGTCTCGTTGTCAGCCAGCTGATCTGCGCATGCTCTGAGGATGCGGCTAGGGATGCCGTCTGGGTCGGTAGCATTGCAAGGGTTGACACGTTTAAATGTCTTACTCACGTCGGCCACGGAGAAGGAGAGCCCACAGTCCTTGGTAGCAGGCCGCATCTGTGGCGCTGTATTATCCTCAAAGGGACAAAGAAGGTGTTACGTTTGTCTGGAAGCAAGACGTCGGTGACGTGGCTGATTTTGTTTTTGTAGTTTGTGATTGTCTGTAGACCCTGCCACATACGTCTTGTGTCTGAGCAGTTGAATTGCGACTCAACTTTGTCTCTATACTGACATTTCGCTTGTTTAATTGCCTTGCGGATGGAATAACTACACTGTTTGTATTCGGCCATATTTCCATGGTTAAATGCGGTGGTTCGCGCTTTCAGTTTTGCGCGAATGCCGCCGTCTATCCATGGTTTCTGGTTAGGGTAGTTTTTAATAGTTACAGTGGGTACAACATCTCCTATGCACTTCCTGGTTGAGAGAATGCCAAGAGTGTGAAAAGCTGTCATCAAGGCAAACGGTTATTTGAAGAATCTCAAATTTAAAATATATTTTGATTTGTTTAACACTTTTTTGTTTACTACATGATTCCGAATGTGGTATTTCATAGTTTTGATGTCTTCACTATTATTCTACAATGTAGAAAATAGTAAAAATAAAGAAAAACCCTTGAATAAGTAGGTGTTTTTACACTTTTGACCGGTAGTGGATGTACCAAATATATTAAATATTATTTTTTTTTAAATGTTTTTCTGCAGTGCATGATATGTGTAGGCTGTGTATTGGCACAATCCTTATTTTAATTATTTAGGGCTTGGGCTCATATATAGGCCTATGCTTATGCTCACCTTAGAACGGGAGGTTGGAAATAGGCCGGTAGTTGTTCACGTTATCTGGATCCAGTCCTTGTTTCTTAGGATAGGCGTGATTGTAGCTAGCCACTTTTAGTGAAGGAGGAACAGTTTCAGTCAGTAGAGAATAATTCACAATGTCCACCACGAGAGGGCACAGGGAAGGTAGGCATGCCTTCACCAGAGATGTGGGCATGGGATCCAGTGAACAGGTGGAGACTTTAGATCTGGTGACCAACTCTGTGATGTGGGCTGCATCAACAGGAGAGAAAGCAGAGAAACAGCAGTCAGTTGGGGGCTGTGGGGGTAGTGTTAGCCACAACCTGGGATGGGGCAGGGTGGGATTAGCTGAAGCTGCTGGTAGATGGATGTAAATTTTAGCTGAAAAAAATCCCTGAATCTTATTGCAAAGCTCTAAAGAGCCAGTGAGGGGGTAGGAATCCAGGGGCCTGAATAGTATGTTAAGGTCAAGAAAAGTGTTCTGGGATTGCCGTAGTAGACGGATTTGGCCTGGGAGAGAGAGTCCTTAAAGTCCTTGACATGCTCCTTGTAGGCCTCTGAGTGGACTCTGAGACCAGGTTTGAATTAGAGCCTTTGTCGACTCTAATTGTTGTCGACCAGTGGACTTCAAAGAATGCAGCTTAGGGGTAAACCAGGGAGCAGATAAGGAGAGGGAGGCAGTCCGAGTTTTCAGAGGGGCAACAGAGTCAAGGCTGGAGGAGAAGAGTTGTCATAGTGAGACACCAGCTCCTCGGCTGAGGAAAGAAGAGGATCAGGGTTGTGTGTTTGAAGCTTGTTTTTTCTAGGACTGATGTGCTGACAGACTTAAGGGGACGGCCACAATACACGGATGGCAGGATGGACAGAGATGATAGATCCAGGCTACACAGTTTGTTGGGGGCAAAGCCTGTCGAGCACAAGAGGTCCAGAACATGGCCTTTGTCATGTGTGGGACACTGTACATGGTGTGTGATGTTGAAACAGTCCACGTCCTCTGAGAGCTCTGAGACGAAATGAGGTGGGGTTATTCTGGGTAGTGGTGGAGGAGGTATGGTGCAAAGAGCTAGCCACTTTACCAAAAGCTTTAAGGCATCTTAGATTTACACCAGGGTGTTCATTTCTGTATTTGTTGGGGAGACAAGAGCTGTCCCAGAACCAGTGAATGTTGCAATACAGTTCGCTGTATTTTTTTTGTGAGCACCTATAGCAGTAGGCACCCCGACGCACAATCCCCAGGTCGCTGTGTGTCTGTAGGGAAAACGGGCTTTAAACCGGACAGACTGAAAATGGTAGAGTTCAGCCGTGAAGTACCTCATATGTGTCATGACGGAATCCTGATCCAGGCTTGGGGCATTTAGTAAAAAACAGACAGTTTGTAAAAAGAAATCCCAACGCTCAGCAAGCAAGACTCAGCAAGAAACAAAACTCGACGATTCTTGTCACGGATTGAAGCAGACAACTACACCGGGTTCAACTCCTATCCACTAAAAACAGCGGCTCCAGTGGGCACGCGATCACCAACACTGGACAATTAAGGAATGGAAAAACCTTTCCTAGAACATCACAGAGAGTTCAGTTTACTTGAGCGGCCTACGAAGTCCCCAGACCTCAAACCGATAGAGCATCTTTGGGATGAGATGGAACGGGCTGCTAGCAGCATGAATGTACCGTCAGCATAGACCAACATCCCTGTGGAATGTTTCTAACCCCTTGTTGAATGTCCCTAAGAAGGTCCGACCAGGTACTAGATGGGTGTACCTAATAAACTGGCCGGTATATATAAAACACAGGAAATTATGTTTTTGACTGCACTGGGCCTTTAATAACTCAGAAATGGTGTGTCCTGAATGACCATAATTAGACTGAAAACCCCCTGCAATACCACAGATATCCCCTGATGGCATTTGCCTGGACCATATTGAATGAAACTCAGGACCACATTGTGTCATGAGAAAAGTAAAGGGAGATTTAATATAGGTTCTTACATGGCCCTCAGGCTGAAAATAACAAATAAATCATGGTTTGGATGGCAGTACAAAAGGGCTCCTCATGGAGACACCCTCTCACATGTTCTCACAGGCCCAGATCCCAGGAGACTTGAAGTCCCACCCCATAGCACCCAAATAAATACACTTCCCCTCTGTCACAGGTGCAGCTTATCGGATCAGGGTGCAATTATGACAGTATGCATATAACTGTAAATTGATGAAATATGGATTATAACACTGGCCAGTATATCAAAGGATAAACACAAACACATTCATAGTTTCACTTCCTCATACTTAGCCCTCCCATCTAGACAGAGATGGCAGGCACCCACCCAGTGAAGGCCTCCTTACACAGTGGCACAAAGGGTTTATGATCTGGCTGCAGAGCTGAATAGTGCAGGTTCAATCCCGCATATTCTTACCTATGTTTCTTAGAGAGAAAAAATTTGTGAAATTGAGGCTCAGATCAAATCTACTAAAAGAGAGGATGTCTTTATTTTGTCCAGATTTATTAATCCAGTCTGAAATAAAGAATTCAGACTAACTGTTAAAAATAACACATTGTGTAAAATGTGTAACAGGCTGACTACACCGCTCGCGTCGCATGCGTGAGCATTGCAATATAAATGTAGAAATCAATATTATTCAATTATTGCACCGACACTGCTCGCGCACGCCAACGAGCGTCTGCGTTGCCAAGGGCTAAAATAGAAGTCAGCTCTATTTGTGACACAGATCGCGCTGCAAATCCTGCCTCTCCCATCTCCTCATTGGTTTATAGAAGCATGTACCCTCGTGCCATCTCCTCATTGGTTATACCCACGTGGGTGTCTGAAAGACAAACGAGGTCAGTGGCGGTAATGCACCTAATTTATGAAAGTTGCCAATCACAAGTCCAGAGAAGAAAAAGCCTGGAAGGAGGAGAGATGACTAGAAACGATACGGTTGACCGTTTTTTGTGTGGATTAATTGGCGGAGTAGAGGACCTTGTGCATTTCAGGTAAAATAACAACTCAATGCTTGTATCCCAGGACAAATTAGCTAGCAACAGCAAGCTAGCTAAATAGGACAAATTAGCTAGCAAGTGCAAGTTAGCTAGCTAAATTGCCATAAATGTTTAATGCTTTTAGACCTGTCCCGAAATTAATATAATTGGTTCAGAGTTTGTTTTGATATTTTAATCTGACGGTCGTGATCGCATTTGGTGTGGGGGGACAAAATACATTTTTGCACGATGGCGCACTCGCGCAGCCGGTTTGAGTTCCTTGTAATGGGGATGGATATATTCCAATCTGTTTCTTATCCTTTTTCATGCTATTAATGTTGTGCTAATATTAGGTACAACTTAAATATAACATTTTCTAAATGTTTTTTTTAAATGTTCTGAGGACCTCCATGACAAGGTAAACTGTATATTGCGTGAACATCAATAAAATATTATGTTAAACCTAAAACACACTTGAACGTCATAAAACGGACTTACTTGGAAATTGTGGAACATTGTGCAATGTTGTGGGAATGATATATGCAACCTATGTGAATATCACACAAATATTCTTACAGCATCCCAAACTACTCCCATTACTTAATCAATTGTCATGGGAACCTTTAAAGAACTTAGACCAAGTGTTCTGTCAACATTCTTAGAACATTATAGGAATGTCATCTGCAACCTAACATAAACATTGCATGAATGTCATCAAAACCAAGCATATTTTGTGCTTTGGGAACCTCTCTTGTAATGTACCCACACTGATCCCACAACCTAATTAAATGTTCTGGGAATCGTTAAAGAACTCAGAAAGGCTGTCCTGTCAACATTCTTGCAACATCAAAGGTATGTTTTGTGCACGCTGATACAAACATTATCTGAATGTCAGCATATCTGGACAGTCTTAGTGTTTTGCGAACATATCTCCTGTTTATATCCCCATAATGTTCCCCCAGCCTAAAACACTCTGGGAACCTTTACAGAACAGAAGAAATGTGTTCTGGGAACATTCTTGTAACATCAGGTGAATGTTTTTTGAACCCTAAAAGAAACATTGTACAATCAACACAAAAGATATGTTCCCAAAACACAATTTTTTTTGGGGGGGGGGGATAATTCTACAATGTTTCTATTAGTGTGTTCTAGGAACATTCTTTCAACATTAGGTAAATGCTTTATACAAACATTCTATACTCATCAGCACGGATGGACAGTTTTTGTGTTATGAGAACTTGGACCGCGACCTAATGAATGTTCTGGGAACTTTCACAGAACAAATTTTCTATGATCCTGTTCTATCTACCCTTGCTCGCTCTCTTTCTCTCTCTCTCTCTCTCTCTCTCTCTCCTCATCTCATGTTTTTCTCTATCTGTCTCTGTTTCTCTGTCTCTGTACCTCCTGTCTGTCTCTGTTTCTGTACCTCCTGTCTGTCTCTGTTTCTCTGTCTCTGTACCTCCTGTCTGTCTCTGTTTCTCTGTCTCTGTACCTCCTGTCTGTCTCTGTTTCTCTGTCTCTGTCCCTCCTGTCTGTCTCTGTTTCTCTGTCTCTGTACCTCCTGTCTGTCTCTGTTTCTGTCTCTGTACCTCCTGTCTGTCTCTGTTTCTCTGTCTCTGTACCTCCTGTCTGTCTCTGTTTCTCTGTCTCTGTACCTCCTGTCTGTCTCTGTTTCTGTCTCTGTACCTCCTGTCTGTCTCTGTTTCTCTGTCTCTGTACCTCCTGTCTGTCTCTGTTTTAGAGGGTCAAGCTTTGGTCACAGTATCCTTGAAGCAGCAAAATACAATTTAAATGAATAAAAGATACTTGATAAAAGCTATGCATTAGCGGAACATGAAATAACACAAAGACACAACATTAACTTCCCATAACTCAGCATTATTCTTAGGTTACCAGGCAGAGAAACAGGCTGGGTATGATTCAATAAGGTTATTGTTACTTAATACCGTTTATCTTAATCATTGAGACTGAGCGTGGGAGCTGCAGGTTTTGTCCAGACCATGCATTTTTCTTTTGTTCAATCAGATAAAAATAAGGCTTACAAATCCATTGCAATACCCACAATACATATACCTTGAAGTCATCACCACAACAGAAATGGTGAACAAATGAAATATCCATGTGTTTTACTGTTTGTGTTAACTATCAATTATTTTGATTCAAAGAAGCCTACATTTTTGGTTGTATAAATATAGCATACACCACATGCAGAATGCAGTGGTGTAGCAGGAGAGTGATGGCAGGGATGGAATGACGCAGAGAGCCACATTCAGATGTTCTTTATCTTTTTGCTGCAGAGTGAAATGTAGAGGAATGTAAGCTGTGCATTTACAGGGGCCCTGAGGTAATATAATACTCCTTCTGCTTGTGACTGTACTAATGTAATTATGCATAGTTCCCGCTTTGGCTAAAGTTTGCTATCCCTCTCTAACAAACGTTTGTCCGCAAGAACGCCCTTTTCATCCTAATATGACCGTTTCTTTGTGTTTTTCTCCTAGCAAGACCTTGGTGAAATGGTCAAATCATTAAAAAAAAAAAATGTTGGCATAGACAGAATGTTCATTTTCATTTATATCACGTTTAGGATGCACACACACACACACCATAAAGGGTCTGTGATCTGAGTTTGAATGAAGCATCTTGTTTGATGTCTTTTGAAGATGGACATGAAATAATGTCCAAATCACCAGCGGGTACAACATCAAACGGACCCAAATGAAAACACCATGTCTGTTCGGACTCTGGCTTATTACGCCTTCATTTGCGACCGGGCCCTGTGGAAACTAAGCTCCAGGATTGTCTGATTATAGATTAAAGATGGGTTGATTAGTAAAGTTCTTTCATCTCTAACAAACTTTGACAACTTCTCATTTGCTTCACGAATAGTGTGTCATCACTGATCTATATAGTCTAATCCAAGGTAATACGTGTAATAGTGTGTCATCACTGATCTATATAGTCTAATCCAAGGTAATACGTGTAATAGTGTGTCATCACTGATCTATATAGTCTAATCCAAGGTAATACGTGTAATAGTGTGTCATCACTGATCTATATAGTCTAATCCAAGGTAATACGTGTAATAGTGTGTCATCACTGATCTATATAGTCTAATCCAAGGTAATACGTGTAATAGTGTGTCATCACTCATCTATATAGTCTAATCCAAGGTAATACGTGGTTGGAAAGCTGGGATGATTGACGGCTATGAGCGTGAATGGTGACATCATTGAGGGTCCTTGTTCTTTCGTCAATGGCACGTGACTGTGTCCCAAAGGAACATGGAGCTGCTCCCTACCCCTCCCCCTCGTGCATAAGTGTATATTACAGCATTACCCATGCTCCCCTCAAAAGCCTTCCTCCCACTCAACATGGGGAAAAAACATGATCACCAGTATATTGGTTGATATTACAAAGCACTTGTCTTGAAGGTGATAAGGTGAGAAAGCTAATTTATCAGACAGATTACTTAGAGATAATGAACCAATATATATGCAAAAGAAAACAACCCCTAAAGCCTTGCGAGAGAAGGGAGGCACAGATTTTTCATTCATCATTATTTTGCCTGAGCTAGGAACACACAGATAGATGGGGGATTCAGACACAAAAATGACACCGTCACGTCTTGTACCCGGTTGTGTTGTTGTTGGTGTCAGAAAGGGGGATTTGATTGTGTGCCACTCGGATTTAACGGTTTACGATAAAGCTGCCTCTACAGACAAGACACGGTCCAAATGGACTGCGTGTCCGAGAGAGCCTGACTGTACTACTGTATGCATGGGTCCTGGTCATCAGCTTTGGATTTCATCTGATTTATAAGCGAACGTGAAGCCAAGTTTCCATATAATATAACAGACCTGTTCAATGTCTCCCGGCCCTGGGCCTGTTGGATCTGGATGGCTCTATGTAAACGCAGAGGCTGACATTCAAACACCACGGCAGGGAGCCATGGTGGACTTAGCAGCTCAACTCTGCTCTGCCTTGGCCTTGGGCCCCGCTTCGCTCTCCCTCTCTCCCTCCAAAGTCTGACAGAGAATTGGCATCTCACATGGTCTAATGAAGTGTATGTCACAGTTAAATACTGAACTGAGCAGACGTACGTCGTCTACTAACAACAACTGGGTGGCCAGTTTGAACCAGGACCTACCTGCTTGCTGCAAGACCTTACTAGGCAATAATACTTGAATGAAATTTATTGAGCAGGATAAATCTGATAACTCTGCCTTTGCCATTTCTCTCCATGGCTGCAGGTCTAAACAGAAGCGTACAGTTATCATCATCATGAGCCATGTCTGGACTTGAAAGAAAGAATAGTCAGACATTTGCAAACAAGAAAAAGTCTCACATTTATTTGATATCAAACAAGAGTTGAATTTTTATATAAGCTGACAATGGGATCTTACAAAATAAACGATATGAACCTAAACAGTGCTGAAACAAGTCACACTTCCCAACCATTTTACTTTTTCAAATTTTCAATAACTGTTAATAAATTAATTAGTGTCAAAGGCTGAAATATGCTTGTAAAACTTGAAATATCGCGTTGACACATTTTTTGAAACCTGACAATTTCTTTCAAGTAAAATAAATTACACAATGACCAAATTCACGCCAAATCTGTGCTTGGCATGGTGTTAACACAAAATATTACTGGCAAAAGTCTTAATTCATGAAAGCAAAAAGCACTTCACAAGCGAAGATGTGAGTATGGTTTCTTATGGGATTTTTAAAAAAAATGCCTTTTTTATTTGATTTTTTATGTTCAAACATACCACAATGAGTCAAGTGAGAGGAAAAAACTGATTTGAGCAACCTGTTTTTAGAATAATCTTCTCAACATTGAAATGTTGTATAATTGGTTGCCATAACATTTTTTCATAATTTTTTTTTTTTACACTTGTGGTACAGCAAAATATATTTTCTTTAGCTATTACTCTGACAACAGTTAAATGTGCAATAGAGAAAATATAAGGCCTGAGTCTGAATTAGTGGTTCTTTGTTTGACAGTCCTCCCTATTTAGTGGAATGACTCTAGAACGTTATAGAGTCCAGGACCCAACAGATACTCACCCTCATTCATTCTGGAATCCCCTCCAGGAACACTTCACCAGTGTTCCAAAAGTTCTAAACCTGGAGTTCTAAACCATGTTTTTTTTCTTCTTCAATATAATACAAATGCAGGCTGGACAGGAATGGCGCCAGACAGACTTCTCTCTGACACTTGAAGTGGTCTGTGCATTTACCTCTCTGTAGTCCCACAGCAGAGCAGAGCAGTTCAAGTCCACAGACAGACAGACGGTTTCAGAGGATGTTTGTGTGTGTGACCAAGTTTATGTGTGAAAAAGTAATCCATCTCCTTCCTCCCTACCACCCACAAACATTTCACTTCCTGCTCTGACGGGTCATTAGGAGTGCAGAGATGGAGGACTGGGAGGACCGATGAGGGCTGGCAATAGTCTTGACATCAACCAAAGCCCACACACATACATATGTTCAAACCTGTGCAAAAACACAAGAGAAGTGCTTCCTCTCCTCTCCTTCCTCCATCCATCTGCTCAGAGGCTGGTAATGAGCTGCATCTGTCCGTCCCGGGGGCCCTCTCCCTCGGGTACACAGTCCTCAGCGCTGGGGGGTACGATGCACCCATTGCTGGTGCCCCGGTTTATGTGGTAGTAGGACAGTGGCTGGGGCCCGTCGCCCAGCTCAGGCATGCTTTTATGGTACAGGTCCTCCCCCTCGCTCCTGGGGGAAGGTGACAGGTTATCATCTTCATCGGGGGGGTAGGGTGAGGCTGAGGGAGAGTCTCTCAAGTTGGGCATGCTGGTGTACAGGGAGTCCCTGTTGTTGTTGGGTGACTGGGAATCCCCGTCCCCTGTTGCCCCCACTGTCTCTGAGCCGTGGCACCCAGGGCCCTCCACAGCCCTCCTGGGGGCCTTGTGGGCGCTGTAGAGCAGGGAGTGAGTCCTCTGGGGCAGGAGTGGGGCCTCTAACGGCTCCTTATGGTGGGGATGCAGCAGCAACTCTAGGGTGGGGTGACCTCCACCTACTACCCCGACTATACTACCTCTCTGGGGGGACGAAGCCTCAGCGTGGTCCACCACTATGGCATCATCTTCGCTGCCGCTTCCACCCCCACAACCCCTATCCCTGTCCACAGTCACCCTGGTCTGGAGAGGGGCCTGGTCCCTGCTATCCCTATGGGGGTTGTGGCCCTTGGGGGCCCCGCGGGGCCTCAGGTTGTTGTGCACCAGCTCAGAGATGATCATCTTCTCGAAGGCGGCGTCATCCAGGCTGAGGCCCCCCAGGTCCCCCGGGCCGTGGACCACTCCCCCAACCACGCCCACAATGTCCTCATAGTCGTCTTCCTGGTTGTCTTCCTGGTCACGCAGGGAGTAGCTGTTGTTAAAGTTTCCGTTGAGTGGTAGGGTGTCCATGGCACTGATGTCCCTGCTGTGGGTCAGAGAATGCTGCCCTGCAACGAGAAGCACGATACCTGGATTAGATATCACTGTTTTAAAGTTAAGAATCAATATCAAATCAATAATACAATACAATACAGTTCGATACTGCTCAGGACACCTCACTGTTAAGTGTTTGCAACCTTTGCTATCTGGATATTTGACATTGATTTATATAATATTTATATGTTCATAAAATATACAATTAAAGAGGTTCAAGTACAGTGAGTTCCAAAAGTATTGGGACAGTGACATTATTTATTGTTTTGGCTCTGTACTCCAGAACACTTGAATTTACAATGATACAATGACTATGGGGTTAAGGTGAAGAAGGTCAGCTTTAATTGAAGGGTATTTCCATTCATTTCAAGTGAACCGTTTAGAAATTACAGCACTTTTTGTACATAGTCCCCCCATTTTAGGGGACCAAAAGTATTGGGACAAATTCACTTGTGTATTAAAGTGGTCAAAAGTGTAGTATTTGGTCCCATATTCATACGTAGCACGCAATGCCTCCATCAAGCTTGTGACTCTACAAACTTGTTGGATGCATCGGCTGTTTGTTTTGCTTGTGTGTCAGATTATTTTGTGCCCAATAGAAATGAATGGTAAATAATCTATTGTGTCATTTTGGAGTCACTTTTATTAGGAATAGAATATGTTTCGAAACACTTCTACATTCATGTGGATGCTGCCATGATTACGGATAGTACTGAATGAATCATGAATAATGATGAGTGAGAAAGTTACAGAGGCATAAATATCATACCCCCCCCCAAAAAATGCTAACCTCCCCTGTTAATGTAATGGGGAGAAGTTAGCATGTCTTGGGGGTATGATATTTGTGCGTCTAACTTTCTCACCATTATTCATAATTCATACAGGACTATCCGTAATCACGGCAGCATCCACATTCATGTAGACAACTTTAGAAAATACGTTCTATTCTTATTTACAATAAAAGTGACTTCAAAATCACACAACACATTATTTACAATGCATTATTGTCACTTACCCAATACTTTGACGCTTACTGTACTTCAAATTTGAATCTCTTTAACTGTCGTTTTCTATCGTGTGTGTGTGTCTCCATCTAGCATCATCATGTCTGAACACCACAAACAATACAGAAGATATCCTGAACAATATTTCACAAATGAGAAAGGAGAAACCCCAAAAAAAAAGGAACATTACACATCCAGCAACAACACACAGATAATGTAGCTAGCCAGGTAACAACGACATAGCAAGATCAACATAACATCATAACACGGAAGTTATGAGAGGGGAAAACGCTGTGGGGGGAGGTGGAGGTTAAAAAAAAGTGACAATGACTAAAACATTCATTCCACCCTTAAAAAAGAAAAGAAAGGAGGAGTAATGTCGAACAAAGACATCGGCCATCTCGTTCACCACAGGAGCCACACAAGCACAGCCCCCAACACCACCACGACACACAGACACGGTGCAACGACTCACTTTACCACCACTCACATCAAGTGTGTCTGCTCAGGCTATCTTGCCTAAGAACTGCTGATATGCAAAAAAAAAAAGTAAAACATATGCTTTTTTATTGCGGCTTAAAAAAAATCGAAAATTACTTCAAATAACACAAAAGAGGAACAAGGAGGCTTCAAAAATCAGGCCTGGATTCAGTCGGTCGGTCTCAGATTTGGGTCCCCTCAAAAAGTGACTGATTTATTTGAGTACAACTCTCATTTACAGATCAATTTGAAATAATTTGAAAACTTTTGAGAAAGCTATTGAAAACAAATCCTGTGAACAACTGAATCCAGGACTTGGCAGGTGGAGGGGTTTCAGCAGCAAGCAATCACAGCCTCTTAAACTCTAAAATGGCAGGTACACTATCATATCATTACTTTCTCTCTCTGCTTAGAATGTGATTGAGGGATGATTTGATTTAACAGGTTTCTATCTATCTACTTCTCCCAGATGGGAAAGAAATACTTTGTACACAATAGATCACATTGATAACCTCTTGTGAAGACCAAAGACTGGCTAGAAGAAAGTCGGCAGAAGATGAAGAAGAGGGGGAATAGGAGGATGAGCCTAAATGAGCGAAGGAAGAGGATGAAGAAAAGGCAAAGATGTATTTTGCAGATTAGTTACTGCTTTGCTTCAAGCCCCGCAAAAAGGGGGAGATTGAAGTTTTAGATTTCAGTTAAATGAGTCTGAATAGACCCTGACAGGGAGATGGAGGAACACAATTGGAGCTGGGCTGTGACACACACTGCCGTGGAGATGAGGAGCATCTCTTTTCTCTCTTTGGTAGAGAGAAAAGAATGTGAAAACAGACATCAAAGAATTTTGAAAAAGAGTGAAAGGTGGGAACACAGAGGAAGGGATGGGGGAGAAGTGTGAGGGCAAAGAAAGGGAGAATATGGAAACATTCTGAAATAGAGTGAAAAGCCCCGTTGCAGGTTTTGCATTTGTTAATGTATGGCCAGTCATTTGAATGCAGACAGGTACACAGTACATCTGGCAGTTTTAAATCAACACTTAAAGGAGTTAATTTTAGCACTATCTTAGAGTATATATGGTCCCACTCTACAGAGTGTAAAAGGTACTCTGATTAGTGTTACATTTTGAGTGTTAATGCAACACACTTGCCAGTGTTATTCACATGTAAACTAGAATTAACACTCACAGTGAATAGAATTAACTCCTATTAGTGTTAAACAAAAACACTGTTACAGTAAGTCATTTGGGGTGAATATGGTGGAAAGCCGGGTTCCTCAACTGGAGGCCTTATTTGGCCCCCCCCACATTTTAATTTTTATTGTTGGACATAAAAGACTTTAAAGCAAATAAACTCCAAGAGATTTTAATTTTGGACATCTGTTCCAAAGTATTCCCTGGCTTGCTAATGTAAGCAAGGTTTGAAATTACTATGTTTTAGTCAAATATGATATACGTTTGAGCTTCTTGCGGTCAATTTGCATTCTACAAATGATCTGTAATTATGTTTTGGTACCCTGACCATCCGCTCAAGAAAAAATTGGCCCGCGGGTGAATCTAGTTGATGATCCCTTGTGTAAAGCCTAGTTTGCATATTTCCCATGGTGCCTTTTCTTTGAGTGAATTGTAGAGTTATGCCCCATGATTGAAATTGTTAATGACATGGTTGTTGAATTCTTTCCTTTTAAAGGAATGTGGCTTTCACCCAGGTGAATGATTTTACAATTCAACTTTATGACAATACATTACATACTGTATATAATAAGGCTTAACTTTGATGGCCTAGTTTTACCCCAACACAGTGGTGTTAGGAAACTCCTGGTTTACAGGCAACATCAGGACTGCAAGTCACATTATTCTGTGACGTGTAATTCTTAACACTTGGAATTTTTGTTCTCCGCAACCTGCATTCAGAATGACTGTCAGGGTTAGGAAACTTGACAGAAAATACTACCATTTAAACTGGAACAAACATTTCAGTAACGGGTGCAATAAATCTTACCAACTGATTGGATTGGTTAAGAATTGGTTTGACTTTGGATAGCCTATCTCTACAATCTATAATTGGTTTGAGGGGTTTAAATCATTGAACTTTGGAGCTATTGGAATTTTAACATATTTTCCCATATACATTGTGTAATTTGCTGACGGTCCCTAACTAGCCCCATAGGGATATCCAAAGTCAACCCAAATTTACCACAGGCAGTTAGATAGGGTCGTGTGCTGCTTCACTACGAACTGATGATTACTTGTGCTGTCAGCTGTGGGCAAGATTGAAACAAACCCAACCTTCATTTACATTGTGCTGCAGTCACAACTACAAGTCTCACAAAACTCTGTTTTGGACTAGATTGCCTTTATGACCAAAATGTATCCTATTAGCACTTTGTAGTCAATTTTGACAATATAATAAATGTTTCTGACTCGTATTGATGCCACAGCCTGTTTTCTGAATGAGAAGTCAGTTTTTAGGGGCAGTTGTTCTTTAACTCCTGAATCAACACTAGAAATGGTACACAGCAAAATCAACACCGGCCAATTTGCTGTGTATTGTCTACTGGGAGGGGGGGGGTAAGTGATGTGAACAGAATTTAACTGGACACAGCCGGAGCCAGACAGCTGCATTCTGGGAAAGATTCCAACGGAGATTTGCCCAAGATGTTCTCTTTACCGTTACTGCATCAAATGAACATCTGCACTGTATTACCTTCGTATTAATACACTTCAGGATGGAGAGGCTCATCTATAACGACTACAGCATTTTCAACTTGAGCCTCTTCAACACTTTACACTTGGGTGATTCATCATCACATAACACCACTTGACATCTGTCTGTTAGAGAGTTACACCCAAACCAGTCAACATCTATCAGGTCAATTCTTCAACTTTTCCTGTTCTTCAATTAGTTACTAATAATGTTTGAGTGCTTTCATGTTCTTCAACTGTGAGTCGCCAACGATAGTTTCTGTGATGTTTGAGGATGCAAGTATGTGGAGTATCTCCCTCGCGGCTGTGTGTCTCACGTGTATTTCCACATGACTAACCGGGGTGGCAGTGTAGCCTAGTGGTTAGAGCGTTGGACTAGTAACTGAAAGGTTACAAGTTCGAATCCCTGAGCTGACAAGGTACAAGGCAGTTAACCCACTAGGCTGTCACTGAAAATAAGAATTTGTTCTAAACTGACTTGCCTAGTAAAATAAATAAAATCTGCCTGTAGGGAGGACTGACTGATGATGTGTCTCGGCAGGTTAAGGGATGATGACACTGATGCATACAATAAACGCTTAAATAGACAGTCACTTCATTCACCACTGCTCAACTAGAATAAGTTAGCTTATACTGTAATTACCCTATCATGAAAAAAAATGATGTCTCAAAAGCACTGCCTGCTTGCTACATAGCAGGGGTATTTGTAGGTTCCACTTACATTTGTGGTGTTTTGATCATACTGGTATTTCATTGATATCATGATTGTAATTAAATCCTAATGATATCATGAAATGTGTGATTTTTGTGACAATCGGTTTGTTAGGTTCTCGAACTCTTTCCAACCTCATCCAGGGAAAAAAGGCAGAAAATGTGACTTAAAAGTGTTCTCAGTGTTCTCATTGTGAAGCGAGTGAACTCGGCGACCTGCCAAATCAGAGCGAGCGACTGCAGTTTCTGTATATTCTCCTGTATCCTTCTTCCCCCCCTTCCCTCCCTCCACACATTCATCCTGGTGCTGCCTCCTTTCCTTCCATCCGCTCCTCTTTCATCATCAAATGCCTCTGCATATCTGAGGGGTATAATTCTGCCTGCATTGCGTCATGTGCTCCCGTGTTTTTCTGTTCCTTTGCTTGGCTTCCTCCTTTAGTCTGACAGAGAGGGTATCTGGGTCACGCTACACAGACAATGACAGCATTCAAATAAATGGGGATTGGGGTTTGTAGTAAAGAAATAAATAAAGAATGCTATTGAACCTGCTCTAAAAGGTATCATCAAAGGGCGAAGGAGGAGAATGGTAAATAATAGGATATAATATATAAACTCTGAATAAATTCATCTCGATTTCCTATAAATGAATGTTGGAGTAGTCTCGATAAGATAGCATTGACCATTCTCAACCTTATCTCATGCTGTGTTACAAAGCGCAGCTTGCATACTAGCTAAATAAAGATTAAATAAAGAGCCTCGGTAATGAGAGAGAGAGAAAGGGAGAGAGAAGAAAGGACAACTCTAAAACATAGAGTAAGACTTCTCAACAATTCATGCTGTGTAGGGGCCCACAGCCCCACAAAGTCCCGCTATTTCAATTAGTTTCAAACACACACAAAAACAAAACAAATGTTTGTCCAAATGGCACCCTATTCCCTATATAGTGCACTAATCGAGTCAAATTTGTCAAGGTGGCACCATAGGGAACACGGTGCCATTTCAAACACAGATCTACATTGAAAGGTTAGAGGTCACCATGCACCTGGTGAGTGAAAGGCTGGAGGGGAGGGGGTGTTGCACACCACCGTCTCAGCCAGCAGGTTGTTATAGGGGTTGTTAGGGTCGTGGGCTCGGAGCAGAGGGTTAGTTAGCAGGTAGTTGCCAGTCATCCCTGTGAGAGAGAAGGAAAGCGTGAGGGAGGAAAGAAAGAAAGAAAGACGAGGCAGGAAGAGAGGAGAAAAAGAGAGGGTTACTTAGGATGTAGTTGTCAGTCAATCCTGCAAGAAACAGAGAGAGAGAGAGAGAGAGAGAGAGAGAGGATGTGAGCGAGGGAGGGGAAAGGCTATTATATAGTATCATAATATTATTATAGAAAGGATGAGGCAGGAGAGTAAAGAAGGGAAAAAGAAGATGGCAAAAGACACCAGAGGAAAAAGAGAGCTGTGTATAGGAGTTTCAGCAGTGTGCTCCTTCAGTAAATACATGGCGCTGGTTAGTTGAGTAGCTGATGTTTAAATAATGTCTACACACCGCATTCTCCAGACTTCATTTCACAGAACAGCAAGCAATAAATATCATCCGCAACAAGTGCGTCGGTCGTCTGTTGTAAACAAAGCCACTTGCTTTACCACCAGATAGTGCCAAAAACTCCAGTACAATACTCACAACATTGCCAAATACTTTATCTGTTAAACAAATATTTGACTAATAAGTAAACACAACAGTAGGTTATAAAGTGTGAGTCAAATCATTCAGTATGATTAACCATTCATGGTCAAAATATTCAGTATTTTTTTACAGTAGCCATATAATACAAGTAATTGCAAGTATCCACTCTGCAGTCAGCAGATATAATATAGTCAATACAACCACACCGATGATGTGGGGACTACACATCGGTATCTATTGACATCACTGTGCTCCAAAATGTATATAGTATACGTAATAAGTATTGACACTGGCTGGAATGCGGTTTTAACCAATCAGCATTCAGGATTAGACCCATGCGTTGTATAAAAGTATAATATTTAATAGCAATGTCCAGTCACTGAAAACTAATCTCTTATATCTCATCTCTTATCAGGAGCGATTAGGAGTTATCTTAATGCTGATGTCCCACATTGATAAGGAGGAGGGAAGTTGAACCCCCCCCCCTGTCTCTCTCTCCCCTCCCCCGTCTCTCTCCGTCTCTCCCAAGCTTTTTCTCTGTATCTCTCTCCTTATCCCATCTCTCTCTCTCTCTCCTTATCCCATCTCTCTCTCTCTCTCCTTATCCCATCTCTCTCTCGCTCTCTGTACCCCCCCCCCCCCCCCCCCCCCCCCGCCGTCGTCTCATGGCTAAAAATCAGCAGGATCAGGTCAGGGTGAGGATGAGTCAGTGCAGCCAGCCAGTTCCTGTAGCCTGCCAGGGTCTCCCAGAGTTCAACACACAAGCAGACACCAGCTTCTCATCACTACCACTTGAAGCCAGACTAAATAGCTACATAACACTTCTCCCATCCAACAAGTAGCAGTTGTGCAGGTCGACCATCAAAAGGCATGTTTGAAGTGAACTTTGACTCATTTAAAAACATTTGGAGCGTGTATTTATTTACTTGTTCAAAATAATTGATTGAATTTGTTATTTGTGGTTTATTTAAATCAGGACGTATACAAGCACTAGACCATATTGAGTAAACAATTATCAGTTTATCAAAAAGCTGCCTCTGAATGTAGAGCATCATCCATCATTGATTGGTTAAATAAAAGTTAAATGCATACAAATTAAATCTGCATCTGCCAGATCTATTCTGGCACTTGTTGTCTATTCAAGGTCGCATAACAGAGAGAATACAGCATGTGCAAATAGAGACAGTGTGGACAGAGGGGACGGTGTCTTACCCTGGTTCAGAGTGGAGGTGCTGTTGATGTCTCCGGAGATGAAGGAGGATTCGGACTGCTTCCTCACCGTGTCGTTCCACATCCTCCTGATACGACTCTGTGGAGGAGGTGAACAACACACACATTGTGTCAGAATAACTTTCACCACCGATGTCAGCTCCCTTTACATGCAACAGAAAAAGAGCACAACTCTGTGGAGGCATCAAGCAAACACAATGGATTACAAGAACCACTTCCAAGACTGACGCAGGAAACAAAATGGATGCATCCGAAATGACACGCTATTCACTTTTTTTTTTTTTTTTTACAAACGTAGTGCACTATGTAGGGAATAGAGTGTCATTTCGGACGCAGCCACAGTGTATTGGAATGACCTTCAACACTGATGTCCTTCCGTGTTACCTCTACATGCTAGCATGCAACAGGACAACAAGGCGTAGGCGCTCCCTTTCACTCTCAGGGGAAAGAAAGGAAGGCTATTTCACACAAGGGGATTGGAATGTCCACCTTTAACTCAACACTAACACTCTCCCCTCTACGTTAGCATGCAACAGAAGAAAAAAGCCTTTCCCTTCTATGCCGCAAACCAATTTCCCCCTGGGACTATAAAGCTATACTGAAGTATACTACAGTACTGCTCTCAATAGAAAGAAAGGGTTGAGAGAAAGTTTATTCCAGTGTTCATGCTGCTCCTCGACGTGCTAGCATGCAGGAGAAGGAAAAAAAACAGGAAAAGAACTCTCCTTTCCCTCTCAAAAGAAAGGACAGAAAAAAGGTATATATAATTCAACTTCCCGCTGCTGTACTGTACCTAGTATGTACTGTACCTGTGTGGCGGAGGAGTAGCGTGCGGTGGATCGAGACGTGGCTGTCTTGGCCGAGCTGTGGGACCCTTCAGAAGGCAGACCTCCGCAGCACTGGGACTGACGGAAGCACTTGCTGTACTCTTTACGGACCTGCAGCGGGCACAAGATCAGGGCAGAGCGACAGAGACACAGTGAACTCAGAGACGCCACAACAGTGCAGGGTCCTCCAGAGAGAAAAAAGAGAGGAGGCTGCCTCTATCCTGCAACAAAAAGCCCCAAAATAAATATATTTCTCAAATGCCACCTAGCCGACAGCAGCCGTTCAAACGGCGTGTCTTTGGAGATAGCCCTATCACATCTACCACGGTGACACATTCAAATACCATAAGGAGGGGGATTTTGCACGGGGACAAATATGACACAGAGGTGTTACTTCTATCAGAGATGGTCTTAAATGTCAAGAGACAGTAGACAGCGGACTGAAAGGTATATATTTTGCATTGGACTTCAGTACACAAAGATACCTTCTGTTATCTTATTTCTTTGAGAAACTAGACATAAAAAAAGGTTATTTCCCACCTCTGGTGAGGAAAACTTATATTCAAACATTGATGTACAAAATGTTGTAGCATTATCTTCGTATATGTCATATGTATTAAATCCTTACCTTTTTCTGGAGGAGGCAGTGGAAGATAAAGATGAACATCCCTTGCAGAGTGTTGAAGATGGTGAAGAGGTACGCCATGACCACGGAGGATTCGTTGAGGAAGAACAGGCCAAACGACCAGGTCAGACCCAGGAGAAAGAGCAGGGCAAACGCTCCAAGCACCCAGGATCTGAAACACACACACACACACACAATATTGTTCATAATCATTAATAATAAACTAGGTAACTTCCCTAATTTCATCTTTCATTGATTTGAAGTTTCTCTCTGTTTGGTTCCTACGGATTTGTTCTGTGGGGAAAGAAGGAGGCTGTGCTATTATCCCTCTCTATTTCTCCTTCTGGACATGTTATACAGTATATACAGTACTACTCCTAAAAGCTGATATATAGATTTTGAATGAGAACTTCCACAGAGTCTCTGACAGAGTCTAACTAACTACGTTTCCTTGGCCTTCCTCAGGGTTGGCTGGTTAAACAGAAACAGCAAACACAGCAGGTTTCTCACAGGAGGTCCAGGAAAAGCCTAGAGGAAATCAGATAACCAATGGTAAGTTCCCTCTGGCAATGGCTGGCAAAGGGAGCCATCGATGCACAGGAGAAAAAGAGTGAGCAACCCTGGACAAGAAAGAGAAAAGAGGAGACTAGTGAAAAACCAAACACCATTGTACCACGTCTTCGAGTCTCAAAGAACATCCAGGGACATTAGAGAATACAAACCTAAAGAGAGAGATGCTACAGATTAGTTGTGCTTTTGTGTCATTGTGTAAATTTTTCATTATTTGAAAAAACGCTGGCTCTTTAACTGACCATTTCAAAGTCTTGTGGAAAGTTACCAAATCTAACTTTGCGGGAGTAAATAAGTGGTCGATTAGAGGTGGACTCCAATTAATGACAGTTAATGAGTTTTGGGTCCTTTGAATAAATGATTTGTTTGAATTAGCCATTATCATTGAACGCAGGCTCTCTTTAAATTACATTCTTAACCAGGGTAGCACGGTTCAGAGGTCAATTAAACAATTTTGCTGGTATTAAAAGCCGAAAAACAAAATGAATTAAAAAATATTTTATTACAAAAAGTCCAAACACAACACAGGACTGGCACATGTCATTCTGTCTCAGAGTTATTGTTTAACAAGTATTTTAGGACAAGAAACTGGCTAGAGACTTTTCTTTTATCCAATCTGCTGGATTGAGTGGATGTGTGAATAAAGATGTGGGCACAGGTCCAGTTCCTCCACCCCACCCTTAAATCATATATACTTGAGCTAGGGTTCCAGAGGAACCTGAAAATTATGCCAACACAGGAGCAACTAATACAAGAGTTCAGGGATGCAGTTCTGAATAAATAAAAGTGGCAATATAAACCCTGCATAGCGCAAACACTGCCCTCATAAACACCAACTAAAAAGGGAACACGTGAGAATCTGAAATAAATATATTTGTCCACTCCGGTTATGGGTTATTGAGGTGTAATTCTAAGGTCAAATACACCAAATTCACACCCTTTAATATTGCACATGCAAGGCCATGGCTGGGAACAGGACAGCACACAACGCTTTGTTTTCTCACTTAAAACTGAGCTGACACAACCAGTAATACCAGCTTTCACATCACCTCCAGAGACCCCCCCCCCCCTCACCTGATTCCGCCCAGCCGGGTCGAGTCGGGTTTCATGGAAGTGGAGTGCTTCACCATCTTGTACATGGTCACTATCAGGATGATGAGATTGAGCTGTCAAAACAGAGGCACAGCAAGCTTAACGCGTCACACTGGAGCACGGCGTTCATTTCATGGTATGAGCAGCAATGCATGTCGCCTACATTTCGCGGCAACTTAAACCACAAAAAAGGGTGATTTGCGCACAGAAACAGGACAAACTCTCCGAAATGTAACTAGCAGCATGTCACCTGCATGTTTTAGTGACATTCTGAGATCATGCATGGTAATTATGCTTAACCTGTAGTGATTTTGGCACAATCGCAAGCGTCAACATTAGTACGTCTTACCAAGAGGGATACGAAACTTTCAAGCTTCAGTGCAAATGGTAAAACAGACTGCCTCCCAAAAGTGAGAATAGAGAGGTTGTAGCTTAGCTTCGGTCTCCAGCTCCACTAAAATTGGCTATGATAAAGTGCCTTGGAAGCCCCTTCCCACTCCTATGGCTGATGCAACGCACAACCTCAGGCCTTACTTAGCCAAGCAGGCTGGTGCCAAACGCAGAGTGTTATTCCTCATCGAGAGAGAAAGAGAGAGCGAGCGAGAATGTAAATCTAATACGGCCAGAACAGAACAGAGAGAGGGTGGAAAAGACAGAGCAGAGCGCCATATTTTTTAAACAAACGTCTAGAGCCAGGAAAAACAGCTCCATATTCTAAGCTATACATTCAGAAAGGTTTCCATGACTTCAGGATGTTTTTCTGTAAGCGGGGGGCTTACATTTGGCTCTGTTTCTACCTCATTAAAACCTCACCAAAAATAACTATTCAGTAAATATTCACTATATATTATATATTATTTGTATACTTCTATAAAAAAAAATACAGTTTTAGTTATTAAAATCTTCACCATAATCTGCCCCCCAGCCTATTTATTCTGAAACCTGACCAATCTTTATCAAAGAAAATATATGACAAAAACTTCCTGGGATTGCGAGAACACAAAGCAATACTGTTCTAGTAGAGATACGGTCCCAAGTTTATTAAATACAATATATTTGTGGGCTGAATTTTATGAAAGCTGTCCACTCTAAAACATGAATACACCAGACCAGTAGAGCCGTAGCTATGTACTTCCCTTTAAAAAAAAATAAACCAATAATGTGGGAAGAAAGGCAGAAAGAGGGCAGAGACAGAGAGAGGGATAGAGGGAGAGGAGAAAATACAAATAAGGGGGTTTAGATCAGAGAGATGTGGAGTTTTGTCTCCTAGCCACTAGGGCCGATTTAGGTCTGCATGAGTCGAGTGGTGGGAGATGCATTAAAACAGCCACCAGTGTCGACACAGATCTGATGAGACAGGCAGGCAGGTAGGTAGGCAGGCATAGAGGCAGGCAGGGAGGCACCGAACTGTACATGTCCTTAATTCCCCCCCGCATCCCACTATCTACAGAAACCAGAACACACTTTTTCTTGGGTATCTATGCACGGCATGTGCTGTATAAACACAGTACGTACACATTTACACGTGTCTTCTGTGTGAATAATACAAATGTATGTGTGTGTGTGTGAACTCCATGCAGCCTGCATGAAATATTAAGAGGTGAAGACGGAGATGTCCGTGGAACAGGGATTGGCTGCAGATGCGTCATGATCCTCGGCAGGGCCAGGGGGTTGTGGGTAATGGCTGTCTGGCCCACCCACTCATTACTTCCATGTTCATCCGTCTCTCCCCATCTCCCTCAACCCCCTCTTTGTCTAACTGAGCAAATGACCTTCATGCCTGAGATTGTCTCTTATCCTCCTCCTCCTCGACTGAGTGTGTGAAAGGGAGGAATTCTGCCACAATGCGCAACTCTTTCCACCAAAAAAAACTGCTAAGCTGTTGACTGCTGCTCACTTGACTAGACTGATTTCATAGGATTTTACAGCTGAATGACTGCTGATGTCCTCATGTCAGATATAATGGACCACTTTCCTTTCACGCAAATTGATCAGCGAAAGCAAGAGCTAAGTGACCAGACGAAAAAAAAAAAAAAAAAATGTCCACGTATTTTTTCCCACTTCACACTTCTTTGAGGAAAACATACATTTTTGGATAGATAGACATATTAAAACACATACCGGATTTACATTCCAACGCACGCACGCACGCACACACACACACACACACACACGCACACACACGCACACACACACACACACACACACACACACACACACACACACACACACACACACACACACACACACACACACACACACACACACACACACACACACACACACACACACACAGTATAACGTTAGCTTACCATGATAATGAAGGTGACAGGCCCTATGAAGCTCCAGATGAAGTGGTTATCCACCCTCAGCCAGCAGCTGCAATGGAACATGGTCATGTGATCAGGTGATAGCCATCCCTCAAGAGCAAATGAGCAATTCTGGCACGCCAACTGTGACTGTAACATCTCTGCAATTACATTCTAAGAACACAGCGGAGGTTGTTACATCGTATCCTACCGATCACTAACCAGCCAGGCTTCTAGACTAGATAGATGGCATGATTATATAGCTCCTACAGCAATAAAATAGTGATTTATTTACCTTCTTGACCAAAGAAGAGAGAGAACCTGACCTTGAACACATTCTGGCTGCGAGCCATACAACAGCACTTGTATTGCCTGCACGACTTCAGAGGCTACCAATGTCTACAATTGAGAGAGCAGTCTGGCTATAGGTTAAGACTCTAAACAGTCAAAACGTGGTCACAAATAGTTCCAACAAGATTTGTTGTGCTGAAACTACTGTATGTATTATCAGAGAATATGTTAATTCAAATACAGGGACCGTTGCGCTACAGCCACAAAATGTTAAAAAAAAACACCCAATTTAAGGAAGGCTTACGACAAATCATAAGGCTTGTTCTTGGATAAAGGCCACTGAAGAATAAAAGTTTGAAGACGCAAAGGCAAGAGAGAAAAAAAGCTCAGAGAAAATACCAGACCAGCACAACCAACCAGCCAGAGAATTCATTAATGTAGTGGTTTTGCTCACAGCTTTTCTCTTTCCTCTCTGACAGGGTATAAATTTGCCAGGAGGCAGAGGGAGAGGGAGACTAGGGCCTGTGATGTAGCTCTCATTAGCACTGTGGGGAAGAAAAGGAGTCTTGATATGGAGCTGGCTGGTCTGGGAGACCTGATGCTCTCCGCACAAAGAAAGGAAGATAGATACTGTTGAATGCTCCCACAGTTTTATTGTGCAACGTTTCCACTTCAAGGTCTTCTTCTGACTCAACTTTTCGTACCCTGCACCTGAAGGTTATTGGATGTGCGTAAAATAGGGCTGTCAGAGTAAATCCGTTAACTCGAGCTAACTATTTGTAATTTTAGTGCAATTTATTTATTTTTTAAAATTAAATCGTGTTGTCCGAAAGCATTAAAAATACACTGAAAACATCCAAAATACATCATCTATACAGCTAAAAACAACAATGCGATGTCAAAATAAGTTGCCATTTAGGTTAAAGAAAGGGTGTTTTATCAATCTATTTTGCTTACCATTACTTTGGACAAAATCAAGACGTCAATATCTTGTAATGCATTTGTAGAAAATGTTTTTAAATTACAGCTCAATTCAGGCAAATTCTGAATTTACGATTAATCACAGCAAATCCTGCGATTAACTCAATAAAATGTTTGTAGCGTTTGACAGCCCTAACGTAAACATATTATAAACTACTGCATTCGGAGTCGAGCAAGATCACAAAGACCCTGCCTAAAGATGACATCTGGTGTTACTTACGCCTTCTGTGTCCCGTAGCTGCGGTAGTCGATGGCGGCCGAGATTCCCACCACCACGGCGGGAAAGAGGTATCCGGAGACGTAATAGTACTTCCTGCGGGAGAACTCGCTTTCAAACACCTCAACCAGCATGAGGTAGAGCTGCACGCCCTCCAGGCACATCCAGGCAAACGCCGCCAGAAAAAAGAAATGAAGAACGCCCGCGATGATGGAGCATACCAGCTGGGAGGGGGACACATTTAGAGGTTACACACACAGAGGTAGAAGGACACTGGCATTGAAACTGCATTGAGTCAATGGAAGAGTAGGACAAGATAACTGGAGCATATTCCCCTGGGAACAAAATAATTGTGCATCTAAGCTCACTCTGATACTCGAGGGGGGCCCATACTCCTTACCTTGGGTTCAGTCATGTTGATGCCCACGAGGAAGACGAGCTCGGCGATAAAGAGGTTGAGGCAGAGGTTCTTGTGGATGGTGTTGCGGTCGCTCTGCAGGCCCCTGAAGAAGCAGAAGGTGAACAGGCTGATGGCCAGACACACCAGAGACACAGCAATGCCCATCCGCGTTATCACCGTCAGCAGCAGCTCATGGACGCTCCCCTCCACCTGGTGGACAGGACAGAGAGACACAGAGAGGGTTAGAACCAACAACCTGACGAATCTAGGACCTAACATGACATAAACACAGGGGGGGGGGGGGTTAAAACCCAAAAGCTTTTTTTGTTGTGATCACCTTTTTATTTTATTCAGATGGTCAGGGAATACAATGAGTAGGAAGACAGTATCTAGTACAGTACAGCCGCCAACTTCCTGGCTCAGGCCCCTTTGTACAAATGCCATCCCAACATGTATGCGTTAAATAATCTTAAGTAAACCCAATAACTTGGAGCTAATATGACATAAGCAGGGATTTATACAGGGATTTAACTCAACATCTAGTTAACCAATGAGAAACACACAGCAACCCAGCAGGGAGGGTTTACACTTAATAACCTGCCGGAAAAACCTAAAACATGACAGACTTCATGTCCCCATCAATGAACCTTGACATAACATGATGTCCTGACTCACTGAGGGAAATCACTCAACATCTACTGTAGGAAACAGATGACATGTCTTTAGATCCTCGTACGTGTGCCGGGCCAATGTAAAAAAAGTCATTAGTAAGCTGTCACAAAGCTCTGTATCGTCGCTGGGTGAAGGGTTGATTACAGTGCGTGTCACAACCCAGGAAAATGAACACATTACAATATGGACATGTAGGCTATAAGACCATATACAAAAACAGAAGCCTTCACCATACAGAATATCACTCAGGGATAGTGGTCTGAACATGAGGTAATCCGTTCCGTGACATGACTCATTTTATTAAGGGCAGGCCAGGAGGAGTTGTAGTTGAGGTGAGTATTTGGGTTGGTGTGACTGAGGGATGGCTTAAACCACAGGCTCTCTTTTTTCCTTGTGGTGAAGGGTTTTAATGTTCGGGGTTTGCGAGGGGAAGACGTGGGAAGAGTTCATGAGTCGGGACATGTTATTATATACACCACAAACTTATGTTCCACGTTTATTATTGGGTAGATGCTCACAGCACATGATATTTATCATGTAATTGGATTGTAATTGCATTTTGCTTGCGAATGGATCTCACCCACTTCACGTCGTCGAGTGGAAATGGAAAATAGAGAAGCACGAAACCGGGTTGCCGTGTACGTTTCCCCGTGTAGGATGTGCGTGTGCGTGAGTGCTATTAGTCACGGAACATAGGTAAAATGTAATTTATTTCCAATAATGGCAGAGTTAACTTTCACTATCTTGTGTCTGCGATCTCTCGCTTTTTACTCCCGGCAAAGTAAGTGACAGCCTCCTTCTGTTTCTCTCCACATACATTAACAGCATTCCTCTCCTCAACCCCCATTCCTTCAACCCTCAACCCCCCACCTCAAATCTAATCAGCCTCTGAGTTGACTATCTTACTCTAGCCATATTTACGTACATAAAATACATACAATGGACGGGGGGGATTGGGGCAGAGCCACTACGAGTGTCCTTGAATCCCAAATCAACCCCTAGCTCCTTATGGAGATCTGAGAGGATTGGATAGGTCTCCGCAATATGGTTACAATTCCACAGAGTATTGGGGAAATTCCACCATATTTCTTAGACATCTCCAATCTACACAAGTGTCTTGGGGGTTAGGGGCTGGCTAGGGGTTGATTTGGGATTCAGTTTAAATCAGAACCACCCACTCACCATCCCTAGATGGGAACATACATACATACATACAGTAGAGTCCAAGCACACAACATGAGAAAATCCCACAGAAGGCCACTCACCACATTTCCTCGATGGGCCATGAGGATGGCGAAGTTGGTCAGGTGACTACAGGAACAGGTGGTGTGGCTTTTGTTGGTGTCCAGGAGCTTACAGCCCTGAGTGGACCAGTAGCCCATCATACTCCTCTCAGAGTAGTTCCAGAATGAGCAGTTGGGGTTGTAGTAGTGCTCCTTCTACAGAAAGAAAAGTAACAAAATAACAAAAACATGAACATTGTTGTCACGTCCTGACCAGTATAAGGGGTTATTTGTTATTGTAGTTTGGTCAGGACGTGGCAGGGGTGTGTTTGTTTAGAGTGTTTCGGGGTTTGTTGGGCTATGTTCTGTTTTGAGAGGGGTGTTTGTTTAGAGTGTTTCGGGGTTTGTTGGGTTATGTTCTAGTATGTCTATTTCTATGTGGTGTTTGTTGGGTTGACCTTCAATTGGAAGCAGCTGCTGCTAGTTGCTTCTAATTGAAGGTCCTATTTAAGAGGGGTGTTTTTCTATGGGATTTTGTGGGTAGTTGTTCCTTGTTTAGCTGTGTGCCTGACAAGACTGTTATCGTCGTTATTTCTGTATACTTTTGTTTTGGTTATCCTTCTTTCTGCCGAATAAAAGAAGATGAGTATACACGTTCCCGCTGCATTTTGGTCTCATCCCTACGACACCCATGACAATTGTTTAAAACAACTAGCTAAAAGTTAGGGTTTTAGTAGTTCTCAATAATAAAAAACAAACAAACATGGAAACCTCTTAAATACCACAAACAACATTATAAGCATTGTTTAAAACAATTAACAGATTACTTTAGAGTACATATGCTTCCTACATACGTATACTATATGCATATGTCATTTTCCATCAAGGGTCAATAACAGCAGGCAGACGAGCCTGCCATGGCAAATAACTACGGTAGCAAAAAAGCTAAGTACTGGAATACACAAGATAGCACTCAAGTTAGCCTGCTTCGGCCTATGGATGGATCCACCTTGTCTGTCGGTGTCAAGTGCAATTATAAACAATTACAGTATATTGACATATCATAGCATGACAAACACGATAGCTTTTCTATGTAAACTAACAGAATCTGACACGCACTTATATTTTACAGCCGCGCTAGCTGTATCCTATGAAACTGGCATTTATCCCCCACAACTACTAAAGACCACACTGCCATTTCTCTTTCCCACCATTTCCCCCTGCACTGAACCACACCACGGCCTGACTCTAGAGCTCCAGGGTTCTCCAAGGGGAAGGGGGACTCACGTCGAGGTGCTCCAGGGTGAAGATGACGGGGTCGGACACAAACACGCGGCTGGACTCCTTGGTGATGGAGGCGGCCAGGATGTGTGAGTTGACGGTCAGGTCTGAAAGGTTACGTCCTCCTCCTCCTCGGAGCGTGGCGTTCTCTGTACTGAGGAACCGGCCCAGGTGCTTATAGAGGACAAACACCAGCTTGGCCACACCTGGGAAAAAATACACTACAATAAGATTTATGGTGGCATTGTGAACGTATAAAATTGCTTCTAATTTCCATACTTCAGCCACTGTCACAGTGCAGGGCAATGCTCCTTCAGTATGATCACATTCATTCATTTTATTCATAAATTTTTTCCCCCCTTTGTTACCGTTTTTACTGTTGACTTTGACTGTGTTTGCAGATAGCTGAATGGAGGCTCCAACCTTGCTGGTCTGGGGGAACCTGAAGTCCTGCATCTGGCCATCAGTACTGAGCACATACACATCCAGCACTAAAAGCGGATGAGGAGAGGGGGAGGTAGCGGGAGAGGAGCAGGAGGAGACGGAGAGAGGGGGAAGAGGAGGAGAGGGGAAGAAGGGAACGGTAGTGGTATACATAACTGATAGGTCACGTTTCAATAGTAACACACCGTTTCTAATAGAGCTCCGACATAAAGGTTGGGAAGTGTGAAAGAAGGGAGGAACCAGATCAAGTGTTCCAGCTAGAGAATCCAATCTCATTGTCAATATCCCATCCAGCACTATTTACTATAAAAAAGATCTGAGCTGCTTCCCGTAACCCTGGCCTACAGAGCTCCTTATGGAGAGAGAGAAAGAGAGAGAAAGAGAGAGAGCATAGCACCATCCAACCTGCTGAAGCATGAATGTCAAATATTCATAAGATAAAAAATATCATTGGGCTTTTTCTTCCCCCTGTGGGTTCAGATAACTCTGGCCTTGCCAGTGAGCAAATCTCTGAAAAGCCTGCTAGATTCCTGCAGCAAACCCCCTGCCCTCTCTCTTGCTCTCTCTATCCCCCCTCTCTCTCCTCTCCGTTGTGCTGTGCCAGCTGCCGGATGGCTCTCTCTCTCTCTCTTTGATGTGTGAAATTACGGAGGGGTCAGGAGGACGCACGTATCAGCACACTCCCTCCTGTCAGAACCAGCCTCAACTTCCTCACCACAGATCGCTTTTGACACACAGAGATGAGGAATTGTTCTCCCTCTGACGTTTTTTCTCCTTTCCTTCGCTTCCTTCCTTCTTTCTCTCTTTCCCTCTATCCTAAACACCCCCCCCCCCCCTTACCCCTCCCTTTTCTCTCCTCCTGCCCTTGACGTTCGCCTCAAGGTGCCATTTGTGTTTCAGCCTGAATCAGGAAACTATGTTAATTAGGAGTAAGGATCCTTTTGGGCTTCTCTCCTGCTGCTCTTCAGGCGAGCTGCAGAGAAGACTGTCCCGGAGCCTCAGTCCTCACATAGCATTGTCAGAGGAGATTGGGAAAGTTCTACTAGCTATATTACTACTAGTAGAAATACTATTTTTTGTTGAGGCCCTGTGTGCTGAAAGCACATAAACAGAGCCTGTTTGCAACGATTAACTATACATGGCGTGTATAGGCAAATGATTATATTTTGCATTAGCAGGCTGCAGTACATCTGTTTTTTGTTATCCGCTTGTAATTACCATTTACTGACAAAGGGTTAAGGCAGGGTTAGAGGACATAGCTACCGTATAGAATACACTATATATACAAAAGTATGTGGACACCCCTTCAAATGAGTGGAGTCGGCTATTTCAGCTACACCCGTTGCTGACAGGTTTATAAAATCGAGCACACAGCCATGCACTCTCCATAGACAAAGACTGGCAGTAGAATGGCCTTACTGAAGAGCTCAATGACTTGCAATGTGGCACCGTCATAGGATGCCATCTTTCCAGCAAGTCAGTTTGTCAAATTTCTGCCCTGCTAGAGTTGCCCTGTCAACTGTAAGTGCTGTTATTGTGAAGTGGAAACGCCGATGTGCAACAACGGCTCAGACGCGAAGTGGTAGGCCACACAAGCTCACAGAGCGGGACCGCCGATTGCTGAAGCGTG
Organism: Salmo trutta; assembly: GCF_901001165.1. Taxonomy (NCBI): domain Eukaryota; kingdom Metazoa; phylum Chordata; class Actinopteri; order Salmoniformes; family Salmonidae; genus Salmo; species Salmo trutta. The sequence continues at coordinate 15,407,696 of NC_042987.1, read as the reverse complement.
TAGCGCGTAAAAATTGTCTGTCCTTGGATGCAACACTCACTACCAAGTTCCAAACGGCCTCTGGAAGCAACGTCAGCACAAGAACTGTTCGTCGGGAGCTTCATAAAATGGGTTTCCGTGGCCGAGCATCCGCACACAAGCCTAATATCACCATGCGCAATGCCAAGCATTGGAGTGGTGTAAAGCTCGCCGCCTTTGGACTGGAGCAGTGGAAATGTGTTCTCTGGAGTGATGAATCACGCTTCACCATCTGGCAGTCCGACGGACAAATCTGTGTTTGGCGAATGCCAGGAGAACACTACTTGCCCCAATGCATAGTACCAACTGTAAAGTTTAGTGGATGAGGAATATTGGTCTGGGGCTGTGGTTCATGGTTCGGACTAGGCTAAGGGAAATCTTAACACTACAACATACAATGACATTCTAGACGATTCTGTGCTTCCAACTTTGTGGAAACAGTTTGGGGAAGGCCCTTTCCTGTTTCAGCATAACAATGCCCCCGTGCACAAAGCGAGGTCCATACAGAAAAGGTTTGTCGAGATCAGTGTGGAAAAAGTTGACTGGCTTGCACAGAGCCCTGACCTCAACCCCATCGAACACCTTTGGGATGAATTGGAACGCCAACTGATCATGATTTTGGAATGAGATGCTCGATGCGCAGGTGTCCACATACTTTTGGTCATGTACTGTATCAAATGATTCAATTGATTTTCCATGAGAAGACCAGACAGTTCATCTTGCAGAACAAATTCAATGCCCCTACTTAACTATGCAAGAAAAAGGCAGCGGGGAACTCATAACCATGGCAACAAAGAGGCTTGTGTAGGGAAAATGACAGTTCACTGCACAAAGCTGACTTAAATGAATGAGATCACATTGCTAATAAACTGCCTGTGAGAACATATTAGCTTGCCTGGCGCTGAGCGAGACATCAAACCTCCTACTGTGACTTCAACTAAATTTGGTCTTTCTAAAAACCACTTTGCCTCTCTCCTGGAGGAATAGCTGTCCAGGTTCTTGTCTAGAATGAATAAGCCCATGGAAAAGAAGCCCTGAGGTCTAGCAGAAGTATGTTTCTACAGAATGGTTGTGAATGTTAACTTCCACTTCCTTGAACATAACAAACTGTAGAAAAAAAGGCAATTTTAGTACTGAGGTCAAAGTAATTTTCTTCCAAGACAGGGGGAGATAATACAAAGGAAAATAATCATTAAAACTGTGGATTGTAACTGGCAGACGTGTCTGTCTAGTTTTTCCTTTTTATGAGTGATGGGCAGGGGGGGTAGAAAAAAAAAAAATACATACTTATGTTGTCTGCAGGCACTTTGACTACAGCGGGCTCAATCAGGTTGTCGGCAAGGATGAAGGCTCCTTCCTCCAGGGTATCCAGTAACATGGTGGCGGCGTGCGTTTGCTCCGTGGAATTCATGTCTTCCCAGGACTTCAGGGCTTCCGGCCTCAGGAGGTTGTCAACCGTATCCACAATGGCCTGTATCCGTGGAAACAAGTCAAATGTCAGACCTTTGTCGCTTTAAAAAAAATGGATACCTCATAACTTCTACTCATGCCTGCAGCATACAGGCAGAAAGGGGGCAAGAAAAGCATATGATGCTGATGGCAAGTAAGGACAAGCGACAACCAAAAAATTCAACAAATACAGTCAATGGAATTAAAAGATGATATGAAGATTCATTCAAATTAAAACATTACTTAAAGATGGCATGGTGGTCACAGAATAAAAACTACAGGATGTTGTCTCCCCACTTTCCTGGTTTAGACCCATTTATTTTCTTTTGAATAACAAAACTGTGCCAGAGGGGAAGTTCAAACACAAACCAAATGTTTTTCAAATGAATGGAGCAGTTATTCCACAATAGTACTCTCTCAGTTCCTGTTCTTTAACATCTTATTTTTCCCAAAGAGCAATTATCTTTCCTCTTTGCTAACAATAAATATATTCCATAACAGGATCTGGTCATTATGGCCTTGAAATGTGCAGCTTTTCCTTCCTAGAGGGGAAAATGTTATCAAGAAAATGAATCCATTTGTTTCATGGGTAGCAGTCAAAGTAAAGAAGGGCATAATTCTGCTTGTTTTCAATGGCAATCCTTTCATTTCCTGCTTGGCTGATAAGCAGTAAGTAAGCAAAACATTCCAAACCCTCACGAGAAAAAGTATCAAATGTTGATAAAAATGGAGGTCACTGTGACCCTGTGCAGGAGAGTTCACAACTTCCATGTACCTTAGCATATTTATCTATATCATATCCACACAGCAGTGCTAACGCTAGCCCCATTGATGACTCGCATGTAGCTTATCTGCAGTGCATTCGGAAAGTATACAGACCCCTTCTCTTTTTCCACATTTTGTTACATGACATCTTTATTGTAAAATGGATTAAATATATATTTTTGTTATCAATCTACACTCAATACCCCATAATGACAAAGCAAAAACAGGTTTTTAGACAAATTTGCTACATTTATTAAAAATAAAAACAGAAATACCTTATTTACATTTATTTAACTAGGCAAGTCAGTTAAGAACAAATTCTTATTTTCGATGACGGCCTAGGAACCATGGGTTAACTGCCTTGTTTGGGGCAGAATGACAGATTTGTACCTTGTCAGCTCGGGGATTCGATTTTGCAACCTTTCGGTTACTAGTCCAACGCTCTAATCACTAGGCTACGCTACCGCCCCACATACAGTACAAGTCAAAAGTTTGGACACACCTACTCATCCCAGGTATCTTCTTTATTTTTGCTATTTTCGACATTGTAGAATAATAGTGAAGACATAAAAACTAAGAAATAATAATACAATATTGAATCATGTAGTAAGCAAAAAAGTGCTAAACAAAAATATTTTATATTTGAGATCTTCAAAGTAGCCACCCTTTGCCTTGATGACAGCTTTGCACATTCTTGGCATTCTCTCAACCAACATCATGAGGTAGTCACCAGGAATGCATTTCAATTAACAGGTGTGCCTTCTTAAAAGTTAATTTGTGGAATTTCTTTCCTTCGTAATGCATTTGAGACAATCAGTTGTGTTTATAGGGCTCCCAAGTGGCGCAGTGGTCTTGCCTCTTGCATTTCAGTGCAAGAGGCGTCACTAAAGTCCCTGGTTTGAATCCAGGCTGTATCACAACAAGCCATGAATGGGAGTCCCATAGGGTGGCACACAATTGGCCCAGCATCGTCTGGGTGCTGCCGGGGTAGGCTGTCATTGTAAATAAGAATTTGTTCTGAACAGACTTGCCTAGTTAAATTAAAACAAAAATTGTTGTGACAAGGTAGGGGTGGTATACAGAAGATAACACTATTTGGTAAAAGATCAAGTCCATATTATGGCAAGAACAGCTCAAATAAGCAAAGAGAAACAACAGTCCATCATTACTTTAAGACATGAAGGTTAGTCAATATGGAACATTTCAAGAACTTTTAAAGTTTCTTCAAGTGCAGACACTAAAACTAAGCGCTATGATGAAACTGGCTCTCATGAGGACCACCACAGGAAAGGAAGACACAGAGTTACCTCTGCTGCAGAGGATGTTCATTAGAGTTAACTGCACCTCAGATTGCAGCCCAAATAAATGCTTCAGAGTTCAAGTGACAGACACATCTCAACATCAAATGTTCAGAGGAGACTGCGTGAATCAGGCCTTCATGGTCGAATTGCTGGAAAGAAACCACTACTAAAGGACAACAATAATAAGAAGAGACTTGCTTGGGCCAAGAAACACAAGCAATGGACATTAGACCAGTGGAAATCAGTTTTTTGGTCTGATGAGTCCAAATTTTAGATTTTTGGTTCCAACCGCTGTGTCTTTGTGAGACGCAGAGCAGGTGAACGGATGATCTCCGCATGTGTGGTTCCCACCATGAAGCAATGGGAGGTGTGATGGTATGGGGGTGCTTTGCTGGCGACACTGTCAGTGATTTATTTTGAATTCAAGGCACACTTAACCAGCATGGCTACCACATCATTCTCCAGTGATACGCCATTCCTTTTTGTTTGCGCTAAGTGGCACTATCATTTGTTTTTCAACAGGACAATGGCCCAGCACACCTCCAGCCTGTGTAAGGGCTATTTGACCAAGAAGGAGAGTGATGGAGTGCTGCATCAGCAGACCTGGCCTGTACAATCACCTGACCTCAACCCAATTGAGATGGTTTGGGATGAGTTGGATCGCAGAGTGAAGGAGAAGCAGCCAACAAGTGCACAGCATATGTGTGAACTCCTTCAAGAATGTTAGAAAAGCATTCCAGGTGAAGCTGGTTGAGAGAATGCTAAGACTGTGCAAAGCTGTCATCAAGGCAAAGGGTGGCTACTTAGAAGAATCTAAAATATATTTCGCATTGTTGAACTCTTTTTTTGGTTCCATTTGTGTTATTTCATAGTTTTGATGTCTTCACTATTATTCTACAAATGTAGAAAATAGTAAAAACAAACCCTTGAATGAATAGGTGTTTCTAATATTTTGACTGGTACTGTATTTACAATTGAAATTTAGCTCAGGTGCATCCTGTTTTGATTGATCATTCTTGAGATATTTCTACAACTTGATTGGAGTCCACCTGTGGTAAATTCAATTAATTGGACATGATTTGGAAAGGTGCACACCTGTCTATATTAGGTCCCACAGTTGACAGTGCATGTCAGAGCAAAAACCAAGCGATGAGGTCGAAGGAATTGTCTGTAGAGCTCCAAAACAGGATTATGTCGAGGCACAGATCTGGAGAAGGGTACCAAAACATGTATGCAGCATTGAATGTCCCCAAGAACAAAGTGGCCTCCATCATTCTTAAAATGAAGACGTTTGGAACCACTAAAACTCTTCCTAGAGCTGGCCGCCCGGCCAAACTGAACAATCGGAGGAGAAGGGCCTTGGTCAGGAAGATGAACAATAACCCGATGGTCACTCTGAGTTCTAGACTTTCTCTGTGGAGACAGGAGAACCTTCCAGAAGGACAACTATCTCTGCAGCACTCCACCAATCAGGCCTTGATGGTAGAGTGTCCAGACGGAAGCCACTCCTCAGTAAAAGGCACGTGACAGCCTGCTTGGAGTTTGCCAAAATGCATCAAAGGACTCTCAGACCATGAGAAACAAGATTCTCTAGTCTGATGAAACCAAGATTGAACTCTTTCACCTGAATGTCAAGCGTGACGTCTGGAGGAAACCTGGCACCATCCCTATGGTGAAGCATGGTGGTGGCAGCATCATGCTGTGGGGATGTTTTTCAGCGGCAGGGACTGGAAGACTAGTCGAGATCAAGGGAAAGATGAACAGAGCACAGTACAGAGAGATCCTTAATAAAAACCTGCTCCAGAGCGCTCAGGACCTCAGACTGGGGCGAAGGTTCACCTTCCAAAAGGACAATGACCCTAAGCACACAGCCAAAACAATGCAGGAGTGGCTTCAGGACAAGTCTCTTAATGTCCTTGAGTGGCCCAGCCAGAGCCCGGACTTGAACCCGATCAAACATCTCTGGAGAGACCTGAAATAGCTGTGCAGCGACGCTTCCCATCCAACCTGACAGAGCTTGAGAGGATCTGCAGAGAAGCATGGGAATAACTCCCCACATTCAGATGTGCCAAGCTTGTAGCGTCATACTCAAGAAGACTCGAGGTGTTAATTGCTGCCGAAGGTGCTTCAACAAAGTACTGAGTAAAAGGGGCTGAATACTTATGTAAAAGTGATATCAGTTTTTTTTTTACATTTGCTAAAATAAAATAAAAAACAGTTTTTGCTTTGTCATTATGGGGTATTGTGGTTAGATTGATGAGGGAGAATTTTTTTGTTGCGATTTTATAATAAGGCTGTAATGTAACAAAATGTGGAAAAAGGGGGTCTGAATACTTTGCGAATGCACTGTATATCCATTCCCACACTAACGCTAGCCAATTGATGACTCCCATATAGCTGATATCCATACCCACACAGCAGCGCTACCCCCACAGATAAACATATCCATCAGCATAATTTCCCCACAAATCCATATCAACCCATGACCCGATAAACCAGTGACAATTTAACCACAGGTGACATTAACCACAGCAGAGGCCCAGGCTACACTATAGTGGTAATTAGCCAATAACAACAGTCACTCAATGTACCAATTAGTGCAAAGCTGTGATTATCATCCACACACACACTAATTGACCATAGGCACAATTACCCTTTTGTCAGGATTAACCAGTGGGGCGAATAAACACTGTAGCCCCTCGCTATCAAACCAGACTGATGATTAACCAATCACCACAACAAGTAAACCAACCACATGGCTGGCTACCATTATTACCTAGAGCTAAGTCAGAGTTGGATAGGTTAGGATAGGAAGAGATAGAAGGAGTCAGAGTAGCAGTAGTGATTTCAGGGCTAGGGCCGTTACACCCCAGACAAACAAATCAACACTCAATGGGTCCATCCTCCTGGTGAGTACCCCTTTCCTTGTAGGCATGAAGAATGAGGAACAAAAAAGAAATACAAATAATCGATGTCTTTAATTTGTGGCAGCGTTACGAAGAAAGAAAAAAAACCTCTGTTCTGATTGAGTCCTCTTTAATAAATATAATTCACGCCTGGGTGGCGGTCCCACCACACACCAATCACAAGGGTGTTACCCAAGATGCCCTACAGTGAGCTGGAAATGCTTGGGTGGTGGTGGTGCTGACTTCACTTACATTGCCTATTGATGAATAAAGAAGACACCCTTAAATCAAGTTGACGGTGACATGCAGTGTAACCCAATTTCTTACAGTAAAAGAGACCTCAGTAAAAACAGCCCTAACTCATGGTGAAGAATGCTCCCACCAGTCAAACTTAGAGACTAAAGAGAGAGACAGAGGTCTGAGAAGGCTGGTTTGTTTCGTGCAAGGCAGGCCCCCTGTGTGTTTACGCCAGAACCGCTTCTTTCAACAGGACCTGCTCTCAGATTATAAACTCTGAGGAAAGGAAAATGGCATGGAGAGAGAAAGGAATGAAAAGACCCAACAAATCCTGTATGAACACAAACACATTAATGGGACTGAAAATGAATCCATCAAACAAACACAAAAATTGGCACTTTTGTCAGCGAGAGGAGGAACAAGGAGAGGCTGGAAATGGTAAAGCGTAAGCAAGTGAAAAACTGAGTACACTGCCACTTTGATCAAACTTCTGGCTGACAGGGAGCTACAATTACGGCCGTGGGAAGGCAATTACTCATACAACGCACAAAGAGGGAGGGGAATAGAGAGAGATAAGAGATAGGACAGATATTGACTTATAGACAGACAGACAGGCAGAGATATTGACAGACAGACAGACAGGCAGGCAGATCGACAGACCAGACACACAGGTGAGTTGAGGGGTAGAGAGATAGATGGACATACCGTCAGGCTAGCAGACACACAGGCAGATAGACAGGCTGTCAGATGCACAAGCAGAGAGACAGGTTGAGAAGCAGATGCGTTGTGCATACAGACAAGCCAGCAGATAATCACAGACAGACAGACACCAATGTTTCATGCTACTGAGCATATTGTGGATACTTTAAGATGCAAAGGTGTCTATGTGGAACCAGCAGATATACAGTACCTTCATATATGCCCTGCAAGTCCTCTCTCTCTTTTGAAGCTTTTTAACACAAAGTGAGGATTAAGAACAAGAGGCATACTATTAGGAAGCAAAGAGCTTGGAGGGAAAAGGAGGTTAGTCTATGTCTTTAGAATACAGATATCCTAAAATACACCACTTACCCCACTTGAATCAGGATGGAAATTATAATATATAAACCTTATGTTAGGTAGATGAAATAAGAAGCTCGCTGTATATTATGCATCATTCTAAAATGTATTTCGGAAGATGTATCTAGCTTACATAACTACAAGGGCTTGGCCGGCCAAGACAGAGCTGTACAGCATAGCGTTGTAGATGGGGAATCGCTGAGATACAATTCCTACGCTTTGCATTAACGATGCTGTCATGACGTTGGCCTGTGGGTAAGGTTTATGACCCCCCCATAAATACCTTTCTCCTTTTCCTCTCTTGACTCTACTGAAGGACTCTTGAAAAGCCTTTGTTAAACATAGAGAGTCGGGGATGATCAAAAGGTGGGGGGAAAGGAACCATATTTTGGTAATCCAACCAGTTTAAATTTGCGTTGGTACTTAAAGAATATGATGTCAGTTCGGTTGTCATCTGAGACATTCTTATTAATGATAGGATGACATAAACTGTATCGTGGAAAGTCTACACATTATAGTTATCAGATTCACATGGAATTGTTGTGTAATTTAAATGTTTAAATATGAAACTATTTGTGAAAAGATGAAATGTAATTTTAGCTTCCAAATGAGAGAATTGGGTTTTCATAAGGTTAGAGCTCTGCTCAATCAGTGGCCCGCCCCTGTGAAGAGACATGGGTTATAAACTATGAAACACACCCTTCTCTCCCTCCACTATATAAGCCCTTGATGAAAATGTAACCTTCTGTTCCGGGTACGCGAGGCCTGCAGCCTCTGCGTTAAAAGGGCGAATAACTTGCTGTTCCGGGTACATTAGGGCGACGGTCCGATGTCAGAAGGATTCAGATAATAAGCTGTTCCGGGTACATTAAGGCAACGGTCCGATGTCAGAAGGATTCAGATAATAAGCTGTTCCGGGTACATTAGGGCGACGGTCCGATGTCAGAAGGATTCTGATAATAAGCTGTTCCGGGTACATTAGGGTGACGGTCCAATGTCAGAAGGATTCAGATAATAAGCTGTTCCATGGACGTGAGGACGACGGTTCCACGTTAAAAGGACTAACATGTCAACTACAGAACTAAGCCAACCTCAGCGTGAGCTTTGGTTGCGAATGGTATGAACTTTGAACTCTTATTCACCACAGAAGTGATACCTCCTAGCTGTTGAGTTAGCAGCGGCCACTGTAAACGTGGGCTAGGAAAGGACGGACAAAGGATCTCTCCTAACAAACAACACGACACTGCCAAGTAGCCAGTTTACCACCAGAGACATTCTTCCGAGGACAGGAAGATATCGGTTGGGCAACACGGCTTTCCATCTACAACCAACCTATTGAGGCGCAGCTCGGAGTAAATATTTATTGCATTTTCCTTTTCCAAATGGGTGGTAATTTAGAATGCATAAGATACTGTATTTACGATAGCATAGCTTCTCCCTTTGTTCCTCAGTCTTCCCGCTCTTTCACTCAAACCCAACACCCTTTCCTTTGTGTAACCAGCAGTCATGTCGGCTCCGTCCACCAGGGATGTTTTCTGTATGACATCATTTGCATTCTGTGTATATGTAATTCTGTGTGATTATTTATGTATTTAGTAAATAAATAATTAAACCAAAGTTTGTATTGCTGATTCAACTTGTAAGCCAGGGTTTGTGAAGACAATCAAGAATTTACAACTTTCAGATGAGACTGAAATAAGGTGACGATTAATATTGACTGCTATTGATGTAAAATATTACTAGGTCTTTAAGAGTTTATTCGGAAGATAACAGCTCTATAAACACTCTTTCGGGGTGCCCCGACTTTCTAGTTAATTACATTTACATGATTTGCTTAATCAGGTAATATTAATTACAGAGAAAGGGTTTTATAGAATAGCATGTCATATCACTTAATCCGGCATAGCCAAAGACACGTCAATGCTTTATAAAGCACTGAAAAAATAAACAAAGCAGGAGATGGTCATTTGGATTCTAGGGCACTGAGGTTATAACAGTGCCAGCTTTGGGTTTTATTGTCGAGCCTTTTGTTGAATGGTCTCCGTCTCAGTCAAAGGAAACTGCTTCATTATTCCCACAGCTAGCTACATCGTGGCTGCAGGAGTATAGTACTGTGCAGTTTTAAGAGAGTACAGCCAGAACATAGACAGAAAGATTCAGTCTAGGACTAGCTAACCCAAAAGTAACAAAGACAACAAATCATTTCACTTTTAGGTTCTGAATAGCACTGTAAAACTAATTCATTTCTCCATATGACCGTCTCCAGGGGTGCAACTTTGGTTTTAGAAGTTGGTGAGGGTGGAGATGGTAGAGAGGAGTTATTCTTTGTGTTGGCTAGCGGGGGGCTGCTATCCATCAGCTCTAAGTCAGAGCTGCCAGGTGAGAAGGCTGCGTTTCAGAACCCAGTAATTACTAAGAAGAGGGGGGGCTGGAAGAATGAGCTTCCTCCCTCTCCACAGCCACAGCTCCCCCTATGGGCTGGGCCGGCCTCTCCTCCCCCTCCTCCCCCTAACCTCACCTGGAAGGAGAAGTGTGGGGAGGGCTAATGAGTGGCTTAACCTATGTAGAGTCAAAGGTGGAGCAAAGGGAGGGCAGGAGAGGAGGAAATACTACCCACCCAGAGATATACGTACGTTTATACAGTGTACGGCTCTCGTACTAACTAGCCTACCTGGGGTCACATATACTCAGATTCATGCACTCAAATCGTCTGCTAAATGACATAAATTGTTTTATATTACCTTGTTGAAGCTACGCCCAGCTGAGTCCTTTTCGCATAGCTCCTGGAGCTGAGCGTCCAGGATGTCCACCAGCTGCTCCATGAGACGCACTGATGAGCTGATGTCACCGGCGAACACTGGACCCTGCGTGTGGTGGGCCAGCTCATTGGCTAGGTTAGCCGCATTCTCCCCACTACGGATCTGGAGTTGGAGAAAAAACTGCAATATTAAAGGTCCTGTTTAAGCTTTTAATTACTTGTTTCCTACTAAATACTGTACCTGGTATGTGGTATGTTAACTATGTGCCAACAATGGATACATAAGCAATACGTCAAGAGGGGGTGTTGTATATGGCCAATATACCACAGCTACGGGCTGTTCTTATGCACGACGCAACGCGGAGTGCCTGGACACAGTCCGTAGCCGTGGCATATTGGCCATATACCACAAACCCTCGTGCCTTACTGCTATTATAAATTGGTTACCAAAGTAATTACAGCAGTAAAAATAAATGTTTTGTCATACCCGTGGTATACGGTCTGATATACCACGGCTGTCAGCCAATCAGCATTCAGAGCTTGAACCACCCAGTTTATAATACTGATTTAATGTGGATAAAGGAAGAAAACAGCACAGCAGGAAAAGGCTCATGGTCATTGGTGAAACATCTTTGGATGATAGGCATCACAGAGTCAGGTAATGTACAGGTAATGTATCACATACTGATTTAAACTCAAATCAATATTAATGCTGCTAGCTATAGCCCACAGAAAGCAATCCACAGTGTGCAAGAAAAATATAAAGACGTGCATTAAATGTGTATTTTGTTTACATCTATAAGGCATTCAGTGGAATACAGTATATGTATGGGCAAGCCCCTTATTTAGTGTTAAAACCAACAAGATGCCATAAAATGACAGATACACCGTGCCCTTTCTGATAAAGTAGAAGAGGAAAGTTGACGTGTTTTATTCCTTCCCTCCCTGTCACCAGAGCCATGGGGGGGGGGACATTGTTGACCAACCTTTTGTGCCACTTGAGTGACCCAGTGGGAGGTACAGTTGCTGAGGTCAGGGCCCTTTGGGTTCCAGGTCCCCCCTGCCACCGTGCAGAAGTAGGAGGCAATGCCTGGAGAAACGCACAACAAAGACAACCATTACACAACCCTATCGTCTGTTTTTAATGTCTGTGTGCATTTATTTGTGTACATTTTTGTAACGTTGCTGACCACTGCCATCTTGAACAGTTCTCTCTTGCAAAAGAGATTGCATCACAATGAGTATAGCCTGTTTAAATAAAGGTTAAATCAAAATGTATTTAACAGAGGTTAGGCCAACTCTTCACCCTCCTACCATTCCTGTCCTCCTCTCAACATGTTTCTCAGGAAAAACAAACGACTGAGGTCAGCCGTGGTCAAAAAAGCAATGATGCAAAAAGTGGCTGACCAGTAGGAACGAGAAAGGTTGCCAGCTCTGTACTGTCTAACAGTGGACACTGAGCAGTGAGATATTCTCATACAGTTCATCTTTATACTGTAGGAATCATTGTCTGTCTTCTTATAGGCTAATTCAGTGGTATTCAAAGTTGGGGTTATGTCAGGGGAACTGCAGCGAGGTCCCCCCCCCAAAATAAAAATAAAATGTATTAGGTACATTTATTTATTGCTTTCTTTTCATTTTGATACGAGATGAAAATTAAATACATTTAAGGTTATTTGTTGATGTAAAAATCTTGAAAAATTGAATATACCACTGGTCTAATTGCTGGTTGTCAATTAATACAGTTGCCATTAGATGCTCTGTACTAGTGGAGGCTCCTCAGAGGAGGAAGAGGAGGACCATCCTCCTCATTGAATTTTATAAAATAAATAAAACTTGAAACATTTACAAAGTTATCCTTTTTTAGATAAAACGATACTAAATATAATCACGTCACCAAATGATTTATAAAAACACACTATTTTGCAATGAAGGCCTACAGTAGATACCATGGTGTAGCCAGAGGACAGCTAGCTTCCGTCCTCCTCTGGGTACATCAACTTCAATACAAAACCTAGGAGGCTCATGGTTCTCATCCCCTTCCATAGACTTACACAGCAATTATGACTTCTGGAAGACGTCCTCCAGCCTATCAGAGCTCTTGCAGCATGAACTGACATGTCCACCCAATCAAAAGATCAGAGAATTAATCTAGTACTGAAAGCATAGCCTACAGCTAGCTAGCACTGCAGTGCATAAAATGTGGTGAGTAGTTGATTCAAAGAGAGAGAAAGACAATACTTTAACAGTTTTAAACAAATTAATTTCTTCCAAAATGAAGGAGAAGCAAGAGAGAGAGTAATTTTTTTCCCTTTCAGTTTCACTTAGCTGGCAAATGCAGCTGGCTAGTTTAGCCTACTCAAACACCCTGCTCAAACAGAGGGATGCTATGTTTATTAGCTGGCTATGACTATCCAACACAATACTGGAACTCTTCCAAGTTAAGGTAAGCATTTGGTATTACTCATTTATTACCACCAGGGCGTGCCGGTGTAAGTGCTAAACTGCTTACTGACTGTACACTAACGTCACTGCACAATTGTAGTTTAATTGTTGACTACGATGTTACCTTAGCTAATATGGTGACAACGATGTAGGCTGTGTGTAGCGGTTATGATATGGTTTTGCTTGTAAAGATTTTTTTGCCTGGTCACATACAGCTGGTCATGTGTTGTGCATTGAAGTCCACAAGCGAAGGGAAAAGGTTAGAGGAGGAGAGAGCATAGATGCGATAGGGAATAAAATGTGGCTGCTATGAAAGTGAACTATGTTTACACATGATCAGGGATGTACAGTGAGGGAAAAAAGTATTTGATCCTCTGCTGATTTTGTACGTTTGCCCACTGACAAAGAAATCATCAGTCTATAATTTTAATGGTAGGTGTATTTGAACAGTGAGAGACAGAATAACAACAAAAAAATCCTGAAAAACGCATGTCAAAAATGTTATAAATTGATTTGCATTTTAATGAGGGAAATAAGTATTTGACCCCCTCTCAATCAGAAAGATTTCTGGCTCCCAGGTGTCTTTTATACAGGTAACGAGCTGAGATTAGGAGCACACTCTTAAAGGGAGTGCTCCTAATCTCAGCTTGTTACCTGTATAAAAGACACCTGTCCACAGAAGCAATCAATCAATCAGATTCCAAACTCTCCACCATGGCCAAGACCAAAGAGCTCTCCAAGGATATCAGGGACAAGATTGTAGACCTACACAAGGCTGGAATGGGCTACAAGACCATCGCCAAGCAGCTTGGTGAGAAGGTGACAACAGTTGGTGCGATTATTCGCAAATGGAAGAAACACAGAAGAACTGTCAATCTCCCTCGGCCTGGGGCTCCATGCAAGATCTCACCTCGTGGAGTTGCAATGATCATGAGAACGGTGAGGAATCAGCCCAGAAGTACACGGGAGGATCTTGTTAATGATCTCAAGGCAGCTGGGACAATAGTCACCAAGAAAACAATTGGTAACACACTACGCCGTGAAGGACTGAAATCCTGCAGCGCCCGCAAGGTCCCCCTGCTCAAGAAAGCACATATACATGCCCGTCTGAAGTTTGAATCATTCAGATGTTCATTGGCAGAGGACAACTGGGTGAAAGTGTTGTGGTCAGATGAGACCAAAATGGAGCTTTTTGGCATCAACTCAACTCGCCGTGTTTGGAGTAGGAGGAATGCTGCCCACCGTCAAACATGGAGGTGGAAACATTATGCTTTGGGGTGTTTTTCTGCTAAGGGGACAGGACAACTTCACCGCATCAAAGGGACGATGGACGGGGCCATGTACCGTCAAATCTTGGGTGAGAACCTCCTTCCCTCAGCCAGGGCATTGAAAATGGGTCGTGGATGGGTATTCCAGCATGGCAATGACCCAAAACACACGGCCAAAGCAACAAAGGAGTGGCTCAAGAAGAAGCACATTAAGGTCCTGGAGTGGCCTAGCCAGTCTCCAGACCTTAATCCCATAGAAAATCTGTGGAGGGAGCTGAAGGTTCGAGTTGCCAAACGTCAGCCTCGAAACCTTAATGACTTGGAGAAGATCTGCAAAGAGGAGTGGGACAAAATCCGTCCTGAGATGTGTGCAAACCTGGTGGCCAACTACAAGAATTGTCTGACCTCTGTGATTGCCAACAAGGGTTTTGCCACCAAGTACTAAGTCATGTTTTGAAGAGGGGTCAAATACTTATTTCCCTCATTAAAATGCAAATCATTTTATAACATTTTTGACATGTGTTTTTCTAGATTTCTTTGTTGTTATTCTGTCTCTCACTGTTCAAATAAACCTACCATTAAAATTATAGACTGATCATTTCTTTGTCAGTGGGCAAATGTACAAAATCAGCAGGGGATCAAATACTTTTTTCCCTCACTGTATTCATTTTGCCAATTCGGTTGGGGAAAAAAATCTTAAAAACGGAAGCAAATGGAACACAACAGGGATAAACATACCTGAATATGTCCAACAGAAACACTAATTTGCAGATGTTGGGCTAATGATTACACCCTATATCAGCTAAATGCATGCAAGAGTGTGTGGGGTATAGGGGACATTCAGTATCATGTAGTAGCCTAAACCTATCGCTGTTACATTGAACTGGGTGAATGGAATATGAATGAGAGTCATCCAATATGCTGTAATAGAAATAAGGCTATGCTCATGAAAAGAAAATCATCCTCCCTCATCTTAAACTGCATTGACCGCCACTGCTCTGTACCGTATATATTACTGAATTCTTCGTAAGCCTTAATGTCCTGCATGTCTGCATTCCATATTATTGAAAAAACAATGATAATATACATCCCCTTACGCCACCACATTGTACATTCTCTTACTGTTTATTTTATCTTCCTATATTGTCTGTTTGGCCCTATTAGCATATTGTAGGTAATGAATATCACATTTTGGGACCTTGTCCAATGTACGGTAGGCTATGTGAAAGACAATGTCTAAACACACTAATAAGCACTAACACATTCATACACAGAGGACTACACACACACACACACCTCCACACCCCCCCCCCCAACCTCCTAGTTCCTGATAGTACCTCTGGTTCCTTTGGGGCAGGGTCTCTCTACGGTGACTCCAGTGTGTGTCTGGGGCCAGGAAATGCCTCTCTTCGTTGTTCCCTCACAGAAGCGCCTGGGGGTGGGGGGGATCTCTGGGGCGGTGGGGTCAGCCGTCCCATGGGGGTCCTCCGCTGGGTTACCCGCCTCTCTCTCTCTCCCATCCCTGGGGTCAGCCGGAATCGTGGTGTTAACTGGGCCTTTGACTGTGGACGTGGTGGTGGTGATGAGAGTGGTGGTCTCAGGCAGGGCTGATGAGAGGGAGACATCTTTTGTAGTTGGCACTAGGAGAGGATGAGAGAGAAGAGTGGTGGTTATAGCTTTCATAAAACCCAGCCTTACCTTGAACTCCCTTCATACATTTCAGACATACATCAGATACATCAGTCAGCAGGGAAAGTTCAAGGTAGTTTCACTGTTTTAGTTCCACACCACTAGAAGGGATTAAAGGTCGACCGATTAATCGGAATGGCCGATTAATTAGGGCCGATTTCAAGTTTTCATAACAATCGGTAATCGGTATTTTTGGACACCGATTTTTTACAACTTTTTTTTTACACCTTTATTTAACTAGCCAAGTCAGTTAAGAACACATTCTTATTTTCAATGACGGCCTAGGAACGGTGGGTTAACTGCCTTGTTCAGGGGCAGAACGACAGATTTTTACCTTGTCAGCTCGGGGATTCAAACTTGCAACCTTACGGTTAACTAGTCGAACGCTCTAACCACCTGCTTTACATTGCACTCCATGAGGAGCCTGCCTGTTACGCAAATGTAGTAAGAAGCCAAGGTAAGTTGCTAGCTAGCATTAAACTTATCTTGTAAAAAACAATCAATCAATCAATCATAATCACTAGTTAACTACACATGGTTGATGATATTACTAGTTTACCTAGCCTGTCCTGCGTTGCATATTATCGATGTGGTGCGCATTCGCGAAAAAGGACTGTCATTGCTCCAACGTGTACCTCACCATAGACATCAATGTCTTTCTTAAAATCAATACACAAGTATATATTTTTAAACCTGCATATTTAGCTAAAAGAAATCCAGGTTAGCAGGCAATATTAACCAAGTGAAATTGTGTCACTTCTCTTGCGTTCATTGCACGCAGAGTCAGGGTATATGCAACAGTTTGGGCCGCCTGGCTCGTTGCGAACTAATTTGCCAGAATTTTACGTAATTATGACATAACATTGAAGGTTGTGCAATGTAACAGGAATATTTAGACTTAGGGATGCCACCCGTTAGATAAAATACGGAACGGTTCCGTATTTCACTGAAAGAAAAAACGTTTTGTTTTCGAGGTGATAGTTTCCGGATTCGACCATATTAATGACCTAAGGCTCGTATTTCTGTGTGTTTATTATATTATAATTAAGTTTATGATTTGATAGAGCAGTCTGACTGAGCGGTGGTAGGCACCAGCAGGCTCGTAAGCATTCATTCAAACAGCACTTTCGTGCGTTTTGCCAGCAGCTCTTCGCAATGCTTCAAGCATGTTTATGACTTCAAGCCTATCAACTCCCAAGATTAGGCTGGTGTAACCGATGTGAAATGGCTAGCTAGTTAGCGGGTGTGCGCTAATAGCGTTTCAAACGTCACTCGCTCTGAGACTTGGAGTAGTTGTTCCCCTTGCTCTGCATGGGTAACACCGCTTCGAGGGTGGCTGTTGTCGATGTGTTCCTGGTTCGAGCCAAGGTAGGAGCGAGGAGAGGGACGGAAGCTATATTGTTACACTGGCAATACTAAAGTGCCTATAAGAACATCCAACAGTCAAAGGTATATGAAATACAAATCGTATAGAGAGAAATAGTCCTATAATTCCTAAAATAACTACAACATAAAACTTCTTACCTGGGAATATTGAAGACTCATGTTAAAAGGAACCACCAGCTTTCATATGTTCTCATGTTCTGAGCAAGGCACTTAAACGTTAGCTTTCTTACATGGCACATATTGCACTTTTACTTTCTTCTCCAACACTTTGTTTTTGCATTATTTAAACCAAATTGAACATGTTTCATTATTTATTTGAGGCTAAATAGATTTTATTGATGTATTATATTTAGTTAAAATAAGTGTTCATTCAGTATTGTTGTAATTGTCATTACTACAAATAAATACAGTAAAAAAAATTATTTAAAAAAATTGGCTGATTAATCGGTTTCGGCCTTTTTGGTCCTCCAACAATCGGCATCGGTATCGGCGTTGAAAAATCATAATCGGTCGACCTCTAGAAGGGATGGCTGCTCTACTCTACACATCAACTGGAGACGCCTATACATTCCTGGAGACAAAGAGTCTACTGCAGCACTCAGGTATTACTCCACCTCCACCTCCCTCTGTTCTGTTTCTGCTCCAGCACAGAAAGCACAAAGTTAGGAGGAGGAAACCTGCAAACACTACACCAAGGTTTCACAAAAATCGGTCCTGGGGCCCCACCGGAACTACACAATTGATTCAAATAACAAACTCATCAAGCTTTGGTTATTTGAATCAGAAGTGTAGTGCTGGGTCAAAAACCAAAACGTGCACCCAGGGGCGACCCCAGCACTACGCTATCTCAGCTATTTTTATCTTTACCCAATCCCCAAAATAACGAGAGGTCAGGTAGTGTAGCAGCATCTGCCTGGCTGTCCTGGGAGTGGCTGATTAAATGTCAACAGGGAAGACAAAGCCTGCCTGCATTTGACTTTTTTCTTGTCCGTTTCATCTCTCTCTTTGATAAAGCCGGCGTGAGGAAACTAAACTGCCATGCTCTGGGCAAAAACCATACCTCAGCGATAATGCTCTGCTGCTGTATTCAATGCACAGCTATAAAGAACATCTGTGTAGGTGTGTGTAGTAACCAAGAAGGTGTAGTCTGTAGCCTTTTTTACAGTCTCTACCCATTTGTGTGATCACAGAACTGTGAATGTACAGTAGATGTATATTTGAATGAAAGAGGCAAATAGGAAAATAGATATAAAAAGAGTACATAGAAAACAGTTTATTGTGCATGCTTGGGTATGCTTGCAACCCGCGTATGTGAGACAGTGACTGTGTGCATGACTACACTGGTTGCCTCTTGCCTTACTGATCTTATATTATTTCCACGGCCACACGATCGCTGGGGCTGATAAGAGGCAGCTTCCCAGAATGAGGTCTGCTACTGTGAAAGTCCCGCAGTGCCGTCTTCAGAGGCCCATGGTGCTTCAGGGAAAAGGCAATATCATGCTATCTGACACCCCATCATCAAACACATATCTCCATTTCCTCCCGACCTGAATGGTGAGAATGCCCACATTTAGAGTCTGAGCTCTGGAGCTAATCAGACCATCAGGAGACTGGTCGTCTTTGTTTTGTGTTTCCATTTCAGTGAAATCTGGAAGTTCATTACAAAGCCCTGTCTGTGTCTGTCTGTGTTTATGACAGGCTTTTTGAGAAAGACCTCAGAATGCATAAACAACAAAGCATTAAATCTAGCCGGACGCCGCGCTTCTCAGAAAAACGGGGAGGGGGAAAAAAGTGGCCCAGACAGCGACACATTTCGGATGAAAGAAAATGGCAGCCAGGATCAACCAGCCTATCAACCAGCCTTGTTGCAATGTTGTTGTGTTATGACATTTCATTCAATGACCTTCTCTCCCCTGGCAGGAGCAGTGTTTAATTGGGCTGTACTCATTCCTTCATTGTGCGTCCATCTGTCGGTCAGCTACTCGCTCACTCACGTTTCTGAGCACTGAGCGTGGATGCAAATGAGCGTCTGACATATGTCCAGTTCATTGTTGTGTGAACAGATGTTGAGAGGAGGTCTCTTATGAATATTTGACATTCATGCCGCAGCAGGTTGTGTGGTGGTGTTCTCTCTCCCTGTGGACAGGCAAGAGGCTGTGAGAGAATAAAGACTTAAAGGGAATCTACAAAACACCATACTGAGAGAAAAAGACTCATACCAGAGTCACTATTCTAAGGAGACTATCATAGCTACTGATGAGCACTGGAATTCTGGTCTAGTTGTAGTTTACTAGTGCCCGAACTTGACCTCTCGGCCGCTTCCTCTCTACAGCGACAGATAAATAAATAAACACATAAGATAAATATACCAAATCTAAACCACTTGTCAAAGAGGACCATCTTCCTGTTACATTTCTCTTGATGTCTCCATCCACCGCCCTCCCGCACTCTATCATTTTCTTTTGATTATGACGAGTCATTTCACAGATGGTGGTTGAAAGCTGTGTGTCCTCTGCTAGCACTCAGGCCAGAGAGGGGCCACCTCAATTAGCTGTCATTTCACTCAAGAGCTAGTTAAAGTCCCTCTGGGTGGGGAGGCAGACGGCTAGGACACTCTGGGTGGCATATGTTGAGTGATGTCTGTTATAAATAACATGAGGTGCTCAGAGGTTGAGTAGCACTCTGAAAAATGCACGGTGTCGGGAATTTTGGGAACTTTTGAAAACTGAATAGAATGAACTAGATATAATGGAATCGACAGCAGTGGAATGGAGGCCATTGAGAAAGCAAATAAAGGGTTAGGCAACACTGTCCACCAAAAAAATGTATGTCGGAACTTGCAAAAACTAAATAGAATGAACTATACACAATCGGCAGCAAAGGCACTTCAAGGGAGTGAGGAAAGGGTTAAGCAATACTCTCCACTAATGATAAATAAAGATGAAGTTAGAGTTCTATATTTTAACATCACCGCAGGGCACTTTTCTTACTTTCCAAAAATGAAATACTAACAAGATGATCAGAGGCATAGCTACTGTATGCTGTTTGTCTAAGCTAGCCCTATTGTTTGAAGGCCAAGTCCCAACTCCAGAAAAGCCAGATTTCTCATGGCTCTGGAAAGGACACGTTTGCCATTATCTCTAAAGAATTGAGAAAACGACATGAAAAGGTTATTTAAGAAAGTTTGACAGGGAAACAACATAATAACGGGCCATCAGTGTGTCTGTGGCATGGAAGAAACAAACGTCTTGTGACTCTCCTCTCTCTCTCTGCAGAAAGTAGCTATTTCGGTCTTTACGACAATTCAAGGTTTGTTTTGAAATCAATGATTGTTGAAATGAAAGGGTTGATTAAATAGTTGATCGACTGAATGAAAATGTCAAATACTGAGTGCCACTACATCGGCGTAACAATAGATTCAATAATTAAGCAAAGTCTCAATGAACTTCCAAATGTCAGAATCCTCCAAAACTTTGTGGCGGTGTTTCTTAATTCACACAGTGTTTTTCAAAGTGTGAATCTGGCCATCTATGAGGACTGCAATAAGAGGCCAAAACAGCCTGTACCAAACTGTTGGACACGACACAACCAACGCACCACCAGCCTACACTGCAACGCCATGAATAACGAATGGTGTGAGGGTGAGTGAGTGTGTGGGCGTGTGTGTGTGTGTGTGAGAATGTATGTGTGTCTGCGAGTGTTAACGTGTGTGTGTGTGTGTGCATCCGTGCGTTTTAAGCTTAGCCATTTCCAGTCAGCCAGACAGTCTCCCTCTCTCTCTGAATATCTCAAACTTAAAAAGGGAGTAAACAGCAATACTGGTGAGCCACAACTGTGGTGTTGCTTTTTTGAAGATCCCTACGCCAGACCAGTAGCTAATGATAGAGAGAAACAACAAAACCCAGAAAACATGAATATTACATACGCTTGTTTTTATGCAGTCTCATCCTGCTCTGCTTGAGCCTGTGTGACGCGCTGAAGTGAACAGTTCTGTGTAGCTAGTAGCTCCTGTAATGGGTCTAAGTGAACCCTCAGGTCACATAGCCCTTTCTGCCCTGGGAAGACAGGTTTTTCCCGGCTTTGCCTTTAGTACAATTTGGAATAACTCATGGGTCATTCTGGCAGAAAAAAATCACACAGTGGATGAAGTAAATAACTGAAAAGGCGTAGGTTGTTTTCCTCCTAATGTGTGCTTATTACCTGTATTTACTGGACTAGGGCGATTACCACATCAAGCATTGCTGTGGCATTGCTGTGGGCGTTATTGACAGTTGTTCTTAAAGATCAAGAGACAGAAAAAGCCCTGCTACTGCCAGCCAGACAGGATTTGGATCTATGTGATCTGATTTACGAGAGCTGAAACTGAAGACTGGGGCCACCTCATAGCTACGGTAGGGACACCAGGCCATGGAGCCACTTTGAGAGAGAAAGGTAGCTAGCACAAAATATACTGTACAGCTATGAACACTCTCTCTTCCAGTTCTTTAAAATGTCCACTTTAAGTAACATATTCCAATCCACCAATCAGGAAGTCAGACTCATGAAGACTTGTGCCATGGCAACAAGAGGAACAAATGGAGTCGTTCCAACTACCCGCCTGGCACCTTGACCTCTGACACACACACACACACACACACACACACACACACACACACACACCCTTGACTCCGGTCTGCATGACTCTCCTTGCTGATGTGTTAATTCCTTCTGATCCACTAAGCGGCAAGGACCAACCCACGTGATCTGGTAAATATTCCCTTTGTTTCTCTGCTTCAAAGAGTATAAAGCCCAATCCCAAAAGCCTCACTGTGTGTCAGTCACGATACAATTTATTAATGAGCCCAGCAAGTGCTTCTTCATCGTGCCACACGTCGACGCAAAGTTTAAAAAGCATTCAAATAAATATGCATAACTGAGTTTTATAAGCAGCCAGATTGAATGAGCAGAACGTCGATAGAGCGAGGCAAGACGAGGCGCTTTATGACATCAGCACGTTTTGTGAGGCAGAAGGAGATCTAGTCGATTATAATCTCACTAACTAGCCTTTTCCATGTATGCAGTGGCATGGTCGGCGACTCAGCTGTGCCTTTCTTCTCCTTGGGTTGTTGGATCTCTCCATGTGGCTAAACCCCACAGTTCTCCATTGGCCCTGTTCCTCTCTGTGAAGGCATTCATTTAACACTCCTCTTTTTTACTCCTCAGATCAATGCTACCTCGAAGGCAAATACATTTTCTCCCTTCTCCCCTCGTTACTTTGAAATGCCCCTGGCAATTATTGGCTCCCCTGATTAGTCTTTGGAATTAATTAGACCAAGTCCCGAGTCGATGTCTTTGAGGAATCTCAGACAATACCTTTGTAAGTTTGTCCCTACACATTTTGTAAAGGGTGGCACTTAGGGGCACATTTTCTTGTCACGTCGGAGCAGTACGATCTCTTAAACAGTCAGCCTTCTAAGGAGGTGGACTATCAACGTTTTGATCACTGGTGTCCTGTGTGTTCGGAAAGCATTAGAGGAGTTTCACTCTTCAACACATGTATGTGTTCTGAAACTCATACCCCTGTAGCAAATTCAAATGAATCCTTGGAGTTTTGAATATATCTGAGGAATTATACAGGTAACAAACACAGTTATATATGCACACAAAATATACATTTGGAAACATTCAGGTCCATTTGTTTTGGTTTCTGTCTTATCCCCTAAAACACCTAATATAGATATATAAATCGGCTTTACCTGGCTTCCGCAGGATGAGCTTTTCAAAAAGGGTGGATGCAAAGGTTGTTGGCATAGTAGGAGAAGGCACAGTCGTGGTAATATACTGACTACAGATCTCTGTAAAGCACAGAATCGTAGTGATTCGGTTCAACTGACAACTTTTACTGTGGGTCCCCATGAATCTTAAATAGGGCTGACGCCAATTAGTTGACTGGTCAATCGTTTGGTCGATAGGCTGTCGACCAAGATTGTTTTTAGTCGAGCAGTAGCAAATATATCTATATTTTTTTATGGCAAAAGACACCTGTCTTATTCGCGCCCATCTCAGTGAACTAATCCATTGCGGAGGCTGAGACTAATCCATTGCGGAGGCCGTGGGGATGGCACAGTCTAAGAAGAAGGGGAGTGTGGCTAAGATGCACAATGCATATCTCGCTCCATAATGCGCTCCCTCCTGCCAATTTGTGCACATTCATTGTTTCATAATTCATTTTGTGAATTGTTTGCCTTTCATTGTTAGTTCCCCATTACATACGCTACATGACCAAAAGAATGTGGGCACCTGCTCGTCGAACATCTCATTACAAAACCATGGGCATTAATATACAGTTGGTTCCCCCTTTGCTGCTATAACAGCCTCCACTCTCCTGGCATCCGCCAAACCCAGATTTGTCCGTGGGACTGCCTGATGGTGAAGCGTGATTCATCACTCCAGAGAACGCATTTCCACTGCTCCAGAGTCCAATGACGGCAAGCTTTACACCACTCCAGCCAAAGCTTGGCATTGCGCATGGTGATCTTAGGCTTGTGTGCGCGGCTGCTCGGCCATGGAAACCCATTTCATGAAGCTCCCGACTAACATTGCTTCCAGTGTGTAGTTTGGAACTTGGTAGCGAGTGTTGCAACTGAGAATAGATTATTTTTACGCACTACGCGGTCCCGTTCTGTGAGCTTGCGTGGCCTACCACTTTGCGGCTGAGCCGTTGTTGCTCTTAGACGTTTCCACTTCACAATAACAGCACTTACAGTTGACCCGGGCAGGTCTAGCAGGGCAGAAATTTGTCAAACTGACTTGTTGGAAAGGTGGCATCCTATGATAGTGCCACGTTGAAAGTCACTGAGCTCTTCAGTAAGGCCATTCTACTGCCAATGTTGGATAAACATCTCAGCAACAGGTGTGGCTGAAATAGCTAAATCCACTAATTTGAAGGGCTGTCCACATACTTTTGCATATACGGTGTATATCACAGTAGTGCATTTACTGTTAATTCCTATAATACATTTTTTTGCTTAAGGTTAATTTCTGTTAATGCGTTCAATAGCTTATATTCTCATTCAGTCTTTACCGTTCTCATTGTCGGAGTGGATACGTTGTTTGCAGAGCGCACAACCTATGCTACACTTGATTTTTATGAATTGTTCAGCAGTGTAATGGCTTGGGGTAGAAGCTTTTCAGTCTCCTGAGGGGGAAAAGGTTTTGTCGTGCCCTCTTCACGACTGTCTTGGCATGTTTGGACCATGATGGTTCGATGGTGATGTGGACACCAAGAAACTTGAAACTCTCGACCCACTCCACTACAGCCTCGTCAATGTTAATGGGGGCCTGTTCGGCCCGCCTTTTTCTGTAGTCCACGATCAGCTTTTTTGTCTTGCTCACATTGAGGTAGAGGTTGTTGTCCTGGCACCACACTGCCAGGTCTCTAACCTCCTCCCTATAGGACGTCTCATCGTTGTCGGTGATCAGGCCTACCACTGTTGTGTCGTCAGCAAACTTAATGATGGTGTTGGAGTCATCTTTGGCCACCCAGTTGTGGGTGAATAGGGAATACAGGAGGGGACTAAGTACACACCCCTGAGGGGCCCCAGTGTTAAGGATCAGCGTGGCAGACGTATTGTTGCCTACTCTTACCACCTGGGGGCGGCCCGTCAGGAAGTCCAGGATCCAGTTGCAGAGGGAGGTGTTTAGTTCCAGAGTCCTTAGCTTAGTCATGAGCTTCGTGGGCACTATGGTGTTGAACGCTGAGTTATAGTCGATAAACATCATTCTCACATAGGTGTTCCTTTTGTCCAGGTGAGAAAGGGCCGTGTGGAGTGCGATTGAGATTGCGTCATCTGTGGATCTGTTGGGGCGGTATGCGAATTGGAGTGGGTCTAGGGTGTTCAGAAGGATGCTGTTGATGTGAGCCATGACCAGCCTTTCAAAGCATGTAATCATTTAGGCAGGTTACCTTCGCTTCCTTTGGCATAGGGACTATGGTGGTCTGCTTGAAACATGTAGGTATTACAGACTCAGTCAGAGAGAGGTTGAAAATGTTAGTGAAGACACTTAACAGTTGGTCCACGCATGGTTTGAGTACACGTCCTGGAAATCCGTCTTACCCAGTGGCTTTGTGAATGTTGACCTGTTTAAAGGTTTTGTTCACATCGGCTACCGAGAGCGTTATCATACAGTCATCCAGAACAGCTGGTGCTTCAGTGGTGCTTGCCTCTAAGCAAGCATAAAAGGCATTTACCTCGTCTGGTAGGCTCGCGTCACTGGGCAGCTCGCGTCTGGGTTTCCCTTTGTAGTCCGTAATAGTTTTCAAGTCCTCAGCGCCAGTGTAGTAGGATTCAATCTTAATCCTGTATTGACGCTTTGCTTGTTTGATGGTTCGTCTGAGGGCATAGCGGGATTTCTTCTAAGCGAATAGTCTCCCGCTCCTTGAAAGCGGCAGATCTAGCCTTTAGCTCAATGCGGATGTTGCCTGTAATCCATGGCTTCTGGTTAGGATATGTACGTACAGTCACTGTGGGGACGATGTCATCGATGCACTTATTAATGAAGCCAATGACTGAGGTAGTGTATTCCTCAATGCCATTGGATGAATCCCAGAACATATTCCAGTCTGTGCTAGCAAAACAGTCCTGTAGCTTAGCATCCCCGTCATCTAACCAGTTCTGTATTGATATTCTATACAATGTGGCAAGTTTGCTAGAGCAAGCTTCAGGCCAAACCCAAGACAACAGTTGATACAATGTTTTAAGTTCATTGCAGACAGGCCATGCATAGCCAATGTGATTCATAGGATATTTATTTTCTACCTGCAGGCTGCAATGTTTTTATTTGTTGGTTTCATGTAGGCTATTTTTTACATAGTTGGAAATGCCAATAGAAGTTACTTTTGTGTCTTATTTCATCAAATAGAGTGCTGAAAGCATCAGACAAGGTCAATGCATATAGTTGATTTTATTAAAACACATAGGGTGTGTCTACAGTTGAAGTCGGAAGTTTACATACACTTAGGTTGGAGTCATTAAAACTCGTTTTTCAACCACTCCACAAATTTCTTGTTAACAAACTATAGTTTTGGCAAGTCGGTTAGGACATCTAGTTTGTGCATGATACAGATAATTTTTCCAACAATTGTTTACAGACAGATTATTTCACTTATAATTCACTGTATCACAATTCCAGTGGGTCAGAAGTTTACATACACTAAATTGACTGTGCCTTTAAACAGAAAGCATACTTCCAAAGTTGTGGCAAAATGGCTTAAGGACAACAAAGTCAAGGTATTGGAGTGATCGTCACAAAGCCCTGACCTCAATCTTATAGAAAATTTGTGGGCAGAACTGAAAAAGTGTGTGCGAGCAAGGAGGCCTACAAACCTGACTCAGTTACACCAGCTCTGTCAGGAGGAATGGGCCAAAACTCATTGTGGGAAGCTTGTGGAAGGCTACCCGAAACATTTGACCCAAGTTAAACAATTTAAAGGCAATGCTACCAAATGCTATTTGAGTGTATGCAAACTGTAAACTGACCCACTGGGAATGTGATGAAAAAAAATCAAACCTGAAATAAATCATTCTCTCTCCTATTATTCTGACATTTCACATTCTTAAAATAAAGTGGTGATTCTAACTGACCTAAGGCAGGGAATTTATACTAGGATTAAATGTCAGGAATTGTGAAAAACTGAGTTTAAATGTATTTGGCTAAGGTTTATGTTTTTTATTTATTTGTATTTCACCTTTATTTAACCAGGTAGGCAAGTTGAGAACAAGTTCTCATTTACAAAAAAAAAGTAAACTTCCGACTTCAACTGTTTATATGGAAAAATACATCCATATTTAATTTTATATCGTTTTTTTTTCATCTCTGGGTTATATCAATTCCCAGGTTAATTTAATGTTTTCATGTACATCTGAGCTATAGCTGTTCAAGCAAGGAGAAATTCAGCTGGTATGATGTAGCATTACAATAAATCTTCTCTCACTGCACTAGAAGTTAATATGAATATGACTTTTAAATCACCTATCACATCTATCATACATGCCAGATTTCAATACTGGCCGATGTCATTACGTGGGAGGTTGTCTTCTCTTAAATGAGCCGTTGATCATAGTTTTGCGATATTCCTACCTCGATAAATGTGTAATTTAACAGAGGGTCCACTATATTTCTCCTATTAGTCTGCCTCTTCAGTCCAGGGTGCATTGCATTGCCGTTGCCAATGTCAGACTTCACTCTGCAAGGCACATCGATCTGCAGGTTGAACATGGTGAGATTGTAGACTACTAAATTGATAGCGCAGTTTGTTTAGGCGATTTTACAGCGAACTAGCTACTTCACATGCTGATATTGACTTTCGTATTATTGTGTGAAGCTATGTTTGCTAGAGCGGCAGGTAGCCTAGTGGTTAACAGCAATAGGCCATTAACCGAAAGGTCGCTGGTTTAAATAAGCAAGATGGAACAATCTACCGTTCTGCCCTTGAGCAAGGTAGTTAACCCCCAACAACTGCTCCCCGGGCGCCAATGACATCGATTAAGGCATGCCTCCCCCACCTCTCTGATTCAGAGGGCTTGGGTTAAAAGTGGAAGACACATTTTGGTTGAATGTAAGGTATCCCCTAGCTACACGGCCAGCCCGTAGAAAGATCATTGCATTGTGGGTTTTGTAGTCGACTTGAGCTGCAACAGACTTCCACAACAATCACATGTTGCTACCAACCTTATTATAACGACAAAATGAAACACTTGTTCACAGTGTTATTTAACACAGTAAATTATAGTAATTTGTGGATTTTTCCTTTAATGGACACAATTAGTTCTCTCTCTGCACCTCAAGTGCTTGTTGGTATCAGTGAGAGAGTCGTTCGTTTAGCACCACACAATCACTCTGCAGAACAGGTTGTTTAATTCCTCTCTGTACTAAACATGAACCATTTACTTTCATGTGCCTACCTGTGCCATTCACAAAAGCCTAGTGGAATCTTGCAGCTGGCATAGCCTTGCTTCTCTATCTGCATTCCTCTATGAGCAGTTCAATGGTTTCATAAAATTACACTTTTTAAAAATGTACCTTTATTTAACTAGGCAAGTCAGTTAAGAACAAACTCTTATTTTCAATGACGGCCTAGGAACAGTGGGTTAAACTGCCTTGTTCAGGGGCAGAATGACAGATTTTTACCTTGTCAGCTCTAACCACTACCACTTATTGATATGCATAGGCCAGTTATAAATGCAAATATATACGTTTCAATTCCAGTAGCAGAACTGTAGCTCGAACAAGGAGTCTTAAACTAAATAGGGTCAAATAATCAACAACTGTGTAGGTACTGTGTGGTTGTTCTCATCATTACGTCTATCGCATGCAGCTGAGCCAGCGAGTTTGTTTGCGTGTCTGGCTCTCTGGTCTTTGCGTTTGCTGTAGCATTAGCTGTGATAACAGAACACTGTGAAGCCCCTTGATTGGAAATGCACTGCCATGCGGACTCCTCTTCTCTTTTTCCGTGTGGCTGTTATAAGACATTGAGGGTAGTTTACATTCATCTTAACCTGAGCATCCAAAACGGGCCATTTCGGCCATGGAAAACTAGCTCATTAGAGTTCTAGTATTTATTCTGTTCTATTCTACACAGTCTACTTAATTGAGTGCTTTGGTTGGGTTGGGCACACAGAGAGACTCAACCTCTGACCTTCATGTCAAGAGCTCACGGCCACCGTCGGTCTGTCTGTCTGTCTGTCTGTCTGTCTGTCTGTCTGTCTGCCTGCCTGCCTGCCTGCCTGCCTACCTGTCTGTCTGTCTGTCTGTCTGTCTGTCTGTCTGTCTGTCTGTCTGTCTGTCTGCTGGGCAGATATACATGTAGAGGGAGCAAAGGGAAAACAAACAGACGTGTTGACAGGTGGTCAGCGTGTCCGCGGATACGTTGCCCTTGGACACAAGAGGTCGGGGATCAGATTTCACAATCTTAACGTTAATCTAGCCTGGGACCCTCACTAACCGAATATCACTCCGTTTTCAATATCGTTTTACTCCAACTTGAACCCCCCCGACGTCAGCGTGGTAGCATGTCCCCCCCCCCCCCCCCCACGGTGACTTACACAGTGCGTTAGCGGGGACTTAGCCGAGCTCTCAGTGATAAGGAGGAAGCTGCATCCCAACGTCACGCCAGCATGGTATAGAGTTGATAGTTCCTTGTCGAGTGCAGTGCGTTAGTGGGGACTTAGCCTAGTTTTTAGGGATAAGGAGGCTACAGGCAGGTAATTACGCCCATTATCACACAGCGTGATGTAAGAGCCCTGTCTGATGACACGCACGTCTGTCTCTCCTCAGACACTTCACAGATTCATTTAAAACCCTACACCGTCTGATAGATATCAATTTCGGCGGATGGTCCTTTCTATTTTTTTCCCTCTTCAACAGCGCTCATGTCACTATTCCAACCTTGTCATCCGGGCCATGATTTACCGGCATTACCGCCACCTAGCCACACGGTACCTTAACTCTGGGTTTTAACACCAACCCCCACAAAATGATGGAGATTGTCTCAATCTCGGGTAAATGAGGGGCCGTCAACAACACGGTTGATAGGGTAGCCATAGCAACAGATGTCCGAATCGGATCCAAAGGCAAGGCAAGGAAAGTGGGGATGGGATAACCTTCTGTCATACCGTGTGCAATATTTCAGAATCCCATTCCGGGGCATTAAAGGGAAGTTCACAAGGCCACTGCTCATAATGGATTGGGATAAGACCTGAGATTAGAGAATTTGATAGGGTCCAAGTGGAGAGGGAGTGCTTGAGCTTGCCTTATGGTAATAAAGGAAGCAAGGCTTTCCGGCGGATGCCTCGTGCCAGACTGCGAAGCCCCCTAAGGGAGTTATACCCCATTCCAAGGTATAACTGTAATTTTCTGTTTACTAATAAGGCCTTTCCCCAGGACTAACCAAACCCCACTATTCTCTGAATCACACCTGTATTGTGTTCAAAATAAACAAATCTGTCATCATGAGACTTATATACACCCCCCCCCACACACACACACAGGAATATGTTCAGCACCTGACACAAACACAACACAAAGGGCTGTATACTAAACTGAAATATGTGTTTGTAACTTTACAGCAATCATCTATTGAAACTAGGTTTGTGAAATTCAATGTACACATGCAGATCTCAAGTCAGGATTCATCTGAAACAGGCCACACCGTGACTGAGACGTACCTTCAGCAGGGTCTTTCTCCGCGTCAAACTCCAGGTCGTAGCGCAGGATGTAAAAGTTATTCCACACGTACAGCTGGTTATCTCTGGGGTTGTAATCCACAGCAGCGATGTACTGGTACTGGTTGGGGAACAGGATGTCCGTGTACTCTCCCTGGCTCAGCTTGGTGTTGTAGATGTAGTCGATGTGGCTCTTGGGCGCCTCGCTCTCGTTCTCCTCGTAGGTGGACCGCACCACGTGCAGCACGCCGCACACCATGAAGGCATTGGAGGCGGATCTCTTGTCGTACGCCGTCTCCCAGGTGGCCTCGAAGCGGAGCGTGTATGGGTTGAGCTGTGACACCACCATCCGCCCGTTGTTCTGCTCCGTGGCGTAGATTACCCACAATCCCCGCTCATCGACGGCGAGGTCTATGTCCGTCTTGCCGCCCCAGCGGTACGGCGAAGTGTCGTGATAGTTGGCGTTGGCCACGATGGCTTCACCGCTCTTGATGCGTGTGCGGAGATCAAACTTCACGATGTTGCGCGTGCGCTCCTTGTTGAAGAAGATGGCTCCGTCGTAGGCCACGAAGCCGGTGCCGTCGACTCGATGTGGGAGTTTATAGGTGGTAGTCTGGCGGCCATTTTTTAAGTCCTCCAGGGAGTTGTACTCAATCAGAGTGTCGGTGCGGTACGGAGTCCAGGGCATGAAGAACACCTTGTCTCTGGCCTGCAGGGGGTCTTTACACCACGACCCCGCCTGTTGCTCTGCCTCAAACACAAACGTGGGCTCCCCCACCTCCATCAGGGTCCCGGGACAAATGAAAACTAGTGAGGGAGAGGGAGACAGAAAGATGGGTTTAAGTAAAGAAAATAAGCAGAGTATCAACACAAATATTTCTTCAAGGTATTGTAGTGTGTATAGTTTTCGCTGCTGTCTGAGTAGAGTGTGGGACAAAGACGTGTGGCACTGTCATTGAACTAGCGCTGAGTGCCATTGCTTGTGAATAGAGGGAAACATAAAAGTGCAGAAGTGAATAAAGGACTTGCTTCCTTATAGAGTCTGTCTGCCATACACGTTAACTGTGTGGGACAAAAAAAAAGTTAACAAAAGGAGGAAAAAAACCTGTAAATGCAAGACATGTAAGGGATGGGAGAGGTAGCTAGGGCTGAAGTGTATACTGGAACTTGTTTTAATTCCAACTTGTGACACTGACTGTGTAAATGGCCGAACTGCACATGCTTACTGAAAAAGCACACAGAAGACAAAATGATAAGGGATAAGACTTCACGTCTTGTGGAGAGACCAAATGACATATTCTGGATGGAGGTGGCAGCAAAGCTGGGATAAAATGATGAATGTGGAGCTTTGGGAGAAGACAGGACAACAACAGTAGAGGCTGGAACTCTACGTCATAACAGACAAAAAAAAGAAACCTTTGATGGGTGAGGGAGGTCATGGCAAGTGTCCCATTGGAATCCTATGGATTGGTTGTAGATGAGAAAGGCAGGTGACCATCACGTGCTATGGGTGTGATCAAAGGGTATTGCCAAGCAGAACAAGACTAAGCCAGAAGACAATACTAAACTTTATATAAAAACAAAAACAAATAGTTACTCTCATACTAAGTAGGTAAGCGGGGGTATCATTCCTAATGTAATCCACCTCATGAGTCAGTGATGATCGTTCTGATAAGATGTCATGTGTTCATGTCTGGACCAGAAATATCTTTCAATCCTCTAGACTGCTTTAAAAAAAAATGCCTTTGAAATTCTAATTGTCTCCCAGAGTCGCAATCAACACCCTATCGGGGTTTGGGGCGGGTGTTTTGACTAGAGAGGCAATCAGAAGAGAGGAGACAAGAGGGAGGGTTGTATTGAACACCACATAACAGGGGGCTGGGGGACGGGGGGACGGGGGGGTAAGACTGGACCACTCATTTACCTTTTTGTTCCACTTCTATTTTAGGCGTTGGAAAAGAAAGAAAGCAAACAAGAAAGAGTGCAAGAGGGAGAGAAAGGTTATCGTGAGTCAACTACCAGGTACACGAGCAGAGAAGGTTAGAGGACACGATCGATAGAGGACCAAGAGATGCCTGTTTTGGGGGAACAAGAAAAATACTGGGGGAAAAAATAGGACATTATCATGCCCTATAATATGAAAGCACACAGGTTAGGGCTGGAGTCAAACACTGTTTAACCGATCACGATTCCATGCTTTTCTTGCCATCAAAATAATATGTTTTAGCCTGGTCACTGACCGCATCGGTAATAATCAGGCCACAGTACTTTCAAATGAATTGTTTGACATAAAGAAACATTGTAGCGTTTCTGAAATCGCTATTCAGTTTAAAATCAGATAAAGTTCTTAGAGAAACAGCAAAATAGTTATTTTTGGCAGGATTGAATGGAGCACTATTTACACAAAAACTTTATAGACACAAATCTAAACTAAATTCCAAAGTCTGCTTCGGCCAACCACAGAACATAACTTGTTGCTAATGTTACAGGCGAAATTTCCCAAATGAGCCAAAAAATACAATTGCAAGTGAACAATATTGAGTTCCTTCATTAAAGCAGTGCAGCAACAAACGGAACAGGGAAAGATCCTAGTGAGACAACCGAGGAACAAGAATGACTGAAACTTAGAAGGAGAGAAAGCATAGAGGTTAATTTGGAAAAGACACAAGAGAGGAAGGAACATTTGATGAGAAATGAAGAGGTAAAGCCAAAGTATTACTTCAGAAAATAAAACATAACAGAAAAAAAGGTTGCATGTTACAAGAGTCTGATTTTTAAAGAAAACTAAGTAAATACTACATATTTTTTGGTATCAACTGTATATCGTTTAATAATAGACTACAAACAAACATTACACACAAGATAACACATATCCCCCCCCAACAGGATCCCACTAAATAAGCAATGGTTGTGATAAACCTAGCAATAGGTTGAAGAAACATCACAAAGTAGCACTGCATAATTAAAGGGTGAATACTTACTGTATGGGACACACTCATACTGAACCTCTAGGTACTTGTAGGTACCAGGGCAGGGGTCAGGGAACACATCAGAGCCAGTCACAACCACACACTGGGTACGGTTATTGCACCTGGGAAAAGATGGATCACAAACAATTCAGCAATGACACAAACTACTATAACATCCCAGGAGTGGTATTAGGGTGAGAGAAACACATGAATAATACATAGCCATTTCCCTTTTCCCTCCACACACTTATTCAAATCAAGTTTGCGGCATTGCTGTGGTGAAGGATATGAAAATCCTATTCATCAGAGTAGGGCCTTGATTCAATATGCTGTACTGTCGACGCCAACTTAACAAGTTGAGGGAGGAAGAGAAGAATCATTTGGGGGGGGATAAATAAAAGAGAGAAACAGTAAATAGATATACAGAGAGACGCACACACACAGACATAAAAATAAAGAGTGGGAGAACTGTGAAGAGCTGAAGACCGGTCTGGAGTATATTATGAGATGTTGATGAGAATGTCACCTTATCAGAGCCATGTACCCACTGAGACCACTCACCCACACAGAGAACAATTTCAATTGTACACAACAGGCAGGGTAATTGGCTGTTTCAAGCGGGTCAACCGAAACACAGAATGCTCACCATTATTTGCTATGGGAGGCTCCCGAGCCTTTGCTATGGGAGTTAGTTATTTGCCTCATAACTTGAGTTGACCTTGGCTATGAAGTTGAATGTGCTACCCTTAAATTAAAACGGTTTCAATTGTGTGTGTTTGTGTTTTGCGAGTGCAACAGAGTGAGAGATGGAGGGGGAAATAGAATAACTGATTTTGTATAAATATAGGATGAAATTGTCCCCACTTCAATCAAGCTCTCTTGAGACTGAAGGATTGAGAAGGCAGCAGCAACAGCAGAAGCAAACAGTTATCCATGACAAGTAAAAAAATATATATATAAAAAAAAATTGCGACTTAACAATTTGCAGACCGGTTTAGTGATAAATATTTGAGAAGGTCGAATGCAAAGTCGTGCAAGTTGGACAGATCTCGCACAGAATCACCGCCGAAGCAAAGAGCCTAGCTGTCCCTCAAAAGCCGAAAAGGACAGCTTTTAGTGTGACAGCCAAGAACAAATTAGGTTGTTATCAGACCTGCTACAAAACTTAGCCGTGACCCAGTGACCTTGTAGGAAATCCACGTGTAATACAATTACGTACAGATAAGACGCACATGCGTAAAATTGCTGTGTTCATTAACCAGTCACTTGCTGCCTATTACAACCTGCATATAAGTATGTGATTTGCATTGAGATATTGGACAATTACTTCCAACTAATGTAACGGTCGGTAGACTAATCATAGTCTTCTATTTCTTCCCATTGTTTGTCCCCGTCATCAAATGTAGAATTGAAGCCGGCAGATCATCGTCGTCATCGTCACCACTATTACAATGACTTTACGGGAGGTTGTCCGGGAGGCAGACAGACAGTGATGTCTGTTATGTGAGCTACACTTATCCACTTCCCTTCGTCAGAAAATAATAATGAAGAAAAAATGTCATTATCCCCAGCCCAGGGCTATTACCCTGTCCTACTCTGAGGGAAGAGATTAGAGCTGCATGGGAAAGGGTGTGAAAAACTCTCCAGAACTTCCCCTTCATTCCAAATCCCTGCAATTCATCTGTTAGCTAGCTACAGTCTTGTGATTTTTACTCCAATGACACCAGAATTTATGAAACCAAAGAAGTTAATTTCTAGAAAAATGACTCATTACCTCCATAATGTGTTAACACTGATTTCTGTCCACTGAAACAGTGATAATTTCACCTATCATCATTTTGTGTTTATCATATTTGTATGTTTTCCTGCTTATGACCAATGGGTTGATGGCGTCTTTTAAATGATTTAAATACTTAGTAATCCCGTGTGGCTCAGTTATCCCATTTGGCTCAGTAGAGCATGGCGGGTTGTGGGTTTGATTCTCACAGGGTCGCTCTGGATAAGATTGTCTGCTAAACGACAAACAAACATTTAACATATAAACCCATAGTGACATCCATGGTAACAGACAAATCCTCCACCAGTCTATTTCTCATTTTATGCAGTGTGTTTACCTCCATTGTTTAAGCCAGCATCCATTATAACAAGGCTTCAGACTAGCGCATCATCAGGCTGGCTGTTCTGTGGCTTAGGCCTGCTGCCTGCTGCTGCCTGAACCACCCCAGGTTATTGTATCAATACTCATTATTGTCATGTCTCATTTCCTCTGATCTACTACATTAGAGTAACGCACACAAGCTACAGTAGGTTTAGTGGTGTAGAGCATGATCGGGCTCTGGGCTCTTTACCACCTCCACTGACTCTCCTAAAGCCTTTGTTAACAGATTAGTTTGAAGTGGAGTTCAGTGGGTTCTAGCCTAGGCAACAATGCAGACATGGGATAAAATAGTATTTGATATAATTCCAAACACTTTATCCGGGCTCGATTGAACTTGTCTGATGCAATAGAACCAATAGAATTGTTGCAAAATCACCCATCTGGACCTCAAAGCAGGCCAGGGGAAATGCTCAAAGCATTTGAAAGATATCACACAGTATTTGAACCCAAGTCGGCTAAACCAGCACGTGAGCACTAACAGACAAATCAAGGGACACGGTGAGCATTCTCTGTCTTTGTCTCTGTCTGGTCCGTGTGCAACGGCTGAGACAAACACTGCAGTAAATGTAGCGTGACAAGCTAAATATGGGACGTCTTTATTATCTATTCAAGAGCTCATGGGAATTTTTGTGGATGCGGATGGATAAGGCAGCAGGCAGGACCTATTTCCTAAGGTGGATGACTACATACACTCAGTAGCACACCGGTCAGGGCAGGGTAGCGGCGTGTTTCGGTAGGTGAGCCGGGGTTCTTGCTGACTTATGAAACGTTAATCTGGGGTCCTTTAAATACACACTTCCGGGCTGGCAGTCAATTTAAAGTGGTGCGTGCAGCCTAGTGGCAGTATTGCAGCTAAATGTCCTGGGAGAGTGTTACTAATATGTATTATGAGGGGGGTAGAGGCATTGCACAGGGCTGGGTGCTGGGCTGTGTCAATGCAGTACGAGTGTTGGAACAAAAAAACGAATGTTCGAAACAGAGGGATTAAGAAGGAGGTTCATGTGACTCTTTTGAGACGGACAGGCTGGCTGGCTGGCTGGCTGGCTGGCTGGTTGAGCAGCTGCAGTGGTACTGGTGCAGGGATGCATAGAGCATATGGTCTAGGGTTGCTACTAATGACCCCCTGTCCAGTTTCTACGGTCTAGAGTTCCACAACAATACCCACAAAAACATCTGATTATTAAAAAAGTCAAGGAAGTGTGGGTAAATTGTCTGTTTTTGGTCAGTTGAAAAAGTAACACAAATGCTAGTCTAGTAATATTAGGGTTACCACCCAAACCAAACCACTTTGTTTTGATAGAAAAATAGTGGATCCAGAATCACTAGACTGGACTCTAGAATCACATACCACACATCCCTAACTAACTCCAGGTTATATTGTGTAACGAGACCTTCCTGCTCTATTACCTTTGAGATACAATCTTGTAGGCCTTGGGTGGGGTAGCAGTTGACTCTTACCTTTGTGATATGATCTTGTAGGCGTCGGGGAGGTAACAGTTGACGTTCTCCATCTGGAACGGGTCTGCGTCGCAGATCTTGTCGTCGGTGCGGCCGTAGTTCGCTGTCTCGATCATGATGACATCAGCACCGGGGCAGCGGAGATCGATGGCATATCCTTCGCAGGAGAGCTCTCTTCTGACCAGGCCAAACGGCAGGGCCGCACGACCGAACCCTGGGCGAAAGGGAGGGAGGGATAGAGAGATGAGAGAGGGGGGAGAACGTAAAAGAGATATTAGGTAAAGTGCTGTACAAAACTGCTATAATATACTGCATTCATAGGAATGGGAGCCAAGAGGAGCCAAAAGTACCCAATAACATGGAGTAATTTGATATCTTAGGAGGTAGTACAGACTGCAGAGCATCAAAAGACAATCCATTTAATTAGTAACTGCAGACCACTCATCCAATGTTTACAACGGTTTAAAACAGAAGAATTATAACATACAACAAGGATGAGGAAAAATACAGTTCAATTGAATTACCAATTTCTCTAAGGTCTCTTTGTTTCTGGCAAAGACATCGAAGTTGTATAGTCATTGTATAAAAGTCCATATAACAACCCAAGAAACAAATTCAAATACACCTAAACACAATACTATAGAACCCAAAATCTCTCTCTCAATTCCTCCTTCAGGACCATGGTTCGATTAAGTTTGAATGGTTAGTTTCGACAATGGGGTACAAACTCCCTCATTTGTGTTTTGTTTCACTTGTTTAGCTTTTCTATCAGTAGAGCAAGAGGCAGAAAAGAGCCTGAATCTCCCAGCAGCAGCATGGAATGTAATTTAATCCATTTTAGTGTCGATGATAGAAGACACTGAAGAGGAAAAATCCACAGAAGAGGAAAAATCTATATGCGGAGCTCAGCAGATGTGAACACCAGCAAAATATCTGTGCTTTGGGGAAAATTAACTATTTTGATCAGTTTTTGTTCCTCCCATCAACAAAGTATATCGAAAAGGTTGTTTTTTACTCTCTTTTTTCCCTAAAAGCAATAAAACGTCAAGCCATAAATACCATGGAAATACATATAAAGAGATATTAAAAGAAAGCAGAGGAGAGAGAAAGAAAGAAATAGATAAATTAAAGAAAGAAAAATAGGAAGGAAAGAAGAAAAAAACAAACAGGTATGCAGTTTATTTCGAGACCAATCCCTAAGAAAACACCTCAACTTTCAGAAATGCAAATGGTGTTCCGTTAAAGGACTAAGTGCAAGGCAGTAGCACTGCATGAGCTGTCAATAATCACTGTTGTCCGCGGCAACAGTCTGCCTCTCTGAGGGGCCAGCTCAGCTGCCATTTGTGTTTTCTGCCACTGCACTACTCTGCTAATTAGTCTCTTTTCAGCCCGTTACCTTCTCAGAGCTCCCATTGGCTCCTCTGCATTGTCAAGTAATAACACTAACCAGCTCAGGTTTACTTTGCACCCGCCTGCTAATTGCACCCATACACAATTTGACAGCCAGGGCATGACGCAATTAGCAATTGTTTGAACGAATGGCTCAAAGTTGAAGTGATTTCGGCTTGAAACTCCTACTACCCTGAGACCTCGACCTCGGCTCACGTCTGTCTATTTGCTTGTCATTCTAGCCTGTAGTGGTACCATGCCCTGCTCTATTATAATGGTATTCTGTGTAGGTTCCACAAATGTCGCAGACAAACACTGACGAGTGTCGAGAAAGGTTTGCATACAAACGTGGATATAAAGCACCTGTAAGCCAAGAGATGAGAATTTCTGAGACTCGACTAGAAGCATGAGGCACCAAACAAGCTCTCAGTGGGAAATGCTTTTTTATGCATGAACCATTTTTACAACAGAATGCTATGTGTCCACTTCAGATTACAATATATGTGCATTCATGAATATACTAATGATAAACATGTATGCTAATTGGTCTGTGGATTCTGCTTAGTTGAGATGTATGTGCCGTAGTCCAACTAACTGCTATAACTACTGTAACTACCCCGTGCGGCTTCAACTTCCACAAAAACTAATGAACG
The DNA here is from genome assembly GCF_901001165.1 of Salmo trutta. NCBI lineage: Eukaryota > Metazoa > Chordata > Actinopteri > Salmoniformes > Salmonidae > Salmo > Salmo trutta. Next base: position 15,368,586 of record NC_042987.1, on the reverse strand, counting down.
GGTTTCATGGCCATTCCTCACAGAGGGAGTGACAGCTTTATCGCAGAGGCTACAGAAAGCAGAAAGAAAGAATACATTTCATGGGGTTTTAAAGTTTCTCAATGGAAAAACTCTCCTTTAGAGTGGACTGTAGCTCACTGTAACTTCCCCTCCCTCCTTTCCCTTCTGTCCAACAGTTAGTTATGGGCCATCTATCAGGGAACTACAGTTTACTGTATGGTCTGATCACACACAGCTGCTGTCAATTGAGGCCTAGCAATTGATTAAGCCTGGGGCTCGCCTGCCTCCTCTTCCCCAGTACAGTATAGATCCATCTGGCCATAGGGCAACAGTATATCAATTAAGGGGGAGTATCTTGACTGTTATGGGCGCACACAAGGACAAATTGCCTGGTCTCTCCACTACCTTCAGATAGCATGGATCTCATTAATGACTTACTTACCTCTCGGTAATTGGATACGTATCATGAAAAATCCCTTTAAAAAAAGTTCTAATGTTTTGAGAAAATCTTGTTTTGTTTCCTTTGGGGGAAAATAATAGAATGAAGTAAAAAGTAATTTCTTTCTGTTTGAAGACTGCACATCATGTCCTTTCAATAACCATTCGTTCAAAGCATTCTTAACACTTTGGCTGCGTTTACACAGGTAGCTTAATTCTTTTCACATCAGATATTTTTCAGAGCTGATCTGATTTGTCAAAAGACCAATTACTGAAAATAATTGGTCTGCCTGTGTAAATGAAGTGAACAGATGTGAACAGAATGGAAAACACAGGTACGTTATTTATCATTTTTATTTAACCTTTATTTAACTAGGCGAGTCAGTTAAGACCAGATTTTTATTTACAACGATGGCCTACACTGACCAAACCCGGACGACGTTGGGCCAATTGTGCTCTGCCCAATGGGACTCCCAATCACGGCCGGTTGTGATACAGCTTGGATTTGAACCAGGGTGTCTGTAGTGATGCCTTTAGCACTGAAATGCAGTGCCTTAGACCACTGTGCCACTCGGGTATGATACATTTACAATGTATCCACTTAGATTTTTTTGGAACATCACTGTGAATGTTGGAGACTTTTATTAAAAGTTAAATGGGGCAGAGAGGTTTACGCGGGGGGAGAAACATTTTTGTGTGTGCATGAGTGTCAATGTCTTGAGGAAGTGTGAAAAGCCTTTCATCTCATGGCTCTGTGTAACTTTGTTTGACTTCTCTGTTCCAACTTTGCAGTGGTAGGAAAAGAACTGCCACAGGACACAAGCATGTCGGGCAGCCAGCTGCAGTTCAGAACAGTTCAGAAAACAGGAGGGAAAATCTATAGCACATCGTGTGTGTGTGTGTGTGTGTGTGTGTGTGTGTGTGTGTGTGTGTAAAAAAAGAAAAGAACCGCGCAAGGCTACCTCTCTCTTTATCGCTCCTTCAGACTAACATTAAATCATCCTACATAAGGCTGGCACAATAACCATATAATCGCGTAACCGATAATGAATTGCCCAAAGCATAGTTCTGAGATATTGAGCAATAAAGTTTTCACATCCCAGATCTCAGAACTGTTTTGTAGTGAATTCTTCTTTTGATCACCCATTCTGGTCCTCACCCTAAATGTACCTGAAGTGCAGAGCATCGAAATCCTAAGATATTTGAAAATCTGTCTTTTTTAGGGGGGGGGGGGGGTGCAATCGCAGCTAGAACCTTGTGGCTCTGAAATGTCAATCTGGCTTCAGCCATAAGATTCTATCTGGCACAGAATGTTACAATTATTTCAATAGAAAAGTACAAAAATGCAATGATTAAATCAAGAGAATGCCCTTCTTTCTAGTCACATCGTCAAATATATGAATTCATGTCCATCACACATTTGTTAAAGTGAAAATGACAAATACACTATATCCTATGGATAACTAGCAGCATTGCTAAAGCTTAGCTGTGGATGAGTAAACTGATATATTTTTCTGGTGTTTGACACCCAAAGTATGTAAACTACTTGCTAGTCATCAATAAAACGTTTGTAATTTTAAAATAACCCTTCCATGGAGATTTTCATATCGCTATAGAACTAGTCAAAAACAGCAATGCCTCTCTAAGGACCTTAAACATGCTCTAAGGCACCTGTATTTATTTATTTTGCCCATAGAGAGCTTACATTATGGCCATTCTTCAGAAAAATTGTGAGAAAAAAAATCGAAGTAATTGAAAAAGAGGACCAGAACCTATGATATGAATAATCAAGGACTTGGGAGTCCCAAGGTTCTATCTGCAAAATGTATGTTTTTTTTTTGTTGTTTTTTTTTAAAATAAGTCCCAGATCTCAGAACTGTTTTTGTGATGTCTTCCTCTTTCATGACTCAATAAGTATATCGCCCTCCATCCAATTATTTTTGATTGACAATCCATCATTGTGTTATTAAGACTGCAGATAGAACCGTATGGCAGCAAGTGAAAAGGTGTTTGTGCAGATAGAACGTTCAGATAATTAACAAAAAAATTCTACAGTAAACTATATTTATTTTTATCTGACATATCTCACATGTAAAGGACCACCTAAAGAGCAACTATGTTAACGACACAATTTTGACCAAAATGTCAGATATAACCTTCTAGTCGCAAGGTCAAGAATTATTAACAATAACGTGAACAAAAAAAAAGTATTATCATAATTGCCTTAATACGTTTATTTTAAGAGGGGGGAGGGATTCAACTTTATTTTCAAGTAGATAGTTTACCCAATAGCAATTATTCATTTTTACATGAAAAGGGTAAAGTTGCAATCATTTTACGAGCATAGTCGGAAGAAGCTTCTTTTCCAAAAGTTACAAGCAGCCAAACCTATACATTTTTTAGATGGGGGTGTCACCAACACTATGTTGTATTCATTAGGTAGGTCGTAGCTATTTTTCAAAGGTGCATTATGATAAGCTCAAAACAAACAAAAATACAATTATGACTATAACTATGGTCATTTGCATGACAATTAATCGTTACCCAAAATTCCATAAACGCCCCAGTCTTAATCCTACGGCTGCATCCAGCAGGCCAGTATATAATATACTAAATAGAATGTGCAATTGAATTGCCATGGAAACCGCTGTACACATTTTCTCTGTGCCATAATTGGCTGTGATCCCCTATTCCTGGCCCTGTTGACACGGCGACGCCTTATCAGGCATTCTGGTCAGTGACTGACTGTCTGACTGGGGGATAGAAAATAGGCTTTTCAGATTCCTCCCCCTGACCAGCCAACGGGTAAGCCTGCTATTTGAGCTCAAGTGAGCACAGAGTAGGCAGACAGGGGGCCAATACGGACTCGCAATGAGTTGTATTATGGAAGTGTGGAGTCTCTTCTCCTTTTTTCGGTACGCAGCCTATAATTCACTGGCAACAATCCTTTCCATAATACATATTTTGTTTTCTATCAACACCCTTGAAATTGAAAGTGGCACCACAGCGCAGATGGGTGCATCTGAAAAATACAGGCCCAGCCAGTGGCGCGCTGCCATCGTCTGATGCTTTTAAACCCCTGAGAAAAAAAAAGAGAGAAAAAAATAAAAAGACAATTAAGGTTTGATATAAAGCTATTGGCTTTGGCCAGAGCACCAGACCATGACACACAGTCACAGTTATGTTTAGCCCCTCATCCTAACCCCTCATTTTCCCAGGATTGTTTTGTCCTTTAAGAGGCCTATCCTATACAACCTTTAACCCCCAAAACTCCCCTCCTCCGCTCTCCACGAGGACTTCAGACTCAGACTGAGGAGCCGCAAGAGTACCGGAATGTTTGATCAGTCTGGCAAAAAGTGGGCCAGTTTTGGAGGGGTGGGGGGGTACAGACAGAGTGGCGAGGGCCGCAAGAGCCTTCACAGACAGACAGACAGAGCACAGCTAGGCGTTGGTTGACGCTTGTCATCCTCCATTAAGGCCTCTTTGATTGGTCTTTGTGGTCGTGGAAACGTCAAACAGCTGCATGCAAATGGACCTGTTCCCCCAGGCTGGCCCCCATTGTTCTGGGCCTAGGCTTGACAGGGACGCTTTCGCCACAGGATAAAGCAGGGTGTAACCCTTTAGAAGAATAAGAGTGGCCCCACCGCTGACACAGCGTGAGTCCTTCAAAATTGTTTGCCTTTTTTGGTCGTTTTATTCTTCAATATTACTGGTAGCCTACGTCTCGGGAAGAAAGAGGGAATCTTCCAAAGTCAAGCATTCCTCCCAACTGCGCTGGATGCCTCCATAATCTAATATCCGGAGCGAGAGTAGAGGGCAAGCGAGCATACAGTATGTTTTCCAAAGATGAAGTCACGATTTTCCAAAGGGAATTAAGAAGAAGGAAAAAAAAAATCGAAAGCATATTTGAATACTTAACAAGTGAGAACAAAGCGGCAACATGTTTTTTTTTAAACAAATTCTGCTCTCTTTGTACTCCTCTGCAGTATTTCTAATCTGTTCAATGGAAGTTGTTGATTGCAGGCCAAGGAAGGATTTAAAAAACAATAGGCTGAATTCATTTCGAAATAAAGTACTTTTATGAAGAAAATCATGGTGTCTTCTAAAGGGCACTTGCAATTAACCCCTTCTTTATTAAATAATACTAGTCTCAAATTGTAAACACAACATTCTTAAGCTGACAGAAAAGTATTATATTTTGAAAAAATATTTCATACAAGTCTCTTTTCATATCCCTCAGTAGCATACAATAAATTACATAGCTGCTAGAGTCTGGAAGCATACAATAAATAGCGTAGCTGCTGGTGTCTGGTAGCATACAATAAATAGCGTAGCTGCTGGTGTCTGCCATTTGCTATCTGTGATACAATCTCCCAAATGCTATCCAAAAGGAAGACACACATTAAAACACATGGGAGTGAGTTGAGAGATGAGGAAGGAGATTTGGGGAGTTGCAAAATAACATCTGCACAGGAGATACTCTGTACAGGCATGACCCCGCTACAACAGGCCCATATTTCATTACAACCACCAAAACTGCAATAATACAATCGACAAGGACATATGGCACCATCTCCCATGACACTCACCCCCTCTCTCTCTTTCCGTCTCTGTTCTAGCTTGCTGGGAATAGTTTCTAAAGACAATGTCAGACAAGACCGCAAAGCAGACCCCAAAGGCTAAACGCTACTTTCCCAGACAAATAACTGCTATCAAACACCTCCAGGTTCCAATATACCGTAAGCATTCGAAAATAGAACCGGATAAGTCACTTAGTCCATTTTGTGGTGAAAGCCATGCTCTCAGGAATTTCTCTCTTTAATATGGCTGAAATACAATGGTGGTGCTTCAGGTTCCAAAAATCACTCTTGGTATTCATGACCGTGGCCATTCATCTCCTAGACTGTGTTTTCTATATTTTTTCCCCCTCTGAAAACAGTGGGTGGGCATTGCAGGAGAGCAGGAGAGCATTACATGCACGGGATGTTGATGCGTGTCTCATTCTGGAGAACTAAAGGGGAAGGATTTGTCATATCACTGGGACTAAAGCATGATAGAGTCAGCCCCCCCCCCCCCCCCCCCCCCCCCGGTGGCATCTTTTAAGCGCTTGGAAATATTGGAGATATTGGAGATATTGTGTGGGCGTGTGTACATGTGTGTGACTGAGATAGACCCTGTCACGGCAGACGCTCATGTGGCATTTCTCATCCTCATTTCCCCTCGTCCCTATTTTCTCTCTCCTGCTCACAAGCCCAGGTGCTCCAGGCATGCTAACTTGCAAGCCTCCTTTAAATCCCAACCTAAACCTCAAATCCACTACAAAAGTGACGCACGAGTGAGTGATGTTCCTATAGTCCTTATTTTTTACACCAAGCGCCCTTTAGTGCTTAACCTGATTTTGTTGTTGTCTTCAAAGTCAGCAATGGCAAAACATGACAGTTCCAGACAGTTCACAAATTCAGTGTAGCATCTAGGCGAAAGACTGTTTGGGTTCTTCAAAGACAGCAGCAGGCTCAACTCAAGCTAAAGACATCCCTCGATGACATCTGATTTTCCAAGCTATGAGGGAAAGTGAAAGAGTATAACCATATAACTAGAATTACAAGAGTGGGAATTTCCAATCAAGCCAATGGGTCTGTGATGGGTGAAATTCTATTTCTTTGTTTACAACTAACTATCGAACATGCCCTGTTTAAACTGAGGTCATCTTCTCTGTCAATGGGACTGCCCTGACCTCTGACCTTTAAGACACATCAAAAGGAAGCCATTTAAGAACGGGGAGCAACATCATTACATAGCTAACGCATTTAATCCTCTGAGGCCAACGCAGGGTCAGCCATTAATTTAGCTCTTCATGACAGAGATGACACCATGTTAAAAACATGTCTTAGAAAAATGTCTCCTTTTGTCGATCGTTATCCAAACCAAACGCCTGTTGGATTATTAGAGCTTGGCAAATCAAACGGTTTTTTTTTGTAAAGGAAATTCCACAGTGACAGAATTACAATTCCACAGTGACAGAATTACGCTGAGACTCCCATTTTTCATTTTACAACAGTGTGCCAAACAAAAACCATTGATTTCAAAGTTTAACAAACCATACAACTCTATGCACAATGACAACGTTAAAACATTTACACAGTAAATAAATAAAACAAAACATTTAGATGCAATGATGCACATTTTAGTAACATAATTACGATAAAATCTCCCTCTGTTTTATTCTGTTACCAAACTTTCTATCTGCACAGTTCTACCTGTAAATGTGTTTTTGTAAAATGTTCAGTGGAAATTGTTAAAAGTAATCCTTGTGCATAGAGTTATGGTTTGTTAAACTTTGAAATCAATGGTTTTTGTTTGGTATACATTTTTGTTATTTTTTAAAATCTTTTACCCCTTTTTCTCTCCAGTTTCGTGGTATCCAATTGATGGTGTCTACTGTCTTGTCTCATTGCTGCAACTCCCGTACGGACTCGGGAGAGGCGAAGGTCGAGAGCCATGCGTCCTCCGAAACACAACCCAACCTAGCCGCACTGCTTCTTGACACAACGCACATCCAACCCGGAAGCCAGCCGCACCAATGTGTCAGAGGAAACACCGTACACCTAGCGACCTGGTCAGCGTGCACTGCGCCCGGCCCGCCACAGGAGTCGCTAGTGCGTGATGAGACAAGGATATCCCTGCCGGCCAAACCCTCCCTAACCCGGACGACGCTGGGCCAATTGTACACTGCCCCATGGGCCTCCCGGTCACGGCAGAGTCTGGGCTCGAACCTAGAATCTCTGGTGGCACAACAGAGATTAGACCACTGCGCCACCCACCCGGGAAGCCTGGTAAACATTTTAAAGTGAAGTCTCAGCGTCCAAAGAGTCTCAGCGTCCAAAGACACAAATATGTGTCACAGGCGTTAAACATTAAAATCGCAAAAGGCTTTGGTTGAGAGTTTATGAAAAACCTATTCAGTATACACAAGGGAGAGAATCAATAATTAGTTCACTGCTGCAAGCTGGCCTAGCATATTATTGCATGTTTTTTCCACAGAGTTGATGAAACACACAGAAAGAGGAGAATATAGAAGGAAAATCTCCCCTGTGTGTAGCAAGGGCGTAGTTTCTTTATCTCCCCTGAATGATTGTGCTGCATCCTTAAACGTCCTCAAAGCCAAAGCCCCGTTCCTAACCCCTCACATTTAAACCCCAGCTGGGCTTTCTGCTTCAAGTCCCGGAACCAGTCAGGTGCTTCCCTAAGGGGGGTCCCCTCCTCATCACATGGCCCTGCATGCGTGTGTGCGTACGTGTGTGTGTTTGTGTGTTCTGAGCCCGGCCCAAGAGGCTCCCTCAGTACGGCACATTGACAGAGTATGTCAGGAGGAACTGTGACTGGAACAGGGATTAAATCGGTTCTTAATAATGAGGCTGGAACAGTAGGGCTGACTGGGGACTAACCAGAACCGGGGGACTACAAGTAGCCAAGCGGTTAAGAGCGTTGGGCCAATAACCGAAAGCTCTCTGGTACGAATCCCAGAGCCAACTAGGTGAAACATCCGCCGATGTGCCCTTGAGCAAGGCACTTAACCCACTTCTGTGCATCGCTCGCTGGATAAGGAAAAGACACAGATGATAGGGGAACACTCTCATGCACGCGCGCCCACACGCTCGCACAAATACGCCACATGCACATACATGCAGAAACACAGCCGTGAAAGCCGTACACTATATATTAATGATAACAAATACTAATGTGTTACCATATCATTACAGTGAAGGCTCAATTCAACTCCTGACATACAGTACAATCATGTTACATTCAACTCCTGAAAGAGTACAATTAAGTGATAACGCCCTCGAAGCTGGTGTTTGGAGGATATATTGGCACGGGTGTTGTTAGGCATATCTTCCAAACACCGGCTTTGAGGGCATTATCACTTCTATACAACGGGTTACCAACATATTCAAATAATGATTTACAGTTGAAGTCAGAAGTTTACACACACTTAGGTTGGAGTCATTAAAACTCGTTTTTCAACCACTCCACAAATTTCTTGTTAACAAACTATAGTTTTGCCAAGTCGGTTAGGATCTACTTTGTGCATGACACAAGTCATTTTTCCAACAATTGTTTACAGACAGATTATTTCACTTATAATTCACTGTATCATAATTCCAGTGGGTCAGAAGTTTACTAAGTTGACTGTGCCTTTAAACTACTTGGAAAATTCCAGAAAATGATGTCATGGCTTTAGAAGCTTCTGATAGGCTAATTGACATCATTTGAGTCAATTGGAGGTGTACCTGTGGATGTATTTCAAGGCCTACCTACAAACTCAGTGATTCTTTGCTTGACATCATGGGAAAATCAAAAGAAATCAGCCAAGACCTCAGAAAAGAAATTGTAGATGTCCACAAGTCTGGTTCAAATATAAACACCACTCAGGAAGGAGACACGATCTGTCTCCTAGAGATGAACGCACTTTGGTGCGAGAAGTGCAAATCATTCCCAGAATAACAGCAAAGGGCCTTGTGAAGATGCTGGAGGAAACAGATTCAAAGGTATCTATATCCACAGTAAAATGAGTCCTACATCAACTTAACCTGAAAGGCCGCTCAGCAAGGAAGAAGTCACTGCTCCAAAACCGCCATAAAAAAACAGACTACGGTTTGCAACTGCACATGGGGACAAAGATCGTACTTTTGGAGAAATGTCCTCTGGTGCGATGAAACAAAAATATAACTGTTTGGCCATAATGACCATTGTTATGTTTGGAGGAAAAAGAGGGAGGCTTGCAAGCTGGAGAACACCTCCCAACAGTGAAGCACGGGGGTGGCAGCATCATGTTGTGGGGGTGCTTTGCTGCAGGAGGGACTAGTGCACTTCACAAAATAGATGGCATCACGAAGAAGGAAAATTCTGTGGATATATTGAAGCAACATCTCAAGACATCCGTCAGGAAGTTAAAGCTTGGTCGCAAATGGGTCTTCCAAATGGACAATGACCCCAAGCATACTTCCAAAGTTGTGGCAAAATGGCTTAAGGACAACAAAGTAAACGTGTTGGAGTGGCCATCACAAAGCCCTGACCTCAATCCTATAGAAAATGTGTGGGCAGAACTGAAAAAGCGTGTGCGAGCAACAAGGCCTACAAACCTGATTCAGTTACACCAGCTCTGTCAGGAGGAATGAGCCAAAATTCATCCAACTTATTGTAGGAAGCTTGTGGAAGGCTACCCGACACATTTGACCCAAGTGAAACAATTGAAAGGCAATGCTACCAAATACTAATTGAGTGTTTGTAAACTTCTGACCCATTGGGAATGTAATGAAAGAAATAAATGCTGAAATAAATCATTCTCTCAACTATTATTCTGACATTTCACATTCTTAAAATAAAGTGGTGATCCTAACTGACCTAAGACAGGGAATTTTTACAAGGATTAAATGTCAGGAATTGTGAAAAACAGAGTTTAAATGTATTTGGCTAAGGTGTATGTAAACTTCCAACTTCAACTGTACATATTTTAATTAAAAACGTTATTTTGATTAATTTATCCATACCATTTCATCCTTCCACAAGATATAGTCCCGAAACAAATCTAGGGTTGCTACCCAAGCCGGCTTGTCGTTCGTTCAATTGGTTCGGTTGCCAGAGACAAGACCCAGTCGTTCAGTCTTTTTGTTCTGTATCTATGGACAGTCGTTCATTCTAAATGTTCCATTGCCATACTGGCTGGCAAGTTCTTATCCCTTGCATGCTAGCAAGCCAACTACGGCTAACTTACAGTCACGTCAAACAGCGCAGACAGAATAACAACAGTAGCTGCATTTGTTTAAGCTGTTTTCTAGTGACATTTATTTGGATACATCAAAAACAAGGAGCTAATAAGGCACGATTTCGCCTGGCATGGAAAATGTGCTCTTTCGTTAGGACACTGTTGTTCAGAGGAGCTAGGAAACAACACAGCTAACACAATAACTTCAAATTGAAGCTGGAAAGACTACAAACTAGCTGCGCTTCGCTTCATTTTACCTTTTTTCAATTTACATTTCTTTGTATATATCCATAAAATGATGTCAGCTGATTCATGATTTCGACAGGCTGAGAAACGCTGCCTGCCTCTCTCTCTGGTCTCCCGAACCCCACACGTTCATTACTATGGGATAGTTGGAGATTGAATTTGAATATTGAAACATTGTTGCAAATGTCTGAGAGACAGACAGCAAGGTTTATACAATTCTCCACTGTTGAAAACTAAATGTTTGTCTAAAAGAAATGTGAGATAATGTCTAGATGCTTTTTATAGAGGAGATCAAGATTTTAACTTCCCTGCCTGGGCTGATGAGATGCGCAGTCAGATGGAACAGAGTAAATAGGCCTTTTAATGTCATAGATTTAGCCAGTGGTAACTTGTGCAATAGACACCGGCTGGAATGCACTTTTAACCAATCAGAATTCAGGATTAGACCCACCCGTTGTATAATCATTTTATAGAAATAACATTCCAACATCCCATATAAGGTCGTTGTAGGTGACCCTTTTAGAGTTTGGTCAAGGAAGTGAGAGACAAACAGAATCCAGACACATTCCAATGCAGTAGCCCAACCCGACAGCCTGACTATCTCGGGAACACTGTCTGACTGACCACTGATTGACTAGAGTGTGATGACTGTGATGACCTTGCCCCCTCCACTCCTCCACCGGTCAATACGAGCAACAAGCAGCCTGGCCACTGATAAGAGATTGGCCAGATGGGGAGACCTTGATGACAGACAGCTTCCTGGTTCCCTGCCCCCCCCCTCCTTCACTTCGATGAGGAGCCATTGCGGGCTGGCAGCCCTGCGCACTCAACGGAGGAATATGCTGATAACGTACCAGGCAAACAAAAACGCTCTTTGTGCCTCTCTCTCTCAGTCTCTCTGTTTCTCAGTCCCCTGTTTCGGGGGAGTTTATTCCATCTCTAACCACACTTATTCAATTTCCTGCACAGCAGTAGAAGGGTTCCTTATCTTGGGCTGTTTATACCTGCAAATCGCCCAGCAGCCCTTTTGTTTGCAGGTGACCCACCCCGAGGTGACATTTAATTCCTGGAAAGAAAATGTGGTCATGCTCCATGGCACAGCCTCCCTAGCCTTGGGGGATTTACTATTACATGCTACAGAGTGGTGTTCGTTCACCATCTTGAGTATACAGACCTAGCAGACAGACAGAGGTACACAAACAAGAGCGCTGCTGCTAATAAAACATAATGGAAATAAACCAAGCCCAATGAGACGCAAATACACACACACACAGAATAGTAATCAGTATGTAGACTAACCTATCCTGCACAGGTTATCACACAAATACACCACTGACAGAAATATGCAAGCAAACACGCACGCACGCACACACACACTCACCCTATCATAATTCATTTGAATTACTTCACTCCTTTTAATTTTTCCTCCGCTGATATCATTTTTAAAAATAATTAACATCTGGGGTGTATATCATATTCAATGCTGCCAAAAAATGAATGATAAACACCTACAAAATCGCCTGCAGTGTAAAGTGAACGTCAGCGACAAATTCTTCTCTAAATTGCAATAATTTTCTTCAGACACTACGGATGCAATATATGCCTACTTTCCCTTTGATAAAGGCAAGATCCCCTTTCTTCCTATAAAATAAAAAAAAATACAACCTTACAGTGAAATGCTTACTTACAAGCCCTTAACCAACAATGCAGACTTAAGAAAATACCTTTAAAAAAGTAAGAGATAAGAATAACACATGATTAAAGAGCAGCAGTACATTTTTTATTTGTATTTTATTTAACCAGGTAAGCTAGTTGAGGACAAGTTCTCATTTACAACTGCAACCTGGCCAAGATGAAGCAAAGCAGTGCGACACAAACAACAACACAGAGTTACACATGGAATAAACAAGTGTACAGTCAATAACACAATAGGAAAAAAAATCAAGTCTATATACAGTGTGTGCAAATGGTGTGAGGAGATAAGGCAATAAATAGGCCATAGTAGCAATGTAATTACATTTACATTACATTTACATTTTACATTTACATTTACAATTACAATTAAGCGAATTAACACTGGAGTGATAGATGAGCAGATGAGGTGCAAGTAGAAATACTGGTGTGCAAAAGAGCCGAAAAGTAAATAAAAACAATACAGGGATGAGGTAGGTAGATTGGGTGGGCTATTTACAGATGGCCTGTGTACAGCTGCAGCGATCGGTTAGCTGCTCAGATAGCTGATGTTTAAAGTTAGTGGGGGGAAATATAAGTCTCCAGCTTCAGCGATTTTTGCAATTCGTTCCAGTCATTGGCAGCAGAGAACTGGAAGGAAAGGCGGCCAAAGGACGTATTGGCTTTGGGGATGACCAGTGAGACATACCTGCTAGAGCGCGTGCTACGGGTGGGTGTTGTTATCGTGACCAGTGAGCTGAGATAAGGCGGAGCTTTACCTAGCATAGACTTATAGATGACCTGGAGCCAGTGGGTCTGGCGACGAAGATGTAGCGAGGGCCAGCCGACTAGAGCATACAGGTCGCAGTGGTGGGTGGTATAAGGCGCTTTGGTAACAAAACGGATGGTACTGTGATAGACTACATCCAGTTTGCTGAATAGAGTATTGGAAGCTATTTTGTAAATGACATCGCCGAATTCGAGGATCGGTAGGATAGTCCGTTTTACGTGGGTGTGTTTGGCGGCGTGAGTGAAGGAGGCTTTGTTGCGAAATAGGAAGCCGATTCTAGATTTAATTTTGGATTGGAGATGTTTAATATGAGTCTGGAAGGAGAGTTTACAGTCTAGCCAGACACCTAGGTATTTGTAGTTGTCTACATATTCTAAGTTAGAACCGTCCGGGGTAGTGATGCTAGTCGGGCGGGCGGGTCCGGGCAGCGAACGGTTGAAAAGCATGCATTTATTTTACTAGCGTTTAAGAGCAGTTGGAGGCCACGGAAGGAGTGTTGTATGGCATTGAAGCTCGTTTGGAGGTTAGTTAACACAGTGTCCAAGGAAGGGCCAGATGTATACAGAATGGTGTCGTCTGCGTAGAGGTGGATCGAGGAATCACCCGCAGCAAGAGAGACATCGTTGATATATACAGAGAAAAGTCGTCCCGAGAATTTAACCCTGTGGTACTCCGATAGAGACTGCCAGAGGTCCGGACAACAGGCCCTCCGATTTGACACACTGAACTCTGTCTGAGAAGTAGTTGGTGAACCAGGCGAGGCAGTCAGTTGAGAAACCATTGAGTCTGCCGATAAGAATACGGTTATTGACAGAGTCGAAAGCCTTGGCCAGGTCGATGAAGACGGCTGCACAGTACTGTCTTTTATCGATGGCGGTATTGATACCGTTTAGTACCTTGAGCGTGGCTGAGGTGCACCCGTGACCAGCTCGGAAACCGGATTGCACAGCGGAGAAGGTACGGTGGGATTTGAAATGGTCAGTGATCTGTTAATTAACTTCGCTTTCGAAAGACTTTAGAAAGGCAGGGCAGGATGGATATAGGTCTATAACAGTTTGGGTCTAGAGTGTCACCCCCTTTGAAGAGAGGGTTGAAATAACATTAGCAGGGCTATATACAGGGGGTACCGGTACAGAGTCAATGTGCGGGGGCACTGGTGTCGAGGTAATTGAGTTAATATGTACATGTAGGTAAAGTTATTAAAGTTACTATGCATAGATCAGCAACTTGAAGCTCTCAACCTGCTCCACTACAGCCCCGTTGATGAGAATGGGGGTGTGCACTGTCCTCCTTTTCCTGTTGTCCACAATCATCTCTTTTGTCTTGATCACGTTGAGGGAGAGGTTGTTGTCCTTGCATCACACGGTCAGGTCTCTGACCTCCTCCCTATTGGCGGTCTCATCGTTGTCGGAGATCAGGCCTACCACTGTTGTGTCATCAGCAAACTTAATGATGGTGTTGGAGTTGTGCCTGGCCGTGCAGTCATGAGTTAACAGGGATTACAGGAGGGTACTGAGCACGGACGCCTGAGGGGCCCCCGTGTTGAGGATCAGCGTGGCGGATGTGTTGTTACCTACCCTTACCACCTGGGGACGGCCTGTCAGGAAGTCCAGGATCCAGTTGCAGAGGGAGCTGTTTAGTCCCAGGGTCCTTAGCTTAGTGATGAGCTTTGAGGGCACTCAATGAATAGCATTCTCACATAGGTGTTGCTTTTGTCCAGGTGTGAAAGGGCAGTGTGGAGTGCAATAGAGATTGCATCATCTGTGGATCTGTTGGTGCAGTATGCAAATTGGAGTGGGTCTAGGGTTTCTGGGATGATGGTGTTTATGTGAGCAGCCATTTAAAGCATTTCATGGCTACAGACGTGAGTGCTATGGGTCGGTAGTCATTTAGCCAGGTTACCTTAGTGTTCTTGGGCACAGGAACTATGGGAGTCTGCTTGAAACATGTTAGTATTACAGAATCAGACAGGGAGAGGTTGAAAATGTCAGTGAAGACACTTGGCAGTTGGTCAGTGCATGCTCGGAGTACACGTCCTGGTAATCCGTCTGGCCCTGCGGCCTTGGGAATGTTGACCTGTTTAAAGGTTTTACATCGGCTGCGGAGAGCTTGATCACACAGTCGTCCAGAACAGCTGATACTCTCATGCATGTTTCAGTGTTACTTGCCTTGAAGCGAGCATAGAAGTTATTTAGCTCGTCTAGTAGGATTGTGTCTGTAATAGTTTGCAGGCCCTGACACACCCGACGAGCGTTGGAGCCGGTGTAGTACGATTCGATCTTAGTCCTGTATTGATGCTTTGGTTCATCGGAAGTTCGTCAGAGGGCATAGCGGGATTTCTTTTAAGCGGTCACTCTTCCCTTTAGCTCAGTGTGAATGTTGCCTGTAATCCATGGCTTCTGGTTGGGGTATGTATGTACAGTCACTGAGGGGACGACGTCCTTGATGCACTTATTGATGAAGCCAGTGACTGATGTGTTCTCCTCCAATGCCATCAGAAGAATCCCGGAACATATTCCAGTCTGTGCTAGCAAAACAGTCCTGTAGTTTAGCATCTGCTTCATCTGACCACTTTTTTATAGACCGAGTCACTGGTGCTTCCTGCTTTAATTTTTGCTTGTAAGTAGGAATCAGGAGGGTAGAATTATGGTCCGATTTGCCAAATGGAGGGCGAGGGAGAGCTTTGTACGCATCTCTGTGTGTGGAGTAAAGGTGGTCTAGAATATTTTTCCCTCTGGTTGCACATTTAACATGCAGATATAAATTAGGTAGAACTGGTTTAAGTTTCCGTAAATTAAAGTCCCTGGCCACTAGGAGCGCCACCTCTGGATGAGCGTTTTCCTGTTTGCTTATGGCGGTATACAACTCATTGAGGGCGGTTTTAGTGCCAGCATCAGTCTGTGGTGGTATGTTGACAGCTACGAACAATACAGATGAAAACTCTCTTGGTAGATAGTGTGGTCTACAGCTTATAATGAAATACTTCTACCTCAGGTGAGCAAAATCTCGAGACTTCCTTAGATATCGTGCACCAGCTGTTGTTTACATAAATGCATAGGCCCCCGGCCCGTGTCTTACCAGAAGCTGCTGTTCTGTCCTGCAGATATAACCCGCCAGCTGTATAACCCGCCAGCTGTATGTTCTTAATGTCGTTGTTCAGCCACGACTCTGTGAAACATAAGATATTACAGTTTTTAATGTCCCGTTGGTAGGATAAACGTGCTTTCAGTTCGTCCCTTTTATTTTCCAGCGATTGAACATTAGCTAGCAGGACGGAAGGCAAGGGCAGATTAGCCACTCGTCGCCTGATCCTCACAAGGCACCCGGATCTCTTTCCATGAAATCTCGGTTTCCTTCTCTAGCGAATAACGGGGATCTGGGCTTGGTCGGGTGTTTGTACTATATCCCTCCCGTCTGACTAATTGAAGAAGTTTGAGGTGAGCAATCGCAGTTCTGATGTCCAGAAGCTCTTTTCGGTCATAAGAGACGGTAGCAGCAACATTATGTACAAAACAAGTTACGAACAACGCAAAAAAAATAACAAAATGGCATGGTTAGTTAAGAGCCGATAAGACGGCTGCCTTCCCCTCCGGCGCCATCCCCATCAAACAAGCATCCAACAAGCGCCTTACGAGAATTGCCTTTTAAAAACATGATGTTTTCTAAACTAAACTCTCCCGGACACAATAAAATCTATGTCATGATGAAGGAGAAAATTGCTGACAATGCCAAGTTAAAATATTCAATAGCACAGGTAGAAATAGTCATGCCGCAATAGGACAGATTGCATTGTTTACACTGATCATCACTATTCTTGCCTTTGTTCTCACCTGTAATACATCTTCTTTGTTCTTATTTGTTGTCTAGTATTTGCTATATGTTGTGTATATTGTTGATTCAATATGACATACTCTTGGCTTCAATTCATCTCTATGTAAATATTACCATATGAACTGGAAATTATACTGTAATAAAATCGGACATATTGTTATTACCTTCAATCGTCTTCCTTATTCTAAAGTCTCATACATGATTAATGCTGAATATAAAAAAAGACAGCCTACGTGTTTTTACAGACATGAACGTTTGATTAAATGCATTACTTTGTCATGACATTTGTAAGCCCTGGGAAGGAAGTGACTTGTGAAAACCGACTCTAAGAATTTACATTTAAGCAGGGGTGTTCAATTAAACTGAAACTCCTCTCCACTGTATACACCACAGGGAACAATATTAGTTTGCCACCACCATTATTTGAGTTGGGTTGTTTGAGTCTGAGGAACTTCCATTTACTTTAGCTCTAGATCTCACATTTGAGTGGAAAAAGTGAGGCAGGGATCTGGTCCAGTGTGTTTATATCCACTTGAGACATTGAGGGTGTGAATTGAGCTGGGTTGTGTCGCTGCCAGCAAACAAGATTTAGGGGCATGCTAAGCAAATGAAATCAACCTGTCAGGAGGCTTAGCTCCCAACCTAATAGATTGAGTGTCTGTTCATCATAGGGCCATATAACAGGGAGTTTTACAATCACATCTAAATACACAATAAAAGCAAGCTAGGCCTCTCCTCTCCCAAAGGCCTGCACTCTTAAATCATAGTTGCGCGTACGGACAGATGGGAACATTCTTGTTGCTGCTTTTGGTTTCCCAAGACCCACTCAGGAAATCACTGCTAATCTAAATTACCCCATCAAGGGTGATATTGTGTTTTGTTTCGCAGAATGAAATGCTGAATCCTGTGCTGTTCAATATAGCTTTTTCTCATTTTAATACATTTTTGGGGGGACAAATCGTATCTAGGTTTACCAGTTTCTCCTATTCATGGGAAATTCTGCAAGGTTACATTCAAAAAGACACATTTCATCTTAAAGATGGACATAGCGAGAAAGCATTGTGAGGGAAAGGATTGTGTGGGAAAGGATTGCTATATATGCTGTAGCCAATATTGACTGAATTCTAATGATGACTGCAGTATAATAAACAATTTGAGAATGTGATGGTTAAGATCCATCTCTCAGCGACACCCCCCATGCGGTCACGGCTAGATGAAAGTCCAAACGATAAAACCCGTCTTGTTTCACGGAAGACTTCCATTTGGGCCCGAACGTGCCATGGGAAAGGGATAAATCAGAGGGCGTTCTGTGTGCATGTTCACAGCACGCAGTCTCGCCAGTCATCTGTGAATCTCCCAGGGCTCGACTGATAATTCATGATAGCCCCGCCATAGACCCGTACCGTTCAGATATGAATTATAAAAACACCAAACCAAGCATATCAGTCAGATGACAGACTGGACGTTTATGGCTGGAGGCCAGTGTGGAGAATCGAGGCCCGATGCTTTCTTTCCATTCATTCCACTCTGACAACTGGAAATACCAGTGTGGCACATGGGAGACCATTCCATCAATTCACAGCCATGGCTTATTATGGCTTGAGTCCAATCATTTTGATGAGTTGGGACCTATAGTTGACCCTTATAACCATCTTGATAGAATAAAATCACTCAAGTATGGGAGTTGATAGAATAATATAATAACTTTTAGGCAAGATCTGCTATTGAAAGCAATGCAATCTAATGTATGTGAAATTTAAAATGATGTGCAAATAGTTTAAGTAAAAATGGAAGTCCTCCATGTCTACTAAGAGTGCCTACATTTTGGCAATTTTCACTGACTGAAAAGGTTAGTCTCTAATTCTCAATATGTACAAGGGTCATGTGAATAAACTAGGTCAAAAATAATTACACCACTGTCTGCTTTAGCCCTTAGGCACTTTTCACAAAGGCTGGTATTTGAATAGACAAAACATTGACACCTCAGTTTAATATGCTTGTCAAATACACAGAACCTGGTGTAGAAACTGTATATTGCCTGCAATCCAAACACTTGTTGGGAACAAAACAAACAGTGTTTCCTGAATTATCCTTAATCCCCCTCTACACAAAGAGATGACACAGACACAGAAGAGAAACGACTTTATCTTCTTCTTTCTGTTTCATACATGTTTGGATGTTTCGGTTGAGGGGCCTATTCCACTCCTGGTATTAACAACAGAACAACGTCTACACAATATCTACACAAAATAAACCGCAGAACATAATCCCCCCCAAATCTTGGCTTCTTTTCTTTGAAGTTCATAATAACTGCCATTGTGAGAGGAACTTGGCCTTACCTTTGTAGGGTTGGCGCTTGGCTTGCTCTGAATCTGGTTGTCAACGTCTATCTTCATATCTACAGGCTGGGCGGTCTAAAACCAACCTTCAGTAACATGATACCATCCCTGACCCAGTTTGCTGCTCCAGGAATGATATACTTAGTCAATATATGGCCATACAAGTTAGATAACAATTTGAAAAAGCAGCAATAAAGAATATAGAACGGAAGTCATTACTAGAACTTTTAGAAACCATTGCGCATAAATAGAGAGAGAAACAGAGAGATATATTTGAATATAAAAATCACATCCACTGAACCATGGTTTCCAATGATGTGCATTCAATGATGTCCCTATTATGCTAATTAGAAAACCCACCAAATGGCATTTTTCATAAACGTTAATTAACTCGATGGAATGAGGGGACAGTCACAAGTATTTGCGCTGACTCCATTCCTCTAGTTACAAAAACCTAGAATAAGCATTCAATAACCCATTAAAGATTTTCAAAGCACAAGGAATGTTTTTGTTTTGGGTGTACATGGCCACGTCATAATACTATCTCCTCCTCACTGAAGAGAGGAAGTCATTTTTAAGAGGGGGGCCTTTTGTAGGTTGGACATCCATGGAAATGTGATTTATGCTTAAAAAAATGGCACACAAACACACACACACACACACACACACACACACACACAGGGTGAAGGTGAGTGGCGGATGGATGGATCCGACATAGTTTTCAATGTGAAAACCCACACACATTCCTTCTTTGATAAAAATGGGCAAATATGCATTCATAGGCCTGAGAGCCCTCGCCTTCATCAAGTGAAACCCAAAACCTTGACTTGCTGCATACCAAAGCAGGAACTCCCTGAAAAGAAAATCACCGGGACCGTTCAGCCCAGACCATCTCGCAGCTCAAATCAGAGCCCCATTCTTCAAACTTTTCTGAGGTCCTTTTTTCCTTGGGATAAAGATTTGAGTTATTTAGTATCGTCTTCAAATGCTATACATCTACAAAGTGAGTCTATCTCCTTCTGAATGCTTGTGCCTGCTTCGATTGTTCCATTCCCATCTCTTTTTAGTTAACAAATCATCTTTCACAGTCAGATTTAAATATAAAAAACCCCAAAAACTATTGAAATCTATGAAAGTGTGAAATAAAAACACGACAAAGAGATATTTAATTCAAAAGAAATCTCAGCAGTTGATATGCTTTGACGTTTGGCTGTAATCAATGTTTGGCACGCTAGCATGTGATTTTGAGTACAATGAGAGTAAATCCGAACAGACATGTAATGATTGTCATTAAGCAGAAATACCAACCAACCGATATTAATGCATCCGATGGGAACATATCAGAGAGAATAGTTTGACAAACTTGTAATGACAGCCAAACGTACTAATCTAAAGTAAGGCATGGAAATGAAAAAGAAAAAAAATCCCAAGATGCCTAAAAACCACACACAAAACCGGTAGTAGTTCTTTCCAAAAACTCTTCTGTTAGGCAAAATGCCATCTCCTTTGATTGAAGCCTCCAGGTGCAAGGACTGAACAGAATCATCCTATCAAGTTGCATATAAAAACAAATGGACTTTTCTGAATTACAAAAGCCTCGGTGCACTGCACTCAGATCTACAACTGAGTCCCTGTGCTATTGTGAACCTTCAACGATAAAATATCTTGGAAGTGAATTCACCATATAACACAACTCTTCACTCCCATTAGAAGACTGCAAACATACTTTCATGGAACACACACACACACACACACACACACACACACACACACACACACACACACACACACACACACACACACACACACACACACACACACCATGTATCGGACTCAAATCCAGACATGTAAGGACTTACCTTCTGAACAATGGAAATGAATTAGGGTGAGCAGTAGACAATGGAGAACTAAACACCTCCACGCTGCAGGAGCCATTGTTGCTGGGTGTGGAGAGGTCTCCAGATGCCCTCTAGTTAACAACTGTGGTTATAGAATCGACAAAGCAGAGGAGTCTTGGGAGTAGTCAGCGATCTGTGGTTTTAGGAGAAGCCTCACCAGTCATCTTCTCATCTGAAAATACAGAGAGGAAGATTGGGGTGAAAAAGAGGGGGGAAAAAAGCTACTGCTGCAAATCGAGACAACATCATCATCACAAAGCCTATGTCATCACTGCTGCCATCTTTCAAGATGGGTTTGAGCGATGCATTACCATGAATATTCAACACACAGTACAAATGGTGAATATTCATGGTGAGACAAATGTATACTGAAAATGTGTGATAACAGTAAGTCACTTCAGATATATGCATCTGCCAAAATGACCACAAACATTCATCAGTCAAACCAGTCAGATAGTGAGATATTCAGTCCATGCAGACAGGCAAATGGAGAGGTTTGACAAAATACTGGAGCTATTCAGTCTATCAAGACTACCATTAGTGTTTATTATTCGCTTCTGACAGGAAATACTCTTGGGTAGAAGAGAGGATGACAGAGCACTCATCCCTGGGCTATAGGCTCATCTTTTCCATGTAGCGAATTAGTGTTTACACTGACTACCTTCACCCCGTTTATCCCTCCACTCCCTGCCTCCCTCGATCTCCTCCCCAGAGCTCTACTGCCTTATACCCACAAGAGAGGACCCTGTTGCTCAGGCAACGCGCTCACACAGACTCAGACAGGACACCATTAGAGACACAGCTTCTTTGTGAGGTACTTTTGTCTGCTTCTTCCTTATCTCGAAGGGAACCACAAACAGCCTCGGCTAAGGTTAGGCTCAACTCCCAGAAGACGCCCTCCACACACCAGAGAGACTTGTTAGAATACAAGTCAAATACGCCGGATGGAGGCCATGTCACATGTACACTACCGTTCAAAAGTTTGGGGTCACTTAAAAATGTTCTCGTTTTTGAAGGAAAATCCCATTTTTGTCCATTTAAAATAACATCACATTGATCAGAAATACAGTGTAGACATTGTTAATGTTGTAAATGACTATTGTAGCTGGAAACGGCTGATTTTTTATGGAATATCTACATAGGCGTACAGAGGCCCATTATCAACAACCATCACTCCTGTGTTCCAATGGCACATTGTGTTAGCTAATCCAAGTTTATCATTGTAAATGGCTAATTGATCATTAGAAAACTATTTTGCAATTATGTTAGCTCAGCTGAAAACTGTTGTTCTGATCACAGAAGCAATAAAACTGGCCTTCTTTAGACTAGTTGAGTATCTGGAGCATCAGCATTTGTGGGTTCGATTACAGGCTCAAAATGGCCAGAAACAAAGACTTTTCTGAAATTCGTCAGTCTATTCTGGTTCTGAGAAATTAAGGCTATTCCATTCGAGAAATTGCCAAGAAACTGAAGATCTCGTACAATGCTGTGTACTACTCCCTTCACAGGACAGCGCAAACTGGCTTTAACCAGAGTAGAAAGAGGAGTGGGAGGCCCCGGTGCACAACTGAGCAAGGGGACAAGTACATTAGAGTGTCTAGTTTGAGAAACAGACGCCTCACAAGTCCTCAACTGGCAGCTTCATTAAATAGTAACCCCAAAACACAAGAGGCGACTCCGGGATTCTGGCCTTCTAGGCAGAGTTCCTCTGTCCAGTGTCTGTGTTCTTTTGCCCATCTTAATCTTTTATTTTTATTGGCCAGTCTGAGATATGGCTTTTTCTTTGCAACTCTGCCTAGAAGGCCAGTATCCCGGAGTTGCCTGTTGACATTGAGACTGGTGTTCTGCGGGTGCTATTTAATGAAGCTGCCAGTTGAGGACTTGTGAGGCGTCTGTTTCTCAAACTAGACACTAATGTACTTGTCCTCTTTCTCAGTTGTGCACTGGGGCCTCCCACTCCTCTTTCTATTCTGGTTAGAGCCAGTTTGTGCTGTTCTGTGAAGGGAGTAGTACACAGCATTGTACGAGATCTTCAGTTTCTTGGCAATTTCTTCCATGGAATAGCCTTCATTTCTCAGAACAAGAATAGACTGAATAGTTTCAGAAGAAAGTTCTTTGTTTCTTGCCAATTTGAGCCTGTAATCGAATTAGCCTTTCAAAATGATAAACTTGGATTAGCTAACACAACGTGCCATTGGAACACAGGAGTGATGGTTGCTGATAAATGGGCTCTGTACCCCTATGTAGATATTCCATAAAAAATTTGCCGTTTCCAGCTACAATAGTCATTTACAACATTAACAATGTCTACACTGTATTTCTGATCAAGTTGATATTATTTTAAATGGACAAAAAAATATTATTTTCTTTAAAAAACAAGCACATTTCTAAGTGACCCCAAACTTTTGAACGGTAGTGAACATCATTAGCAAACAAGAACACACACACACACACACGCAAGCAAATACATATACACACACTTTCACCTGCACAAAAACAAAACAAACACACCAAAGAGACTACTATCCGGAACACATGACTTAACCTAGTTCAAGATGTACTATCTATATTTAACTTCCAGAATGTGACCTTGTCCATATAGACATGTCATCATGAACACAGTACGCAGCATTTTACACCTTGAAGCGTGGTAGGCGCCACGAGAGGATCATTTGCGTTTCTGTGTTCTCCTCTCCAGAGACGCTCATCAACTACCTTGATTATTTTATAATGAACCTAAATTTGAGCGGAGCAACACTTGGTTCTGATCACTCTCTGGGCTCCACTAATGCACTGCTAAGATATATTTATGGCAGCACACACACAGAAAACATTGTGTTGGGAGCTTCTATATGCATTAGCATACAGAGTCATCATTTAAATCTCCATTATGGATTCATTCTTTAAAATGGCTCTATGGGTGACTGGAGAGTCCTGTTTTGAACAGGCTAACTAAACAGAGTGCACATAGCCTACAGACCCAAGGGTAATTTATCTTGCTTTGAGGTCAAATCTGCCACAAACTGTTGTACGGCGCGGCGCCAAGCTAACACACACGAGGCTATGATGATATATCAGTTAGAAGATAGGTGGTGCTTTCAGACACAGAGACAGAGATAGAGAGAGTGAGATGTGATTATTTGTCCGGAAATTACTTATCTAGCCGCAGTAGGCCACCAGATCAGATAACACAGTGGAGCGGCAGTGAAAACGCTACTCCGTCTCAGAGCGGCCCAAAACAACATGAGCCTTGCTAATAATCGCTGGTACTCTGGTGTCTGAGTGACGTGTGAGGGCTGTCCTGTCACCCTGCAGATGCATTTAAGGCAGGAGAGCAGAAAAATGGTTTCCATTCAAATACACCCCCCCCCCCCACACACACGTGACTGTGCCGCCCTCCCCTAGCGTTTTACACATTTATCATCCGCAAATATGAGTCCTGGAGGCAGGGGGTTTAAGGAAGGGGGGCTTTAATGGAGGACGCATGGTGGTTGACCGGTGGAGACTGGAGAGACAGGGGGTTTATGGGGTAGAGGGTACACCCCTCCCCAATACCCCCTACCCACTAACCCCTCTGCCCTGCTGGGCTGGCTCAACCGCTGATCCCAACTAGACACCAGGGGGCGAAGGGCCTGCAGGGCCTGGGGTTCCCTCCCTGCCTCCCGCACAGCCTGCCCCGAGGCCCCTTTCTCCTCCTGCTCAGTGCTCAGTACTACTCAGACCCACCCGCACCGTCGCCCCGCTGAGTAACATGTTCCCTTTCTCCCTTAAGCTAGCGGAGGAGCTCATCCCCCCCTCCCCAACCAGCCGTTTTGTTTGGCGGGGTTTCTGGACTGGATTTGGTCAGACTTGAGATAAAAGGATTAGCCGATTAACATGAAGACGGTTTCCGCGAGTGCTGACAGACGTATCATAGTTTTACGTCGGGGAAGGAAGGGAAGATTGTGGTAGGTGCTGGGTGGCTTCCTCAAGCAGAAAATGACTTAAAGAGGTAAGTGAGGCATAGTTAACCCCTGGGAGATAGTGTGTTTATGTGGACAAATTATCTACAGCACAGCTCCTCCAAGCAGCGAGGGAATTATTGAGGTTACTTGTTACTCGACCAGGAAGGAATAATCACATCTCTTTCTAATACCATCATCGCCATGGCAGTAGCTATAGTTATAATTGTATACCAAACCCAGTTATGACTTACTGTCACCAGCTACATTAACCTTAACCGACTTATGGCTTGACAGTTTAATAATCCTGAAATATTCTAGAATCATTAGAAGTTATTAACTCATCATCTGTACTTTTTTTTGCTCAATGTTCCCCCATAAAGGAACTATAGGAATGAATCTCTTCCTGTATTAACAGTATATCATCCCAGACACCCAGAATCCATCACAGGGGATGAAAAATGACGTACAAACATCTAGAACATCTGTTTTTCTTTCTCTCCCCACCCATAGACAGCGAGAAGAGCGAGGAGACAAATGTATCATCAGTCTGGAGGATCGAGAAAAAACACCACAGTGCAAACAAATGTTTCATGTTATCAGAGGAATGATAGAAAAAAAAACAAGCAAGCATTTCAAAGGGGAAGGCAAGCAATTAAAATGTAATTAGAATAAATGGATGGAAAGAGACAGGCCACATGTCCTAGCATGAAATACGAGGCTGTTTGGGGCAGCAGCAGGCTGAATGAATGTGAAGCTTCTTTGACAAAGCTTGTGGCTGCCTCAAGCTGGAGGCGACCGGCAAAAGAGTAGCCCAGAGAGAGAGAGAGAGAGAGAGAGAATCTAGAGAGAGCGAGAGTGGGGGTCCAGGGTTTTCTAAGAAAGTAGTAACTGAATAGATGGGAGAGAGAGCGAGAGAGCGAGGAGAGGGAGAGAAGAATGGGAAGGGAGGAAAAAGAAATGGGTGGGAGGGTCACTGGGAATGATTGACAGCTTGTGAGTATGGCTTGACCTGCTGGGTTCGCCCCCCCCCCCCCCAGTATTCTCAACAGGCTTAGAGAAGGACAAAATAAAGCCGCAGGAATGTTAATTTATGTTCAATTGTTAGTGCCAGGGAAGGGGAGAGAAATAAAGAGTGCATATATACATATCAAGTGAGACTGGGACACAACTAGAGCAAGTAAGTAGTCCTGGACTGGTGTAAGCTTGAAGCTTTAAGTTGAAATAAAGATGTGGGCATGTGTGTTCTGTCTGTGTTCCAGTCTGGACCTCACAGGCACAATGCTTCGGTCCTTTAGCCCTCTCTGACTAACTCATTTGGGGAACTGTCCACCCCACCCCACAACAACAGCCTACGTTCAAGACAAAAAGGCCAACATGTGAAGATGGTGGAAGAGGAGGTGCTTTGGGTTGGGTAGTGTTGCAGCTATACTGAAACTTCGGTACTTTATATAAACAAGAACATGATAAATGGTGTGGATCTAGAATCGTTGTTACTTTCGGTACTTCAAATGTGTCTCACGTCGTCTATTGATTGAGAGAGGATCAAGTCTCACTGGGAGTCCGGGCTACATCACCACTTATACTGCACAGAAGTTAACACACTTGACTAATGCAACACGGCATGTAGAAATGTTGAAACTGTTAATTACTGTTCGCAGATTAATGACCATTATAGGCTACAACACTTTACATTGCTAGAAGACACCGGAATATTCCAGCTTTGTAGGCTAACTTTGCTTGCTAGCTTACAGCTGAAGTTAACAATTCACTACCCAGTACTTTCTCGTGTGATAATATGCAAACCATAATGCAAAATATTGCTGATTTGAAAGCTGATTGTCGCCAAAAACGTAATTAATTCACTTAGTCTCCCCCGCCTCACATCTCTCCCAGTCAAGATCATCTTTGGTCGAACCTCGAACTGACTTTGAGTGAAGTCATGGGTCTTTTTTTCTTCTTTTTTTTTTTTACACTTATATTACCAGGTAAGTTGGCTGAGAACACATTCTCATTTACAGCAACGACCTAGTGAATAGTTACAGGGGAGTGGAGGGGGATGAATGAGCCAATTGGAAGCTGGGGATGATTAGGTGGCCATGATGGTATGAGGGCCAGATTGGGAATAAAGCCAGGATACCAGGGTTAACACCCCTACTCCCTTTTAATCCACAACTTCGATCTTGTCTGGTCACTGTAACTCCCCAACGAGCTCGGGTGGCGAAGGTTGGAAGGTTGAGTCATGCGTCCGCCGAAACATGACCCGCCAAACCGCGCTGCTTAAGTGATGTGTCGGAGGAAACACTGTTCACCTGACAACCAAGGTCAGCCTGCAGGCACCCGGCCTGCCACAAGGAGTCGCTAGAGCGTGATGAGCCAAGTAAAGCCCCCCCCCCTGGCCAAACACTCCCCTAACCCAGACAATGCCGGGCCAATTGTGCTCCGCCCTATGGGCCTCCCGATCACGCCCGGTTGTGATACAGCCCAGGATCGAACCCGGGTTCTGCGATGCAGTGCCCTAGACCGCTGCGCCACTCAGGAGGCCCTAGTGCCATGGGATCTTTAGTGACCAAAGTCAGGGCACCCGTTTAACATTCCATCCAAAAGACGGCACCCTATACAGGGCAATGTCCCCAATCGCTGCCCTGGGGCATTGGGATATTTTTGTTTTTAGACCAGAGGAAAGAGTGCCTCCTACTGGCCCTCCAACACTACTTCCAGCAGCATCTAGTCTCATCCAGGGACCGATTAGGACCAACCCTGCTTAGCTTCAGAGGCAAGCCAGCAGTGGGATGCAGGGTGGTATGCTGCTGAGTCTTAAAGAGTGACTGACTTCAAAAAGCAACAAATCCCTTTGAAAAACGGCTATGGGGCATCGGTATGAGTCCGAAACAGTTATTCTAGTGTCCAAATGTTACACTACAAAGTGTAAATAGGATCATTTGGGTCTTAAAGTCAGTTTTGTCTAAAGCAGAGTTTGGAACACCCGTGGGTCACACCATGTAAAATTAGGGTTAGGTTTTGATTAGATGATGTCCATTTGCCCACTAACATGGGGTGAAGAGCTATGGTGATTTCTCTCTATCCAATAGCATTGACAGTGAGACAGGCCTGCCCTGCAGCTCCGACTGTTTACATAAGAAAACATACTGCACCAAAAACCTTAGTTAGATATAAAATTGTGCAACTAAAACATCCTCGGCCAAAACATCAAAATGAACTACAGATTTCTTGAGTTATCTTAGATTCATTATGGGGATATTGAGGAAGTGAAATAGGCTTCCGCGTCTACAGTGTCTCATGGGGGACAAACATCATTAACCAAACGCAGAATCGGTCCCAAATGGAAGGAAAACAGATTGTTTTTCATCTGTAGCCCCATGGAATCAGCCAAAACAATCTCAATAACTCAACACATGCACACACACACCTACACGCCTACTGAATATGCATTCACCTGTATTGTGAATAGGCCTATAGGCTACATCTTGATTTACCCAATTTATCAAGAGATTTACCATTCAAATAAATGATTACCATTATGTTATGTAGTTAGATTGCTAGACAAGTCAAAGTGATTGCATGATTTTATAATTCCTTAATTAATGGACACATTCAAAAATCAAACATTTAAAATGTAATGATAAAACATCAATCTGGATGAATATGCCTTCTTTTATGCCGTGCTATCATTTTGGTATCGAGTATCATGATACTAAACCCTGGTAACGATATAGAAGTCAAAATTCTGGTATCGTGACAACAATAGGTTAGTTTGTGTTCTAGTTGGGATCTACAGGGACTGACTGATAAAATAAAGATCCCCAGATAATTATTTGTCCTCTATGCACCCCAACGCTACCCAGGAACACTTTGTCTTAACTGTCCCTGTCTGTCAGGGTTAGGGCTGCGCTCCTCCCTCCCCCCGCTACCCCCGCTACCCCCACACCTCCCCCTCTCCTAAGGGAAATTATGTCACTTCCTTAGCTCTGTCAGTGGTGCAGACAGAGCACTTGTCATGGCTGCCAGTGATGGAGATAGGCGCTCGTCAGGCATGACAGTCAGGTGGGAGGAGGGTTCAGCACTGTGGAGCTGATAAGATATTTTTGGGACAGGGGCAGGGGCAGGAAGGGGGGAGCGGTGAAAAACATGAACAGGTAGCTGCATGGTTTTCATAGGGTCGACGACAGTTGGTTGGTGAATTTCAAGGCTCTCTGCCAACAGATTGAAATGATAGATAAAGAGTGCCAACGGGCACAGAGAGAGAAAGAGAGAGTGAAAGAGAAAGATTGGTGAGAAGGATGGTGAGAAGGATGGTGAAATTGAGGGAAGGATGGCAAAATTGAGAGGGAGGAGAGAGGTGGCCTTTAGAAAAAGACTAGAAAACAGCAAAGTCAAATATTGTGGTTAGCAGAAAGTGGACAAATTAAAAATAATTGTCAGTAATAGGAGTGGGAAATTGATGTACGAAAGGCAGAGAGGAGTATGAATTGTATTGTACTGAATGAGCAGAAACAAGTGTGGGAACTGTGAAAAGACTATTCCTCATCATCATAATTTCCACCATCACTACTACAATATTTACCCATCAGAATGATCATTGCCTAATTACTAAGTTCGGAACCTGTCTTGACATTACATCGACTTAGGTTACATTTAAAAATGTCCTGTTAAAAATATTCCTCCTCATCTTTAGCCTTTAGCTTCTCCTCCAGACCCATTTATAAAAGGTTACAGGGGCTTAATGAGCCCAATGTAATCTGTGAATTTGAAGAAGAAAAAGAATAATCAGAATAATCAGAAGGGGAAAAAGCCTTTAAATGTCAGTTTCATTCATAGAGATTCTATTAAATTACTAGAGGGGCATATGTCATTAACCCTCAAAGCTCCATAATGGGGTGAAAATGGCAGCCATCTTGGCCAGGGAGAAATTCTAAACTAGTCTAATTGGAATGAATGGCAGAAGAGGCATAGGTGATGCATTTCCTGATTTTACGTATGCAGGAAAATAAAAGTAAGGCATGTGATGTATCAGAAATTGTGTAATGAAATTATAGTCAACCGAAAATATAATATAATTATAAATACAGTTTATACGGGTTATATACCAATTTTCTGTATAAATAGCCCCTAAAATATATTTAAACAGACCACACATGTCTCAGATTTTGTTTTCTTGGAAAGCTTTGAGTGCTATTATATGATACAATTTCAGTACTTGTTGTATTTACAACTTGTCTATGTCCTATCATCAACTGATTTGAACCAGTGTATGGCTGTGGATTGACTGCATTGTTTGAATGGAATGTTGGCATATTGGTAGTTAATTTGGAATCATTCATCCAAAACTGTCTGGCTAGCTAGCTAACACACATACAGTGCAGACACATTCTTCACATTCATTGTTTTACACAATATCTTATCACAGCTCTGGCAAACCAAGGTTGACCTTTGGACCATCATAAGAAAGTTAATGTTCATTCCAGTATTCTAATTCTATGGTTTCCTTAACCAATACTACACCCCTCTCTCTGTCCCAGGAAGAATCAGAATCAAATAATCAGAATCAAAAAGTGGAAAAAGCCTTTAAATGTCAGTTTCATTATCCAATACTAGATCTCTCTTTCTCTCTTTCTCTCTTTCTCTCTTTCTCTCCCTCCCTCCCTCCCTCCTTCTCCAGCTTGGTAGTGAAATTAAGAGGCTGACCTTCCCACAGTGAGTTAAACAGTGAAGGTCAGTTAGAGGAGCAGCATCTCAACCCCTGAAATGTCACACAGAGCTCTTCTTTTCAATCAGTCAGTTCTTCATATACTCACACTAAAATACACCCTCCTCCTCTACTCCTCCTCCACGCCTTGTTCTCGTTCTCTCGCTCACGCACTCCTCCACATACGCACGGATGCGGGCATTAACGCACATGTACACACACACAAACAATCGTTTGCTAAATGTGAAAAGATGGTGAGAACATTGGCTGCAGGACATGAACAGATAGATTCCCCTGCAAGTAACGTGGTAGGAACTTCACACCTACTAAGGTTAAATATACAGTGCCTTCAGAAAGTATTCACACCCCTTGACTTTTTCCACCTTTTGTTGCGTTACAGCCTGAATTTAATATGGATTACATTTGTGTCACTGGCATTACACACCCCATAATGTCAAAGTGGAATTATGTTTTTGAATCTTTTACAAATGAATTCAAAATCAAAAACATCTTGAGTCAATAAGTATTCAACCCCTTTGTTATGTCAAGCCTAAATAAGTTCAGGAGTAAACATTTGCTTAACAAGTCACATAATAAGTTGCAGGGACTCACGCTGTGTGCAATAATAATGTTTAAAATATTTTTGAATAACTACCTCATCTCTGTACCAAACACATACCTGTAATGTCCCTCAGTCAAGCAGTGAATTTCAACCACAGATTCAATCACAAAGACCAGGGAGGGTTTCAAACGACTCGCAAAGAACCGGCATTTATTGAATATCCCTTTAACCTGTTTGGGATAGGGGGCAGTATTTTCATGGCCGGATAAAAACGTACCCGATTTAATCTGGTTACTACTCCTGCCCAGAAACTAGAATATGCATATAATTAGTAGATGTGGATAGAAAACACTCTAAAGTTTCTAAAACTGTTTGAATGGTGTCTGTGAGTATAACAGAACTCATATGGCAGGCCAAAACCTGAGAAGATTCCATACAGGAAGTGCCTTGTCTGACAATTTGTCGTCCTTCTGTAGCATCTCTATCGAAAATACAGCATCTGTGCTGTAACGTGACATTTTCTAAAGTATTTGACCCCTCTGCAAAACATAACTTAGTACTTGGTGGCAAAACCCTTGTTGGCAATCACAGAAGTCAGACGTTTCTTGTAGTTGGCCACCAGGTTTGCACACATCTCAGGAGGGATTTTGTCCCACTCCTCTTTGCAGATCTTCTCCAAGTCATTAAAGTTTCGAGGCTGACGTTTGGCAACTCGAACCTTCAGCTCCCTCCACAGATGTTCTATGGGATTAAAATCTGGAGACTGGCTAGGCCACTCCAGGACCTTAATGTGCTTCTTCTTGAGCCACTCCTTTGTTGCCTTGGCCGCGTGTTTTGGGTCATTGTCATGCTGGAATACTAATCCACGACCCATTTTCAATGCCCTGGCTGAGGGAAGGAGGTTCTCACCGAAGATTTGACAGTACATGGCCCTGTCCATCGTCCCTTTGGTGCGGTGAAGTTGTCCTGTCCCCTTAGCAGAAAAACACCCCCAAAGCATAATGTTTCCACTTCCATGTTTGACGGTGGGGATAGTGTTCTTGGGGTCATAGGCAGCATTCCTCCTCCTCCAAACACGGTGAGTTGAGTTGATGCCAAAGAGCTCCATTTTGCTCTCATATGACCACAACACTTTCACCCAGTTGTCCTCTGAATCATTCAGATGTTTATTGGCAAACTTTAGACGGGCATGTATATGTGCTTTCTTGAGCAGGGGGACCTTGCGGGCGCTGCAGGATTTCAGTCCTTCACGGCGTAGTGTGTTACCAATTGTTTTCTTTATGACTATGGTCCCAGCTGCCTTGAGATCATTGACAAGATCCTCCCGTGTAGTTCTGGGCTGATTCCTCACCGTTCTCATGATCATTGCAACTCCACGAGGTGAGATCTTGCATGGAGCCCCAGGCCGAGGGAGATTGACAGTTCTTTTGTGTTTCATCCATTTGTGAATAATCGCACCAACTGTTGTCACCTTCTCAACAAGCTGCTTGGCGATGGTCTTGTAGCCAATTCCAGCCTTGTGTAGATCTACAATCTTGTCCTTGACATCCTTGGAGAGCTCTTTGGTCTTGGCCATGGTGGAGAGTTTGGAATCTGATTGATTGATTGTTTCTGTGGACAGGTGTCTTTTATACAGGTGTCTTTCTATACAATTTTAACCTACCATTAAAATTATAGACTGATCATTTCTTTGTCAGTGGGCAAACGTACAAAATCAGCAGGCGATCAAATACTTTTTTCCCTCACTGTATCTATTGAATGTAAACTAGTAACACTGGAGCTAGCTAGTTAACTGGGGGAGGGAAAAGTTAGAGCTGCTGTATTTCATTGCCAATCCTGAACCCTCCTGTATAAAACATATGCATTTCCTAGAGGAAATAAGAAACTGGTTTGACCTGTTTACTCTGTTGTCTGTTGGCTAATAATGTAATTCTCGCTTTCAAAGAGATTCCTACAAGAGACCGCTGGGTCATACTTAAACCAGCCCATTTTCTTATGGATATTTTTTACTGTAAGTTGAGGTTCTCACACATGTAAATCTTTTGAATCGCAAAAAAATGTAATGTGTCTTCCATTCAGACAACAGACAAAATCGAGAAATAAGAAACAGCTATAGTCCTTCTCAATGCTTCAAACAAAGCAAGAGACCTGCAGTGGATACAAAGCTTTTTCTTCGCTGCAAAGTTTGTCTTATTCTGTAGCTAAGTCCAATACTGGAATAGAAGACTGGGTCTGGAACAGAAGACGTCCTGCCCTCTTTTAATTTTATTTTCAGCTCCCCCTCTTCAGATTTTTCTTTTTTCTCCTCCTCCCCCATTAGGCCTACATCATTCCTTTGGGTGTTTGTATAGTGTCCCTTAGTTACCTCTGAAGACACCCAGCAGGTCGGCAGCGGCAGGCAGCTCAGAGAGTTAAAAGCCTGCCCTGTCTCACTCATAGGAACAAGGCCATCAATAATTCACCGTCATCGGGAAGCATTATCTAACAGGCTGATGAAACATTTAAAATGGTGGGTGACAACACGGAAACCGCGAAGAAGTGCGCCGTAAGAGAAGGAACGTAAGAGGAGGACACTGCAGGTGGCAAAGGAAGAGGAAGCTCATTCTTTACAGATGTGACACTGCTGCAGTTAGAAATGAACTGGGCGAAGGCGAAGTCTCACTTCCAACGGTACTCTGATGGGTTACCTACTCCTCTGAGGCCAATTTACTCATTACACATCAAGCACAGAATCTGCCTTACTAAACAAACGTAAAGTGAATGTACTCTGATGTGCTAGCCAGCCATACGCTGTGCAGCCTTCTAGTCTGGTTTAACTGCTAAGCTAGCTACCCACTGGAGGAGTAACTAAATTAAACTACATAACGGCACTGGAAGTGAATGAATGATCAGCCTATTGCGGTGCGTCTCTTTGTTTGCACCATAACAGTTGAAGTATAGGCTGTAAGTGGAGGTGGAAGCATTCACTGGCCTGTATTAACAACTAGGCCTTTCTCAGTGGAAAGAGAAATCCCTTTAAGCCCAGATCAATTACACCCAGGCTCGGCTGTAATTAAAATGTCCTAACAAAAGGTCCAGGAGCGCATGACACAAACCCGCATGCTGAAAATAAGCCTTGTTCAATCTATAGCAAGCAAGGATTGGTTGGAAAGGGTTTGGGTTTAAGATTCAGCTCAGGTTTCCTATAGGCATGGTGTATGGTATGCTAAACTTCAAAGACATCTTTTCATGTTTCTTCACATCGTTTTTTTCTTCTTGATATGACATTATTTCCCTCATTAAGATGGGTAGGGTAGGATTAGATACAGCACATCATATGCGGCATGCCCATGAGGTAAATGGCATATACTGTACATCAAGTACATCATTTACTCAAAACCTTTTACAAAATCCTGTTTGCAATCACATAAAATTAAATATTTAATTAGGGCCTATTGCCAAAAAACATTTCCGCTTTTTTCTGTTACTCTAACCATCAACAAAGTAATTATTTGTTCCATTTAAGTATGTTTGATAGTTAACTGTGTTCAGCAGAGAGAAGACAGGCTGCTTACGACTCTCTAATTAAAACTGCCAGAGCAATCAGCAATCACAACTCTGTTCTCCAAATATCATCAAGATCTGATTTGCTTGGCTGATCAACAACAGAGCCCTGCTCTCGCTAGCTCTTTCTTTCTCTCCCTCCCTTTCTTTCTCTCTCTCTACCACCTCTCTCTTTCATTTTCCCTCTCATCTCTCTCTGCCTGCAGCCGCTCGGTCTTCAGGACGCTTTTGAAATGGAACAAATCATCACAACTCAAGGAAGGGAAAAAGGGGGGGGGGGATGAAGGAGTCTGGCTCTGACTCTGAATGGGAGAATTGCTTTGGTTTGTTCGGTTTGTTCAGTATGCCATTTGGGTTGGGATGTTATTCTTTCCAAACATCATGCAGATGCAGACGCAGAGACAAGTACATAGAATTAAGAGTGAATTCTTTGTTATGAGGCCAGTCAGGCCACAACAACCCACGGCAAATAATCAGCGCAAAATAAGATAGATGATATCATCTGATTGTTGGCGGTAATGGTTGCAAAATTTCTGAAAAACAGTGTCATTGGATTAACACAAACACAGAAAACCTGGGCAGTGAACAATATTCATTCAATAAATATCAAGTGAGAGAGCTGTCTATCAGGCCATTCTAGTTCAGTGCAGTGCAGGCTAACAACCACTATCATGGACCAAGATAGACAGTGCTGTGTAAAAGACAGAAAAATGGACAGCGCCGTATGAAAGACTAAAAGTGTGAACTCACCAGCTGGATAATCGGTTCCATTTGTTGCCTTCCCATCATTTCCTGGTGCTCATAGTATCTCAGATTGGGTGACAGACAGGGGGCTGCCAATCAAACGTTCAAGGACTTTGACAATGGCTCCCTCACATTGGAAACATAATGGTTCCATTTCGAGCCCCATGTGTGGCACAAACAGACAGCAAAATGGACATTAGACATGGTGGGGAGAGGAAAGGGGGGTTTCTGAAGACCACAGGTGATAGTGATGCTGTGTCTATGGAAGCATTGTTTTCCACCCCTAAAAACTATATTTGAAATTGGCAATAACAGTCTTCTGATGGAAAAAAATCCTCACGTCAAATGCCAGCAATATCTTGACATTTATGTTCGGGACTTGGACAATGCACAAACAAAGTAAATAAGCTTCCGCTCCACCTACAAGGAATAGAAAAATAGTTCTCTCTGCTTATAAACTCAGCGAAAAAATAAATGTCCCCTTTTCAGGACCCTGTCTTTCAAAGATAATTCGTAAAAATCCAAATAACTTCACAGATCTTCATTATAAAGGGCTTAAACACTAATTCCCATGCTTGTTCAGTGAACCATAAACAACTAACGAACATGCACCTGTGGAACGGTCGTTAAGACCCTAACAGCTTACAGACGATATGACGGCATGAGGACTGCAGATGTCGCCAGGGCAATAAATTGCAATGTGCGTACTGTGAGACACCTAAGACAGCGCTACAGGGAGACAGGACAGACAGCTGATCGTCCTCACAGTAGCAGACCACGTGTAACAACACCTGCACAGGATCGGTACATCCGAACATCACACCTGCGGGACAGGCACATGATGGCAACAACAACTGCCCGAGTTACACCAGGAACGCACAATCCCTCCATCAGTGCTCAGACTGTCCGCAATAGGCTGAGAGAGGCTGGACTGAGGGCTTGTAGGCCTGTTGTAAGGCAGGTCCTCACCAGACATCACCGGCAACAACGTCACCTACAGGCACAAACCCACCGTCGCTGGACCAGACAGGACTGGCAAAAAGTGCTCTTCACTGACAAGTTGCGGTTTTGTCTCACCAGGGGTGATGGTCGGATTCACGTTTATCGTCAAAGAAATGAGCGTTACACCGAGGCCTGTACTCTGGAGCGGGATCAATTTGGAGGTGGAGGGTCCGTCATGGTCTGGGGCGGTGTGTCACAGCATCATTGGACTGAGCTTGTTGTCATTGCAGACAATCTCAACGCTGTGCGTTACAGGGAAGACATCCTCCTCCCTCATGTGGTACCCTTCCTGCGAGCTCATCCTTACATGACCCTCCAGCATGACAATGCCACCAGCCATCCTGCTGGTTCTGTGTGTGATTTCCTGCAAGACAGGAATGTCAGTGTTCTGCAATGGCCAGCGAAGAGCCCGGATCTCAATCCCATTGAGCACATCTGGGACCTGTTGGATCGGAGGGTGAGGGCTTGGGCCATTCCCCCCAGAAATGTCCGGGAACTTGCAGGTGCCTTGGTGGAAGAGTGGGGTAACATCTCACAGCAAGAACTGGCAAATCTGGTGCAGTCCATGAGGAGGAGACGCACTGCAGTACTTAATGCAGCTGGTGGCCACACCAGATACTGACGGTTGCTTTTGATTTTGACCCCCCCTTTGTTCAGGGACACATTATTCAATTTCTGTTAGTCACATGTCTGTGGAACTTGTTCAGTTTATGTCTCAGTTGTTGAATCTTATGTTCATACAAATATTTACACATGTTAAGTTTGCTGAAAATAATTGCAGTTGACAGTGAGAGGACGTTTCTTTTCTTGCTGAGTTTATTATGCAATGTGTGAATGAAGCGCAACAATTAAAATAACAAAAAAATTACAATTCTCAAACAGATCCCAAAAGTAATTATATCTGAATGTGGATTATGGTGATGTGTCATCAGTGACCAGAAAGCCCATGGCATCTGTTAAAAAAGTATAGTCCGACAGTTATTTGCTCAAATCCTCTGAAACAATTTTACAAAGAAATGCAATGTGTCTATCATGAGAACAGGCCCCAGAGATGAATTCAAAGGAATAACATTGGTTTGATGGAGTGTGAATGGCTCTCAGATAAGCAAATTCTTTGTCTTACTTGTATGCAGATATTAAAATAACAAACCTTCATGCGATGAGAGAATTTATGCTAATGATTTACGCATACATGTTCATATCTGTCACGACTTCCGCCGAAGTTGGTCCCTCTCCTTATACGGGCGGCGTTCGGCGGTCGACGTCACCGACCTTCTAGCCATCGCCGATCCACTTTCCATTGGTTTTGTCTTGTCTTCCATCACACCTGGTTCCAATTTCATCAATTACATGTTGTGTATTTAACCCTCTGTTCCCCCCCCATGTCCTTGTCCGTAATTGTTTGTTGTAGTGCTTGTGCACGGTATGCTGGTATTTACCGGGTTTTGTTTGACCCATTTATTGTATTGTTCTGTTGACGGTGGTTTATGGTTATTAAACACAACCATTGTAAATCAGTTTTCGCTCTCCTGCGCCTGACTTCTCTGCCGCCAGTAAGCATCGCATTACAATATCAATGCATTTTTGATTTATGTTTAGACTAATTTCCAGTTATGATGCATGTTAAAACCTGTGTGGATGGTGATGGCAAAGAACGACGGCGATGGCCAAAATTAACAAAGATAATCATGCAGAATCCTGGGAGAAGACACTTCAAGTCCAGTTTTATGTAAGTCTGTCTGTTCAATCAAATGAACAATCCTTCAAAAAGGAAAGGGAAACATGACTCCAATTGCGTGGGACCTGTAAATTCTAAACTTGCCATTTCTAGAAATCATTGATAACAAAAAAAAACATAATTAGTCGCAGGCCTCAGATCTGCCTCAGCCTAATCCACCCTACCAAGACAAAAGCATACCACTTGACCTGTATAAGGGCAACACTTCCTGTGACCTGAAGGTATGTCAGACCGCCAAATAAAGCACATCACGTGTCCATTCCCCTGAGACAAGTCTCAGAGCAGTGTCTTCTTATTCTAACGTCCAGTCCAGTGGTGGTACAGCATCAAAGAGCATCTCTGAAGGTGGTCCAGGCAACTCACAGGTCATTGCTAATCTCTTGATAGTCGGAGCCTCAGGACACCTGCCCATCCATCACACCCCGGCGACACGTATCCCACTGGGGCAGCTTTACACACTCCAAAGGGTTAAACACGGACCCAAAAATCATCCATCACTCAAAGAACTACCAGCCCCTCTGCTCCCCTCTGGAAGATGAGGACTTCAACAACACCAAGGGGGTTTGCTTTCTTAACAGTGGGAAAAGCGTTCCGTATTGAAAGGACTAGGGAGGGTAAGTAAGGAGGGAGCTGTTTGGTGTGAACATATCCAGGGCTCATTTGCTCTATAGCTCAGCTCCAGGGCCTCAACATATCATTAAACATCCATTTAAGAAGCAGTGGGGGAAAGTTAACTGTCATTTAAAGCACAGAGGGTGGTGAGGGAGATTTTGACCCTTTCCGATGCCCTGTTCTCAATAGAAATACCAAAGGAATACGTTAAATCGAATTGGTCAGCTAACCTAACACAATGCAATTTGTTCCAGTCTCAGTCCATTTTTCTAAGTGGATATAAAAAGGAGGAAGACAGATGATGAAAAAGCTATGATGGGCATTCGCGATTAAGACTAAATACTGATCAAACAAACCCATCTTCCTCCTCTTCCTCACACCCCTCTCTCCTTCATTTCCTCCCGTTTGCTCAGTCTCCATCTGTTTGTTCCTAGCTTTTGACAGTGAGTGTGTCAGAGAAACATAACAAGACAGCTGTCAAACCGGCCCCTTGTGATTGAAGATGGCAGGTGAGTCTCTCTCTGTGTGTGTGTGTGTGTGTGTGTATGTGTATGTGTATGTGTATGTGTGTGTGTGTGTGTGTGTGTGTGTGTGTGTGTGTGTGTGTGTGTGTGTGTGTGTGTGTGTGGAGTGCTGGGTTCACTTTACGACCGGGAGACAGGATGATCAGGGCCACTGACCCCTAAACAGACGCACCGCTTTACACGCCACCCCTGGCATTTACATCCACTGCCTCTGGAGTTGCGTCCCAAATGGCTTGCTATTCCCTATATAAACTAGAGGTCGACCGAAAAGGATTTTTCAACGCCGATACCGATTATTGGGAGGACCAAAAAAATCCGATAGCGATTAATCGGGCAATTTTTATATATATTTGTAATAATGACAATTACAACAATACTGAATGAACAATGAACACTTTTATTTTAACTTAATATAATACATAAATAAAATCTATTTAGTCTCAAATAAATAATGAAACATGTTCAATTTGGTTTAAATAATGCAAAAACACAGTGTTGGAGAAGAAAGTAAAAGTGCAATATGTGCCATGTAAAAAAGCTAACGTTTAAGTTCCTTGCTCAGAACATATGAAAGCTGGTGGTTCAATATTCCCAGTTCTTCAATATTCCCAGTTAAGAAGTTTTAGGTTAGTTATTATAGGAATTATGACGCGTCAAATATTTTTCTCTATACCATTTGTATTTTATATACCTTTGACTATTGGATGTTCTTATAGGCACTTTAGTATTGCCAGCCTAATCTCGGGAGTTGATAGGCTTGAAGTCAAACAGCGCTGTGCTTCAAGCATTGCGAAGAGCTGCTGGCATACGCAGTAAAGTGCTGTTTGAATGA
Source organism: Salmo trutta (assembly GCF_901001165.1). Taxonomy (NCBI): domain Eukaryota; kingdom Metazoa; phylum Chordata; class Actinopteri; order Salmoniformes; family Salmonidae; genus Salmo; species Salmo trutta. The sequence goes on along the minus strand of NC_042987.1, from coordinate 15,328,402 downwards.
ATGCTTACGAGCCTGCTGCTGCCTACCACCGCTCAGTCAGACTGCTCTATGAAATATCAAATAATAGACTTAATTATAATAAACACACAGAAATACGAGCCTTTGGTCATTAATATGATCAAATCCGGAAACTATCATTTCGAAAAACAAAACGCTTATTCTTTCAGTGAAATACGGAACCATTCCGTATTTTGTCGAAAGGGTGGCAACCCTAAGTCTAAATATTGCTGTTACATTGCACAACCTTCAATGTTATGGCAAAATTAAGTAAAATTCTGGAAAATGTATTACGGTCTTTGTTAGGAAGAAACACAGTTCGCAACGAGCCAGGCAGCCTAAACTGTTGCATATACACTGACTCTGCTTGCACTGAACGCAAGAACAGTGACACAATTTCCCAAGCTAATATTGCCTGCTAACATGCATTTATTTTAACTAAATATGCAGGTTTAAAAAAATATACTTCCGTGTATTGATTTCAAGAAAGGCATTGATGTTTATGGTTAGGTACATTTGTGCAACGAATGTGCTTTTTTCGCGAAGTTGAATTAGGCTGTGATTTGATGATAAATTAACAGGCACGGCATTGACTATATGCAACGCAGGACAAGCTCGTTAACCTAGTTATATCATCAACCATGTGTTGTTAACTAGTAACTACGTGAAGAATGATTGTTTTTTTAAGATAAGTTTAATGCTAGCTAGCAATTTAACTTGGCTCATTGCAGCCACAAAGTCCTTTTGACGCTGCACTCACGTAACAGGTGGTCAGACTGCCACGCAGTTTGCTCATGGAATACAATGTAATAGGACATAATCAGCGACCAAAAAGGCAGACTACCGATTGTTATGAAAACTTGAAATCGGCCCTAATTAATCAGTCATGCCTAACAGAAATGGAATAATGTGTCCCTGAACAGGGGGGGTCAAAATCAAAATCAGCAGTCAGTATCTGGCGTGGCCACCAGCTGCATTAAGTACTGCAGTGCATCTTCTCCTCATGGACTGCACCAGATTTGCCAGTTCTTGCTGTGAGATGTTACCCCACTCTTCCACCAAGGAACCTGAAAGTTCCCGGACATTTGAGGGGAATGGCCCCAGCCCTCACCCTCCGATCCAACAGGTCCCAGATGTGCTCAATGGGATTGAGATCCGGGCTCTTTGCTGGCCATGGCAGAACACTGACATTCCTGTCATTCCTGTCAGGAAATCACACACAGAACCAGCAGTATGGCTGGTGGCATTGTCATGCTGGAGGGTCATGTCAGGATGAGCCTGCAGGAAGGGTACCACATGAGGGAGGAGGATGTCTTCCTTGTAACGCACAGCGTTGAGATTGCCTGCAATGACAACAAGCTTAGTCCGATGATGCTGTGACACAGACCACGACGGACCCTCCACCTCCAAATCAATCCCGCTCCAGAGTATAGGCCTCAGTGTAACGCTCATTCCTTCGACGATGAACGCGAATCCAACCATCACCCCTGGTGAGACAAAACCGCAACTCGTCAGTGAAGAGCACTTTTTGCCAGTCCTGTCTGGTCCAGCGATGGTGGGTTTGTGCCCATAGGTGACGTTGTTGCCGGTGATGTCTGGTGAGGACCTGCCTTACAACAAGCCTACAAGACCTCAGTCCAGTCTCTCTCAGCCTATTGCGGACAGTCTGAGCACTGATGGAAGGATTGTGCGTTCCTGGTGTAACTCGGGCAGTTGTTGTTGCCATCCTGTACCTGTCCCGCAGGTGTGATGTTCGGATGTACCGATCCTATGCAGGTGTTGTTACACGTGGTCTGCCACTGCACTTGGTCTGTCCGTCCTGTCTCCAAGTCAGTAGAAAGGCCTCTTTAGTGTCGTAAGTTTTCATAACTGTGACCTTAATTGCCTACTGTCTGTACGCTGTTAGTGTCTTAACAACCGTTCCACAGGTGCATGTTCATTAATTGCTTATGGTTCATTAATCAAACCCTTTACAATGAAGATCTGTGAAGTTATTTGGATTTTTACTAATTATCTTTGAAAGACAGGGTCCTGAAAAAGGGACGTTTCTTTTTTTGCTGAGTTTAGTTCACTTTTGACCAGAGGTCTATAGGCCCTGGTCAAAAGTAGTACACTATATAGAGAATATGGTGCCATTTGGGACTTAACCAGGGTCTCTGTGACCAGCCACATCAACAGGCACACAGAGCAACAGCCAGCAAGGCTTCTTCACTATTAAACTGGCAATCAGCAGTTGAAACAATAAGGTGAAATCCCCGCCCCTGTTTCTGTAAAAAGCTAACCACTCTCAAATTCATAGACAGATCTGTGGATGCAAGGTTGGAAGCAAGGACTGACCATACATGATATCAAAAGTATAGTTTTAACCATGTTGAGGCTACAGTGTCTTCAGAATGCATTCATACCTGTTAGAAATCACCTTTGGCAGCAATTACAGTTTTGAATCCCTCTGTAAGTCTCTAAGATACTTTTTTATATGCTTCAAGCTCTGTCAAGTTGGTAGTTCATCATTGCTAGACAGCCATACATTTAATGTCATCTTGGTAAGCAATTCCAGTGTATATTTTGCCATGTGTTTTAGGTTATTATCCTGCTGAAAGGTGAATTTGTCTCCCAGTGTCTGTTGGAAAGCAGACCGAACCTGTTTTTCCTCTAGGATTTTGTGCTTAGCTCTATTCCGTTTATTGTGTTGGATTTGCCCCAAACATAACACTTTGTATTCAGGACAAAGCATTTTCTTTGGCACATTTTTTGCAGTTTTACTTTAGTGCCTTAATGCAAAAATGATGCATATTTTGATTCTGACAGGCTTCCATCTTTTCCGGCTGTCATTTAGGTGAGTATTGTGGATTAACTACAATGTTGTTGTTGTTCTTCTATCACAGCCATTAAACTTTAACTGTTTTAAAAAGTCACCATTGGCCTCGTGAAATCCCTGAGCGGTTTCTTTCATCTCCGGCAACTGAGTTAGGAAGGAAGCCTGCATCTTTGCAGTGACTGGGTGTATTGATACACCATCCAAAGTGGAATAACTTCACCATGCTCAAAGGGATATTTAAAGTCTGCATTTTCTTTTTAACCATCTACTAATAGGCGCCCTTCTTTGCGAGGCATTGGAAAACCTCTCTGGTGTTTGTGGTTGAATCTGTGTTTGAAATTCACTGCTCAACTGAGGGACCTTACAGATAATTGTATGTGTGGGGTACAGAGATGAGGTAGTCATTCAAAAATCATGTTGAACACTATTATTGCACACAGAGTGAGTCCATGCAACCTGATAAGCACATTTTTATTCCTGAACTGATTTAGGCTTGCCATAACAAACAGGTTGAATACTTATTGACTCAAGACTTTTCAGCTTTTCATTTTAATTAATTTGTTTAAAAAATTCAAAAAACATAATTCCACTTTGATATTATGGGGTGTTGTGTGTAGGCTAGTAACACAAAGTCTCAATTTAATACATTTTAAATTCAGTCTAACACAACAAAATGTGTAAAAAGTCAAGTGGTGTGAATACTTTCTGAAGGCACTGTATATAGTGTTTCTTCACATTTACCTTGGTTTACAAACATTGGAGTAAAACAAACTTATATTTTGGGTACTGATGGGGTACGACAATTGAACTAAGTTAATGAGGCATTTATACATTATATTCTTCATGAATCAATGGGTACATATCATTCATTTATAAGTGAAAAAAAATGGTTGTAGCAACTGCGGATTGAGGTCCTATCAATCAAATCAAACTGTATTTGTCACATGGTTCGTAAACAACAGGTGTAGACTATCAGTGGAATGCTTACTGACGTGTCCTTCCCAACAATACAGAGAGAAAGAAAATAGAGAAATCATAGAAAAGGTAAAACATGTAATAATAAAAGTAATAAACACACAATGAGCAACTTGACTATATACACGGGTTACCAGTACCGAGTCGATGTGCAGGGGTACGAGGTAATTGAGGTAGGTATGTACATGTACTGAACAAAAATATAAACGCAACATGTAAAGTGTGGGTACCATGTTTCATGAGCTGAAATAAAAAAATTGCATAAAATCTTACATACGCACAAAAAACGTATTACTCTCAAATGCTGTGCACAAATTTGTTTACATCCCTATTAGTGAGCATTTGTCCTTTGCCAAGATAATCCATCCACCTGACAGGTGTGGCATATCAAGAAGCTGATTAAACAACATGATCATTAAACAGGTGCACCTTGTGCTGGGGACAATAAAAGGCCACTTTAAAATGTGCAGTTTTGCCGCACAACACAATGCCACAGATGTCTCAAGTTTTGAGGGAGCATGAAATTGTCATGCTGATTGCAGGAATGTCCACCAGAGCTGTTGCCAGAGAATTGAATGTTAATTTCTCTATGACAAGCTGCCTCCAACTTGGTTTCAGAGAATTTGGCTGTATGTCCAACCGGCCTCACAACCACAGACCACGCATAACCACGCCAGCCCAGGACCTCCACATCCGACTACTTCACCTGCGCGTTTGTCTGAGGTTGTGTGTGTGTCGGGGTATTTCTGTCTGTCATAAAGCCATATTGTGAGGAAAAAGCCATTCTGATTGGTGAGGCCTGGCTCCCCAGTGGGTGGGCCTGGCTGCCAGGCATAGGCCCACCCATCTTTGAAATCGTTGCATGTTGTGTTTGTTTTTTGTTCAGTATAACTACGAATAAAGTGACAGATAATAAAGAGTAGCAGCAGCATATGTGATGAGACATACAAGTTAGTGCAAGAAAATGGTCAATGCAGATAGTTAAATAGTTAACAAAATAGCTAAAGAGATTTACTATATATTTACAAGTCTTATGGCTTGGAGGTAGAAGCTGTTCAGGGACCTGTTGGTTCCAGACCTGGTGCATCGGCACCGCTCGCCGTGCGGTAGCTGAGAGAACAGTATATTTGATTTTTACACGAGTTGGGTCGATTTTTAGGACCTTCCTTCCTCTATAGGCCACCCTGATTTATAGCAACCTGAGCTGCAAATAATGGGTTTGAGCTATGTAAATTCCAGAAGAAATGGAAGAAAGAAAATGGAAAGAATGAGGGAGGGGAAGAGGCTTTTCCTCTTTCTTGACTGTCATATATTGTTACCCATTTGTGAGGAGGTGTGTGTGTGTGTGTGTGTGTGTGTGTGTGTGTGTGTGTGTGTGTGTGTGTGTGTGTGTGTGTGTGTGTGTGTGTGTGTGTGTGTGTGTGTGTGCTGATTCTTCCCAATTTAATTGTGTTCGACATCCCTATTAGGTAATGTTTGATAAGATATTAAAGAAACATTTTCAAAATAATAACCACAGCAAGACCACACTCAGCAAGGCATTCTTTCACAGAAGAGCAACAGCTGCATTGCATTGAAAATAAACATGATCTCTTTAACAGAGAAACATTAGAGGCCATTGGTTGCTCAAAACAGTGCTTTACACAAAGCTCTCGAAGAGGCATCCAGAAATCTGTATTGATTTACAGTAAAACGTGTAATTAACAAAAACTGTGTTTCGTTACACAGCAGCCCTGAAATATAAATCTACTGACCTTTTAGCGTGAATTATTATTATTATATTATTATTTTACTAAACTAATTACACAACATGCCACTTAAAGCATGTAGGCCTATTGTGTAGTTTCACCTTGAGTTATCTTTATTAAAGAGCTGAGGAGAGGGGTTCTGGTGTTTATCCCAAGTATAACCCTACTTTATACTTTTATTATGTGAGGAAATAGCAAACTAAAAGTGAGCTGTAAAGGTTTAAATTAATTTCATTTTAAATCATGTTCTAGTTTTAACATTTTTTGTAAAAATTAATCACAAGTCAACATATTTAAATAAGCTCCTTCCAAAATCCCCAAGTGAACACGGCAACGAGTAGTCGTCTATTTTTGCTACTTACTTTGGGGATTTTGGATTGAATTATGGCGGCCTACCAACTCTGTCAATCCTAACTAAATATGCATTTGCAATCCAACACAAGAACACGCACACACACACACAGAATATTGATGTTGTCCAGTTGTCTGCAATAAACAACACCATTCTTATTCTATAGCACACCGCCACCCATCCCCTCTCCGGACAAAACTGTTTGGGGGAAGGTAGCTCAAGTTCTTGCCATTGAAATGCAGCCACTTTGATATGTAAATTGATAGTTACGAAAAACCAGGAGAAATCACACTAGCATACATGGAAGCCATTTGCACTCAAGCCGATGTGAGATGAGACGGCACTTCCCCTGGGGACCCCGGGCCTGGACAAATGGACCAACCTACAGAGATAGCGTCTGGGGCGGGGGAGCGGAGGAGTAGGGAGAAGGGGGGGGGGGGGGCAACGGGACATTTGTCCCAGTGAATTCCCCATCCCAACTCTGACATGAGTAAACGATGCTCCTGCGGTTTCTAGACCGGTATTGAAAACAAATTAGACAGGATTTCCATTTTACCATCACTTATAGGCCATTCCAGTATTTTATCAAATAACCTTGTTAAAAATGCTTATATTTTCAAGTGCGTTCCCCATTCTGATTTGACTAAGTTAAATAGGCCACATCACCAGTGTAGAAAATGGAATGGGCCAACACAAACAACATTTACTCCCTGTAGTGAGTTGAGTGTTGTGTCTACAGGTAAGCTACTGCATCACCTCTGTTATATATAGTTTATTAGACTAATCATTTAGAAACTACGCTTTTCCACACGCTAACTTTTACTATTCCACAGGTCAGTATAGTCTACCTGTCTATCCATCATTCATAATGACAATAGTGGTTGGTAGATCATTTGTCCAGATTTGCAATAGGCTAACTAGCAATCATACCACACATAAAAGCCACATCAATTTTCAATTTGAATCCACAAGAACAAATAGGAATAGCTGATAGGCAGCAGAGAGGGCAGGTGCATCATTGCGCATGAAAGAACAGCGAAGACATGAGACATTCAGCTTAAAAAGCTCTGCTATTGATCTTGTTTAGGGACAATACAATTATCCTACCGAGCGGCTATTTTCTTGCGCATATATATTGTTTCTATGCAGATTTTAGAATATTCACATTAAAATCTGCCAAAATTGGATGGAAACCCAACTGGATGGAAACCCAACCCATAGACACCCTAAAGACTCTGGCAAGTGCGCTAGTCCAATGTCACTGTGATTATGCCTGCACATCATGGTTCAACAGCAGCCCTAAACATCTAAAGAATAAGCTACAGACCAGCCAAAACAAGCTTGGAAGAATCGTCCCTAAAATTCCCCCTCATACTCATCTGGAGGTTGAGAATTTTTTTATCTGCATCTCTGTAATTGTATATGTATTTATGTAAAAAAAAAAAAATTGGACCACAATGTAAATAAGTCCTTGACTTTATTGTTCAATCCAGATGACTTAAAAAATCTTTGTACTGTGCATAAAAAAAAGTTCTGACAAATAAAATCAACCCGAGTGGCGCAGCGGTCTAAGGCACTGCATCTCAGTGCTAGAGGGGTCACTACAGACCCTGGATCGATTCCAGGTTGTACCTCAACCGGCCGTGATTGGGAGTCCCATAGGGCGGCACACAATTGGCCCAGTGTCGTTAGGGTTTGGCCGGGGTAGGCCGTCATTGTAAATAAGAATTTGGTCTTAACTGACTTGCTTAGTTAAATAAAGGTTAAATAATTAAATAAAAAATCCAAACTGTGCAGCGGCCATGGAAAGAGACATCTGTTACAGAACACCAAAAAGTTGAATGACACTCGGAGATTGTCAAACTAAGCCTTCGATACTGGGTAAACCTACAAGGTAGGGAGAGATATATTTTATGTTTGTCGTGATTGGAATAGTCTACTTATTGTGGTGTAGGACAAGTAAAACATTATATTGAAGTGCCCAAAATCGGTATGCTTTGTACTTTGATTGTGTAGTGCATTGGCACAGAAACCTGTTGGTGGAAAATGTGTTGCATATATTCTATACATTTATAAATATGGCATCAAAATGTTGAAAATCTGATTTCCCCCTAGCTGATAATTGTCTGCAGCCGGCTCTGATCGTAGTGTGATGAAACAGGCAGGGAGAGTGAACTCCTCCGTGCATGCTGATGTGGCAAAGTCAATATTCAGGTTTAATAACAGGGTCGCTACAGTTATTGTTATTTGCGGTAGTAAACATTATTTTTGAGTTCATTCTATGAGGAGGGGAGGGTGTCCAATTTATTTTACAGTACAAGGGGAGGGTCATGTGAAAATATTTGTAATGTTGGGGGGGTGCAATTTTTTATGACACCTTGAGTTGGGCCAGCTCCCCCCTCCCCTCCCCAACTAAATTTCGACCTGTCCCTTAAATGAATGCTGTATTTGATGCCTTCAGTAGCCTAGGCCTCTCTCTATTCACGGCAGCACATCAAATCTAATTTTTTTTGTCACATACAACGGGTGTAGACCTTACACTGAAATGCTTACTTACAAGCCCTGAGATGCTGAGCTCTCAGGGGCAATAAGATAAGGCACTGGCGTGTGTGTGTGCGTGTCATCACACATGGTTGGCTTAGATATCTGTGAATTATACATGTTCAGTGAAATTATCTCATGTTACTGCCGTGGAGTGGAGAGGTCGATGAAGACAGCACCTGACTTAGGTCGTTGTGTCCACGGGATTACATGTAATGGGCGATGTTACATTTATTTGACAGTATCACTGCACTTCTGTAATTGAAAGCGTGTTACCTAGAAAAAGAATTATAGCCAAGTCACCATAATGCACATAAATTGTCATTTTCTTTCAAATCCAAGGTGACTATGCTACTGTCTCTTTTACAGTGAATCACCCAACACCTCAGCATCACAGGTGAGATCTATTCTGATGATCAAAACCGAGAGAATGAGAACCCCTCATTCCGAGACAGACATAATAAACACATAATACTAGATTTCAGTTAGTAGCCCTCTTCTCCATCCATTCATTAATTGCATGTCATTGTATAACTAGCCTAGATGTTTTTTCTCATCACAATAGTTCGAATTGAATCCAATTCAGAGCAACGATGGCCGTTGAAGAAACCACATCTGGATAAGCCTCATGCAACTTTTATATATATAAAACCCATGGCCCGGAGTCGCTTAATGTGAGAACCACTGATGTCTGGTAAAATGCAATTATTTCATTTTCTCAGAATGTCCAATCTTTAGGCTGGTATGTTATAGAATGCAGTAGCAGACAGACCTCATTTTCACAGAGACTGGTTTATTTTCAAGCGATGTCAATGCCAAGCAATCTGTAAGTGTTTTTAAAATGGAGTGAAATTCGGTAAAATGTCAGTTAGTGACTTGTACCACACCGATATCGTAAGGAATGAAGTGTCTATTTTCTCAACTTAGCCTCTAAAAACTCACACATGTCTCACAAGTAGGCTCACAAGTAGGCTCACAAGTGTACAAACGCGATGATGGAATGCTATGCCAATGTTTGAATACTTACATTTGAGGTGAACAGTCAGTCCTAAATGGTGTTTGACGAATATTTCAGTTTGGCATTGAACGAACACGGAGAGAGTGGTCACCCCTTCAGCAGGCTAGAGGCCCCCCTCAAGCTCGGAATACGCAGCGGGCAACACAAAGACGTACGTGGTTCCGATGCATGCTCCAATTACGAGGGACAGATCGTGTTGTTTCTTGTGGCAGGTATCTCTCTCTCTCTCCAAGTCCATGCGTCCCCAAGGACCGGACAAACGGTTCCTTAGCGAGATGCTGATCGGAACTATTAATCAATAGTTTTTTTCCCATATCCCCCTCGCACGCATCCACATTTTCCCTTCGATTGGACACAATGAATTCAAAAACTGCACGGTTATTGTAGCCTAAAAGACCTAAAAGAGGCGAATGAGAAGCATATCAGCACATATCCTAAAAATAAAACATGCAGTCGTATTCCACGACGATGTCAAGCCTTTCGGAAAGTCGCCAATACAATGCTAAAACAGTCTACAATGCGACTATAGTTCGGGGGCCTGTGTCTGTGCGTCGGGCTTGTGCTCCAGGCAGTCTCTGCGTTGCTCCAATCACACACCGCTCTGCCAGCGCCAGTCGGACTCCTAAACCAAAAAATACGAGGAGAAACGTTGGGCCGGCTCCCCGCTCTGCAACAGCTGGCTTTCAATGGGCCACCCTAAAACCTGGCGCGGATCATGCAAAAAGGCAGGGAGGGACTGGTGTCTGGTGCTTTCAGCCGTTTTCTATAGGATTTGTCTATGAAGAATAGGGCCCCTAAAGGCAGGAGCTGGTAGCTGGATATTGATAGTGATAACAGGGACTGTCAAATAGCCTACAGATTTCAAGATTAATCTAAACACGTGTATAATATATGGGTTTGTGAAATATGTCATTTATTTCAAAGTGGGCTATTATTATGGCACTCAGTAGGTTCATACTCATTCTCACAACAGGAGTTGTCACTACTAAAGAAAAACAGGAAAAGGGAAAATGCAGCTCTGTTATTATATTATCATTTCAGCTGGACCTGATGAGTAATCTGGATAAAGGTGTAAAAGCCACACCAGGAAGTTAACGGTAGACTCAGCAAAATGGCGTTACGAGCAGCACCGCAGATATTGAGATGAGCGAATTGCAAAACTTAGTTCTCACACAGTCACACACAGTATCTATGCATGTTGTATGGGTTTGCTTCACACTGTTTCAGTGTGGAACCAGGGGACCAAAACAGCGAAGTTGAGCCTCGCACTTCAACGCTCTTAGTTGTTGCAGAAATGGACCCACTATGCTGTTTACTTTCTGCATGTACGTCATATCGCGGAGTCTACCTTTAATGAGATTGTACGGGGCCACTGCTCATGGAAAAACATAAGTTTAAACGACATCACAGTTTAGCTTCCTCCGCTGTCCCTGTCTCCGTACAGGGCTCAAACCAGTGATCCTCTGCAACACACGTGACTGCCCTTCTTGACAACGTGCAAACCAAATCAGCTATACAAAAGGTACCGATTGGATAGCTCTATCAGCGACATTTCAAGCTAGCTGTGGAGTGAACTTACAGCAGGTCCTTAACTCTGTTACATAAGCAAGCCAGCCAAGCACAAGAAGCCATCACATCGAAACACATCCAACTTCAACACAAACCAAAAAGCATCCCTCTAGTAACCCACAGGCCAATAGGAACTGTTTGTCTACCTGTTTATATACATTTACCAGCTATGTATGTATACGCTATCAACATGACCACAGAGTCACTGCAATGCATAACCCCCAGAGCAAGTCCTCTGATGACAACATGTCGTTTTGGATTACAGGCAAGAAATTGTAATTCCCTGTTGTTTTATGACCTTGTTATGTGGGAACATCAAATGTGAACTGTATATGTCTTGTAGTCATTATGGACAACAATGGATGCACTGGAGGGGAAATTATATCCGTCAGCTGGATTGAACTCAGCAGATTTATAGTCATTTTGTTCAGTTTCCCAGAATTCCCAGGTATGTTTCCCTTTGACCGTGGTATCACACTGCCGATTATTAATATACTGTACAGTTTATGCACCATTACTTTCCACTATTTATAGAAATAGTGTTTGTTAAAACATGAAATGAAACAACAAAACTACAGGCTCCCTTAATAGTGCATTTTGACACAGCATACACCACTCTGGCACAGGCTGTGTCACAACCGGCTGTGATTGGGAGTCCCATAGGGCGGCGCACAATTGGCCCAGCGTCGTCCGGGTTTCATTGTACATAAGAATTTGTTCTTAACTGACTTGCCTAGTTACAGAAAAAAATATGCATTACTACCCTAAACAATGAGTACCCTACTCTAGCAAATAGAAAAGGCAGAAAACACAACAGCGAAGTTTGAAGAATAGTTATTGTCCTGAATGAAGATGAATTTACCCTCTTTTTCTCTCCCAAGTCAAAGTACATTGCAAGGTCAGTGGGCTCTGTTACATGTAGGCTTCAATAAAAAGCCGGTCTACTGGCCGCACAGGGGAAATGTGAATTTGGGTCATATTCACCAGGTGGAAAGTGAGAGGATTAGTGAGGAGCTCATGTTTTTTGAGGCATAATTTTACAAAATAAAGAATAGTGCAGTAAGAGAAAACAGATGTAATGATGGTAATCCGCTGGCACATATTCCTATTTAGAGAAATAATGTTTATGTATAGAGTACTACTGAAAGTATAAACACTCTTCTTTATTTGAACTGAACTGCGAAGGTCCTGAAATATTTGTGTGTTTTACTCTTTCGGGGCTTGTGGTCAATCCCATATATGTCCAAAAGACACACAAGTAGCCCCTTCCCTGTGTTTTCAGAACACTTATGGTGCTCTCAGAAAATGCTTATTCTTGCCATTTCACTGTAGCCTCGCATTGTTGCCCTTACTCAATGTGGGGCTGACGTTTCAGTCCATTTTGTTTACATTTTTTGGGGTGCGAGCCTGTGAAGAAAAGCTCCCACCCATACAAATGCATCACCTCACCCTGGATTCTTTCTCAAGATTGTCAAGTTTCCCTGTTTTTCTGAGTAATGAAGCCTTAGAATGGGTGAAAGAAAAAAACCAACAATAACAGGATCTCATATTGAAGTACTAAGAGTCCTTCCTTTCCTACTACAAACCGATGCTGGCACTTCGGTAGCACAGCACAGACTGGAATATGTTCTGGGATTCATCCGATGGTATTGAGGAGTTTACCACATCAGTCACCGGCTTCATTAATAAATGCATCGACGTCGTCCCTACAGTGACGTACGTACATTTCCCAACCAGAAGCAATGGATTACAGGCAATATCCGCACTGAGCTAAAGGCTAGAACTTCTGCTTTCAAGGAGTGGGAAACTAATGCAGACGCTTATAAGAAATCCTGTTTCGACCTCCACTAAGCCACTAAACAGGCAAAGCATCAATACAGGACTAAGATCGAATCGTACTATGCAGATGAATCTCATCGGATGTGGCAGGGCTTGCAAACTATCATTGATTACAAAGGGAAACCAGGCCACGAGCTTCCCAGTGAAAAGGGCCTACCAGATGAGCTAAATGCCTTCTATGCTTGCTTCGAGGCAAGCAACACTGAACCATGCATGAGAGCAGTGATTGTTGCCGGGCGACTGTGTGATCAGTAGCCGATGTGAGTAAGACCTTTAAACAGGTTAACATTCACAAGGCCGCAGGGCCAAACGGATTACCATGATGCGTACTCAGAGCATGTGCTGACCAGCTGACAAGTGTCTTCACTGACATTTTAACCTCTTCCTCTGTAATCCTTACAGCGCCTTCAGAAAATATTCATACCTCTTGACTTATTCCACATTTTGTTGTGTTACAGCCTGATTTCAAAATGGATAAAATAAAAATTACCCATCTACACACAATAGCCATAGTGACAAAGTGAAAACATGTTTTTAGACATTTTGGCAAATGTGTTGAGAATGTCTAATTTACATAAGTATTCACACCCCAGAGTCAATACTTTATAGAAGCATCTTTGGTGGTGATTACAGCTGTGAGTCTTCTTGGGTAAGTCTCTATGAGCTTTGCACACCTGGATTGTACAATATTTGCCATTATTCTTTAAAATATTATTCAAGCTCTGTCAAATTGATTGTTGATCATTGCTAGAGAGTCATAGATTTTTAAGACGATTTAAGTCAAAACTGTAACTCGGCCACTCAGGAACATTCAATGTTGTCTTGGTAAGCAACTCCAGTGTATACTTGGCCTTGTGTTTTAGGTTATTATGCTGCTGAAAGGTGAATTTGTCACCTAGTGTTTGTTGGAAAGCTGACAGAACCAGGTTTTCTTCTTGGATTTAGCCTGTACTTATAGCTGTATTCCGTTTTTTATTATCCCCTCAAAAAACTCCCTTGTCCTTGCTGATGGCAAGCATATCCATAACATGATGCAACCACCACCATGCTTGAAAATATGAAGAGTGGTACTCAGTGATGTGTTGTGTTCGAATTTCCACAAACATAAGGATTTTATATTCAGGACAAAAAAGTTTGTTGCCCACATTTTTTGCAGTATTACTTAAAGGGAAATGTAAAAAACATTCTACTTCATATTCATCATCTCCAGCACCAGCCCAACATCAACATATGTGAAAATGGTACTTCTCTATGTTTTGTATGAACAAATATAGAGGAAGATTTATTTCCAAACTGTGCATGTGTGCAAATGTGTGCATCATGTGATTTTTAACCAGTTATTAATTGTCTACTAATTGGTTGATGATGTAATTGGAAACACTATCTTCCTCTCTTTTTGACTACAAAACATAGAAACGCGCCATTTCACATATGTTAAGGATGGGGTATTGTGTAGTGCTTTGTTGCAAACAGGGTGCATGTTTTGGAATATTTGTATTCTGTACAGGCTTCTTTCTCTTCATTCTGTCGTTTAGGTTAGTGTTGTGGAGTAACTACAATGTTGTTGATCAATCCTCAGTTTTCTTTTATCACAACTATTAAACTCTGTAACTGTTTTAAAATCACCATTGGCCTCATGGTGAAATCCCTGAACAGTTTCCTTCCTTTCCAGCAAATGAGTTAGGAAGGACGCCTGTATCTTTCTAGTGACTGGGTTTATTGATACACCATCCAAAGCCAAATAAAAATTTCAGCATGCTCAAAGGGATGTTCAGTGTCTGATTTTATATATTTTTTTACATATCTACTATCTACTTCTTTGCAAGGCATTGAAAAACTTCCCTGGTCTTTTGAGGTTGAATCTGTGCTTGAAAGTCACTACTCGATTGAGGGAACTTACAATTAATTGTATGTGTGGGGTACAGAGATGGGGAACTCATTCAAAAATAATGTTAACCACTATTATTGAACACAGAATGAGTCCATGCAACTTATTATACGATTTGTTAAGCACATTTTGACTCCGGAACTTATTTAGGCTTGCCATAACAAAGGAGTTGAATACTAATTGGCTCAAGACATTTCCGCTTTACCTATTTTATTAATTTAGAAAAATTCTTACAAACAAAATTTCACATTGACATTATGGGGTACTGTGTGTAGATCAGTGACACAAAATCCCATTTTAATCAGTTTAAAATTCAGGCTGTAACACAACAAAATGTGGAAAAAGTAAAGGGGTGTGAATACTTTCTGAAGCCACTGTACATGTTTCAAGCAGACCACCATTGTCCCTGTGCCAAAGAATGCCAAGGTAACCTCTCTAAATGACTATCGCCCCATGGCACCCACATGAAGTGCTTTAAAAGGCTGGTCATGGCTCACATCAACACCATCATCCCAGCCACCCTAGACCCACTGCAATTAGCATACCACCCCAACAGTTCCACAGATGACACAATCTCTATTGCACTCCACAAAGCCCTCTCCCACCTGGGCAAGAGTAACACCTATGTAAGAATCCTGTTAATTGATTACAGCTCAGCGTTCAACACCATAGTGCCCTCCAAGCTCATCAGTAAGCTAAGGATTCTGGGACTGAACACCTCCCTCTGCAACTGGATCCTGGACTTCCTGACGGGCCACTCTCCAGGTGGTGAGGGTAGGCAAAAACACATTCGCCACACTGACCCTCAACACGGGGGCCTCTCAGGGGTGTATGCTTAGTCCCCTCCTGTACTACCTGTTCACCCACAACTGCACAACTCCAACACCATTATTAAAGGAAAATTGCACCCAAAAACGTTTGGTATTTGTTTCATTAGTCATTACCAGTCGAAAGTTTGGACACACCTACTCATTCAAGGGTTTTTCTTTATTTTTACTATTTTCTACATTGTAGAATAATAGTGAAGACATCAAAACTATGAAATAACACATATGGAATCATATAGTAAACAAAAAAGTGTTAAACAAATCCAAATAGATTTTACATTTTAGATTCCTTCCTTACACAGCCTGGAGGTGTGTTGGGTGATTGTCCTGTTGAAAAACAAATGATAGTCCCACTAAGCGCAAACCAGATGGGATGGCATATCGCTGCAGAATGTTGTGGTAGCATGCTGGTTAAGTGTGCCTTAAACTCTAAATTAAACACAGACCGTGTCATCAGCAAAGCACCCCCACACCATAACACCTCCTCCTCCGTGCTTTACGATGGGAAATACACATGCGGAGATCATCCATTCACCCACACTGCAAAAAAATAAATATAAAAAATCTCAAAACACGGCAGTTGGAAACAAAAATCTCCAATTTGGACTCCAGACCAAAGGACACATTTCCATTGCTCATGTTTCTTGGCCCAAGCAAGTCTCTTCTTCTTATTGGTGTCCTATAGTAGTGGTTTCTTTGCAGCAATTCGACCATGAAGACCTGATTCACACAATCTCCTCTGAACAGTTGATGTTGAGATGTGTCTGTTACTTGAACTCGGTGAAGCATTTATTTGGGCTGCAATTTCTGAGGCTGGTAACTCTAATGAACTTATCCTTTGCAGCAGAAGTATCTCTGGGATTTCCATTCCTGTGGTGGTCCTCATGAGAGCCAGTTTCATCATAGCGCTTGATGGGTTTTGCGACTGCACTTAGAAACTTTGAAAGTTGTTGAAATGTTTCATATTGACTGACCTTCATGTCTTAAAGTAATGATAGACTGTCATTTCTACGTGCTTATTTGAGCTGTTCTTGTCATAATATGGACTTGGTGTTGTACCAAATAGGGCTATCTTCTGTATATCACCCCTACCTTGTCACAACACAACTGATTGCCTCAAACGCCTTAAGAAGGAAAGAAATTCCACAAATTAACTTTTAAGAAGGCACACCTGTTAATTGAAATGCATTCCAGGTGACTACCTCATGAAGCTGGTTGAGACAATGCCAAGAGTAGGCAAAGCTGTCATCAAGGCAAAGGGTTTTGGTTAATACATGATTTATATGTGTTATTTGATCGTTTTGACATCTTCATTATTATTCTACAATGTAGAAAATAGTAGAAATTAAGAAAATCCCTGGAATGAGTAGATGATCTAAATCTTTTGACCGGCAATGTATATAAACTGAGACACAACTCCTCTTTGTTGGGCTCTCAACCATACACCATTGAGGTGATGTTTGACCGGTCTCATTTTTGCAAATCTTAATTAAAAAAAGGTTGTTTGAATAACAACAGTCTCTCTCCTTTCTGGTTAGAATTTCCATGACAGCAAGAGACTGCTAAATAGTTAGTCCATGTAGCTATTTAGTTAACTATTTACCTATCTGCATTGACCTTTTTTGCACTAACTGTTTTGACTCATCACATACTGTATGCTATTGCTACTGTTTATTATCTATCCTGTTGTCACTTTATTCCTAGTTATATGTACATATCTACCTCAATTACCTCGTACCCCTGCACATCGACTTGGTACTGGTACCCAGTGTATATATAGCTATCATTACTCATTGTGTATTTATTATTACTTGTATTATTACGTGTTTTACACTTCTATTATTTCTCTATTTTCTTTCTCTCTGCATTGTTGGGAAGGACACGTAAATAAGCATATCGCTGTTAGTCTACACCTGTTGTTTATGAAGCATGTGACAAATAACATTGGATTTGATTTGATTTTGAGTTGTCTCAGGCAAGGTTATTTATAATTTGACTGCATTTCAGTGAAACATCTGCACGACACATTTCACAATTTCACAGTACACATTTTCTTCTACTAAAGTGTATAACAAACAAAGCACATTGAGATAACCTTTTAACACTCGTGTAGCCTATAAGAAGTAAATATACTATACAGTTTTTTTTGTTTTTTTTAAATGATCTGAGGATTAGTTCAATCTTTGCTGCCTCTGCATCAGTACTGGTTGTCTTCAGATACTATGCTTAAGTCTTTGAGAACTACCTTTTATGTTGCCTTTTTGGGTTGCTGTCGGATAAAGACCCCCCAAAAAAGTCCCATGTGACGTCTCCCATTCCTCCACCCCTACATATTTTCTTTGATTTTGCTTCCCATGGATGTGTTTTCCCCCCAAATGTGTTGTGCAGATTATTGTCAAAACCTCATGCAGGACTGTGGACCGTTTCAACAAACCTTAACGCCGTTAATAAGAGGGTACAAGAGAGTGTTGTGGTAAGTATGTCTTGAGTCATTATTCAGTGGTTTTACTCATTATGATCAAAAGCCCAAACATTCAAAGGCAATCTGAAGTGAGAGAGGGAAAAGGACATACATTGAAAGAATACAAATATTCTAAAAGAAGGTTTGAGGGATTTGTTCTGGCATTCGATAAATGCTTGTTCCATTCAGACAATAAACACTCACTGCTGTTCTCAGTCTGTGTTCAGACGACGCCAGTTCCATTTCACAACATATTTGTGTGCATCTCTTTTAGTCTCATTGTTGTCACGTGGTACCAAACATGTTCCCATAAAGCTCAAGGATAAAACCACCTGAAAGGCAAGCAAAGTTTGGACCGCAAGAAGAGAAACCGCCTGTCAGTTTTTCAAGATTTTCAATGTTAGGGAAAATGTTATTGTATCAGTAGATTTTGTGGTGATTACGTTCATTATCTTGTTCATGATAAAGTAATTCTAATTCACAAGACAGGGCAACAAGTTCCACATTCAAAATCAAACGTTCAATCTTAGATCTGACTGAATTTAAATGATCAAGTGAATTGTGGAACTTGCAAGGAAGCGACTCTACAACACTCTATTTTTTTTTTGTATTTCAAAAGCGCACAGCTATACTGCTAACTCTCCTTTTCTGAAACCCATGTCTAGACTTCCTCCTCTATTCTCATAGGACTTCCTCTGACTGCAGCCAGCCAGGCAGCCCAGATGACACAAGTTAGATCAAGCATAGAAAAAGAATCCAGGCCTCCACATCGGATTACATCTGACAAGCAACATGGACCCAGATTTGTCCACTCTCAAGATCTTCCTTGGCTCACAGAACTTTTCCTTCCCTCTGTCATCCAAAAATGTTTCGGACGTAAGTGAAATGTCATAGAGAATGCAACTAAACTGGGAAAACATTTGAGATCTTTCAAACATTTGGGCTGTACTTCAAATATCAACATTCTGATCATTGAATATGTCCCTGATCTTTGTTGATATAATAATCTATGCCATGTGTATCAACAACAACAAAAAAATCAGTTAAGACCACATTTTAATAAGTTGAAAATAGTTTACCTTTTTTTCAGTGTAAACGATTGACTTGCAGACATTGCAATGTTACTTTCCTTGGTAGGTTTTTTATTTATTTGTGTGAGGTTTTGTTATGTGACTTGGTTCAGGGGAGTGCGATGGTGTCAAGGTTCGGTTGTTGTGAGTCTGATCTCTTTTTATTTTTTTTCTCCCCAAGCATATGCAGCTAAATGGAAACAGATGCCCCTTGCGCCAGTGAAAGAAAGAGAAAGAAAGGAAGAAAAAAAGAAAAAATTGATTTACAGTGTCTAACAGTTCCATTCAACAGTGCATTAGCATGTGCTGCTATGGGCTTCCACAATATATATGGATAATTCGTAATTATCTCACACGCACACACACACACACACACACACACACAGTCAAAGGCACCCTTTCCTTTGTTTTACTTTTCATAGCTAATTCTCAGAGCATTGTTGTAGCATGATTAACGTTTCACTTTTTTGGAACCAGGAAATGGATCATCTTTGCGTGCCACCGAAAAAGGAATCTGTTGATACTCAAGGCGGAGCTCTAGGCTCAGGGACTGTCTCTAATTTTAGCACCTGGAGTTCAGAAGCATACCATATATTTTAGCCATGACACGCAGAAACAATAAATCCTAAAACCAAACACCAAACATAGAGGCACACACTATGTTCTCATGACTTAAACGATTCAGTCATTTGAAATGGTAATAAGCGCCTTTAATGAAAATAGAGTGAGAGAATTGACTCTGAAAAAAAATCTGAAAAAAAATGTCAACTGAAGTATACAAGGCTTGTAAAACATAATGTATGTATCTCTGTCATTTTATACTTTCCTTATAGAATGTAATGAAACCTAAAACATTTCATACGAACTGAAATAACTTAAATAGCCCATAAATTCATCCTGCACTTCCATTTGCACATGAGACCCCTCATGTGCAAATGTTTATGAGCGAATGAATACATAATTGTATTCTTTAAAAAAATATGGTTTCAATCATTCTGCAGAGACTTTTTACACATCCCCAAATATAATTATGTTAGTAACGTTCCTACCACAATTATTTGAGAATTTATGGGCATTCGATTTTCTTTCCCTCCTTGTTGCTATGTCTTTTTACTTGACTTACTCTATGTCTAAGCCTTCTAAAAGTAATGCCAATAGTTGAATCAATAACAACGCTAACAACTTCAATGCCCTCCACTGACTTTATCACCTTTTATGTTTTATATGATTATGGCTCTCATCTTCCGCTTATTCTCCTGTGAGCACAGCCTTGAGCCCTGTCTGTTACAGCTACTATGGAAGGCTGAGTAAATGTTTCCTTTTGTGCGGGAGCTCCGCTTCTGTAAAGGACAGACGTTATATTTCTCAACCTCTACAGTATAGAAACACAAATAGAACTGTACAATGGAGGATGTCAGAGGAGTGCAGATGACAAAACTCTGTAGGGAGTCATGTACTGTAAGTGCAGGCTCTCATCTCAACTGCTAGGAATCAATATGTCATTTCCCCCCTACCTGTCAGAAGTGTGCAGAGACCCAGATCTAAGTTTTTCTTTTTTATATATACAGTTCAAGGTATGTGTAATGTAGATTCTGTCTTTGAATTTATCTTAACAATTGCTACATTGATACATATTGGAAACATGTGTAGAAAGCCAGTTATCTAATGCTCTATTCTTCAGCAAATGCCTATTTTTAGGTAACACTTTATGTGATGTTGCCCTTATAGCCTACCCGCGTAATAACACAGTTATTACTATAGTTACAATATTGTATGAACATGTTACTACGTGGTTATTTAGTAATTATTTGTAGTTGTCTTTGTTGGAACCCGCAGAACTGTGATTGGGCCTAATGTTATTATCATTTCCTTTCTTTTCCTGTGCGTGGAGGCTCATAGTGACAGACAAATGAATAACATGGGTTGATATAAGCACTACTCTGTAGGCATGTATTGCATGTATGTGATTGCATATTGTATACTGGTAGCAGATGAGGTGATTCTCCCTTGACAATATGAAGCACTTTTAGCTCCTTGGAAAAGCCTGTACAAATCCAATCCGTTATTATTCTAATCGCATATAGCCTTCAAAATTGCCCAGATGGCAAATGTGAAAGCTTCAAATATACTTGCGTGCAATTTCATTGTCATTTATGAAAGCTGCAATAGTATTTACCAAGGTGTCCGTGGGGTTTTATTGGTCAGCCCAGTTATTTCCCCATGTGTTTAGTGCTGGCTGTTTTCTTCATTGTCCCACACAATTCAATCGGGGAGGGGCTGTGGATCTGTCTCTGTCCGTTAATATGTTTGTACGTTCGTCACACGCAAAATCTCAGACAGCACTGGCCTGATTTTGACAAAACTTGGGTGATTGATGTGTCTTTCCGCACAGTACCGACATTTACAAAGTTACACTGATTGACAAGATGGTGGCGCTATAACAAGTGATTGAAAATGCTAACTTGAAAGGTCCCGCCCCTCACGCCATTCGACCTAAAGTCATGAAAATCAGTACATAGGTCCCTCTCCTATGTAAATTTACTTCTGGTACCCTTTAGGTCCGCCATTATGTATTTTCCGCCATTTTGAATTTTGTGGATTTAAAAAAAAACGCTAGCACGGAATGACCGATCTGCATAAAACTTGATATGTGGCATCTATGGAAAAAGGTCTCTCAACGCAACTTCTTTTCCAGACTAGTACCTAAAACAATATGGTCGCTATTGACCAATAAACATTCTGTCAAAACCTCATTGTGCTTGACTATTGTGTGCCTTTTATGCCTTTCAATCGGATATATCGCTTAGCATATTAATATTTCTCCACTGTTGGATTTCACTGTTCTCTTTCGTATGCATACCATGTGTGGACTGGAGACAGGGAAGCAGGCTGAGCTGTTTGACTTGGTGGTAGTGCGGTAGTGCTCAGGCGTTAGACCTCATGACAGATACTTTACACATGCCAGACTTTCAGACAATGGAAGACTGTGAGACAACGATAAAATGTTCATATCAAAAGCATTTACCCCTCTCCGGGCGCCAGGCTGTCTGACACTGGCTGAAATTGATTCTTAATTGGGTTTGTATGGACCCTGGGTCTACTGTTGGGGAGCAGCACACTGTGTTGCGCTGAGGAGGAGTGGACTGAGACTTGCTCCAGTTCTGCCGACTGCCCAGGAAATGTGATAACACCACCCGACCGACCCCACTGGAGAAAGGAAATACATCACATGTTTTTTTTTTTTTTTTTTTTTTATCTTGCAGGAAGAAATTATGAAATGGATTATCTAGCACATCTTGAAAAATTATTCAAAGGAGTGATCCATCATTTAGACACGCAAGAACAAAGTCTCTAATTCAAAGGGATGTCATTACTCATCAGCAGTCACAACCAGTTGGCGTTAACCAGCTGTGGTAGCTAAATGTCTTTTCTGGAAGACTTGTCTTTTTTTGTTGCAATAAATCACTCCAGGTTGCTGTGGAATGTAAATGCTGGACCAGTGCTCCAGAACAGCTTGGTCTTGGTAGTCGTGATTTTCATTTTCTAGGCTAACATTCCTTATTATCTATTTTGGCTTGCCTTGCGTGCATACTGGGTTGTGCTGCAGAGGCCTGACTGGTTAAAAAGTGAGCCAAGGATGGGGGGCCCATTTGCTCCCCAGTGTTTTTTTTACCCTGGCCCTCCAGTGAAGATCAGCATGCCAGTGCCTCCCCCGAAGTGGGAGGGAGGAAGGGAATAAGGGAGGGCACAAGGGAAGGAGGGAGGTTACCCCCACCTTGTTTGAGCTTAATCCACAGCAGATTTCTCCCCCGGTCACAGAAGAAGCTTGTTAACAGTACAGGCAGAGGAACTGGAGAGAGCTGGAGAGCCGCTCCACAATGCCTTATCTGCTGTGGATTATGCCACATCTTTGGCTTCATTCGTTCTCATTTTCATTGCTTTTATTCAGACTCAATGGGTGCTTCTTGTTAGTCTCCATTTTTGAAGGCCTAACAAAATATAATAATTTAATTCAGAAATATTGCCCAGACTCTGTTGTTATTATTCATTTTTATTATTATTATTATTTATCTTGCGTCCTGAGTTTTTCCTGGTCAGGTCAAAATCAACCAGCCCTAATTATCAGTATTGTCGTTGTTGTTGTTGTCGTTGTTGTTGTCGTTGTTGTTGTTGTTGTTGTTGTTAACATTGTATCATTTGCCCTCATGCTGTGATCCCCTTGATAACAGCAGGGGAGGTATTGTTGAACATGCCCCTGCCGTACAGCACAAAGCTTTGTACATTGCATTGCCAGAAACCTGCAGAGAGCAGGTGAGCAGTGTGACATTGGATCATACCCTCCCTGTGTCTGACACCCTCACTCGCCGACACCTCCTGCTGCCCTGCAATCAGCTGGTGGGGGTGAGGCTGCTGCTGTAACCGTAAATTGGGCCAGTCACCCAGGGTGGTCATCCTCCTCACCCATCCCAGCTAGGGTGGGCCTGACTGGGCCTGGGACCCTCTCTCTCTACCTACCCATAGCAGGCCCAGTGGCCTTGTCAATGTCACTTTGACATTTCTATTCTGTTCTAGTTCACAAGTCAAAATGAAGAAGGGATTTGGCAAGTCGGTGCAGGGGAAGAGCCTGCTGTAATTATGTTATATTGTTTTTGTGCATCTCTGAACGCTGTTCTATCGATTCCCAGGGTCATTTCATGTTTTCAAGTGTATCTGAGGTAGTGCCGCTGCATGTCCGTTGCGAATGTCAGACTCCACTCTGTGAGGCACATCGATCTGCAGGCTGAACATGGTGAGATTGTAGACTCCTAAATTGCTAGCGCAGTTTGTTTATGCGATTTTACAGCAAACTATTTACTTCACATGCTGATTTGGCCTTTGGTATTATTGTGTGTAGCTACGTTTGCTAGCTACCTACACGACTTGGCCAAAAGTATGTGGACACCCCTTCAAATTAGTGGATTCGGCTATTTCAGCCACACCCATTGCTGACAGGTGCATGAAACCGAGCACACAGCCATGCAATCTCCGTCAACAAACATTGGCAGTAGAATGGCCTTACTGAAGCGCTCAGTGACTTTCAACGTGGCACCGTCATTGGATGCAACCTTTCTAACAAGTCAGTTCGTCAAATGTCTGCCCTGCTAGAGCTGCCCCGGTCAACTATAAGTGCTGTTATAGTGAAGTGGAAACGTCTAGGAGCATCAATGGCTCAGACGCAAAGTGATAGGCCACACAAGCTCACAGAAAGGGACTGCCGAGTGCTGAAGTGCGTAGCATGTAAAAATTGTCTGTCCTCAGTTGCAATACACACTACAGAGTTCCAAACTGCCTCTGGAAGCAACGTCAGCACAATAACTCTTCGTCGGGAGATTCATGAAATGGGTTTCAATGGCCGAGCAGCCGCACACAAGCCTAAGATCACCATGCACAATGCCAAGCATCGGCTGGAGTGGTGTAAAGCTCACCACCATTGAACTCTGGAGCAGTGGAAACGCGTTCTCTGGAGTAATGAATCACGCTTCACCATCTGGTAGTCCGACTGACGAATCTGGGTTTGGCGGATACCAGGAGAACACTACCTTCACGAATGCATAGTGCCAACTGTAACGTTTGGTGGAGGAGGAATAATGGCCTGGGGCTGTTTTTCATGGTTCGGGCTAGGCCCCTGACCTCAGCCCTATCGACCACCTTTGGGATGAATTGGAACGCCGACTATGAACCAGGCCTAATTGGCCAGCATCAGTGCCTGACCTCACTAATGTTCTTGCAGCAATGTTCCAACATCTAGTGGAAAGCCTTCCCAGAGGAGTGGAGGTTGCTATAGCAGCAAGAGGGGGGGGGCAACTGATTTTGTAATGAGATGTTCGACGAGCACGTGTCCACATACATTTGGTCATGTAGCGTAGCTAGCTAGCGAGACAGCACATCGAGAGAACATTGCATTGTGATTCAACAATGATTTTCACGTCCTGCTACCAACCTTATTATAACAACAAAATGAAACATTTGTTCACAATTAATATTGTTCTCACATATTAGTGGTCCCAGCTTCCTTTCCCCTTTCACACCACTAGAACACTGTGGAGTACCTCCTGTAAAGTGGAAAGGAAGAATTTACAAGGCAAGCCTGGGAAGCACCTCTTAAATGTAATCCTTAAAACTTGCGTTGAGAATTACTATACGAGTCACAAACTGACAGGAATATGAAACTGTTGTCTAGGTCTGTGCTAGCTCGGTCGGTCGGTGGCACAGTATCACAGTAATTCCCCCCTGGATCATGATCATGATGCAGTTGGAAAACACTCAAACTAGGACCAGTTTTGACTTCATAAGCAGCTTATTTGCTCTCCAGCAAATATAGTGGATAAAATACTAAAACAGTGAATACTTCCAGTATTATAATTTTCTGGACTTTTCACATCCTGGTTTTGAAACTGATCTCTCCAGGTCCATAACCCCTCCCTCATTCCCCTTTTCTGATCAACGGAAAAATAATACTGTCTCTCTCTTTCTTGTTCTTTCCTCTCTCTTTCTTTTAGGACACAGTGGTCATTAATCCTGAAAAAACGTGAATAATAGGAAAAAGGGGGATTGCTGCCAAGAAAGTAGGAGTTGCTATTTTTCGCAACCATGGTATTTTT
The DNA here is from genome assembly GCF_901001165.1 of Salmo trutta. Lineage (NCBI taxonomy): Eukaryota > Metazoa > Chordata > Actinopteri > Salmoniformes > Salmonidae > Salmo > Salmo trutta. The sequence goes on along the minus strand of NC_042987.1, from coordinate 15,302,658 downwards.
CTTCTATAGTGGTCTTTTCTTCAATGTACAGAGGGCTATTTTTCATACTACGTAGAACAAAGATATAATCTGTTGCCAAGTCAGATTCAAGTGTTCCTGTTTAACAGACTTAAATACATGATTGTCTATTCAAGTCTTGACATTTTGTTAATTGGACAAGTGAGTATGGAGAGGGTAAAAGGGAAACATTCCATTCCATTCTGTTAGTTAGTAATAAGCAGATTAATCATTTGTAACTATTTGTAAATAAATGGCAATTAATTTAATTAAGAGAGTTGGTACTCAATGCACAATTAACTAATGAACTAGAATGATATGTTATTCCCAAATCTTTTCTATTTTTCTGGAATAATCCAATGGTTGGCGAGGAAGTTTGTCCTGTTGCCATTCAATTATGTGTATGATAATCACAAGAAATGCAAATAATTTTTTTATTTTTCATTATAAAGAAATGTTTTCTATGATTATGTGTAAAACCTTCCAACGGATATGGAAGGCATTATTCTGTCATATTCCATAAATAAATGCTTCCTCTCAATCAGTTCTTCCCATATATCTCTTTTTAGGTTCTTAGATGTTTTGAGGTCATTTGTGTAAAGTCAAATTTGGCTTTTTTAGACTTTATTGCATTCCATCCCTAACCAGATTGCTCTTGTATTTTAATGGGTAGAATGTTCCTCTATAGTTGTACTCAGAGAGGCAGCAACCATTGCCAGATTTGTGGCCTGTTGTGGTCCATAAGAACAGCACCACAGGGAACTTCAGAAAAATTCACTCAGATTTCAGTTTTTGAAATACAGTCCCTGCCTGGGGGAACAGACCATTTCTCAGTACAATATTTCAAATCAGAGAAGGGGTGGTGCTGTAGCTAGGCTCCATGGGAGAAGACCAAGAGGATTAGGAAGAGATCTCCTTGTAGGAAGAATTTTAAAAACATTAGAGAAGTAAGGGGAAACCAAACAGAGGTAGAGAGACAGACAGCATCAGATCAGTTGAATACAGCACATGTTTCTGGGTGCCAATAGCTTCAGCCCAACACATGAATGACCCCTGGACAGGTGCAGAGGTCTTATGCGTCTGGAGGGAAGCTTTAGAGCTCTCAGCACTTTTACAAGGCAAGCCTGGATTTTCTGCTGGATTCACCCAGCACATGTCTCTATTTTACAGTGCTCTGGCACGTGGTATGTGAGATGTGTCTCAAACTCTCAGCTTCATTATGCACTTGTGTTCATACAATGGATGAATGGAGTTAATTTGTCACATGAAACCCATTCCATGTATGTTGTGTAATATGACATGTATTTTTGTTCTCTGGGGCCTTCAATACCAAGTCAATGCTATACTCTGCAACTCAACTTTATTGAAGACCAAATTGAAAATGTAATGGAAGGAATAGCTCTCTGTATGTCTGTATATTTTGAATTACAAATATATTCATGAGACACTAGCATTTTCCTAACTGAGCTTTCTTCCTTTACTTCCTATGTAGTGGAAATGAAGCATCGTGTTGGTGAAACAGCCAGCTGCATTGTGTGTACACAGCATAGGCCTACATTGATTTGTTCCTGTGTGGAATATTTCTTTCCCCCTCTCTGCCTCCAAAAGTCCCTCATTTGGAATATGATAATGAGATCCGTCACGATCGTTGATTCCCTTTGAACTTTTTTATTTCTTTGTAGGCGGAGTCATAGAGGTAGAGAGCAGGAGCTTTCTGCCGCAAGCCCATGGCCCCTCTCACACCATCTGCCGGACCTCATTTCATTTGAATAAATACTTTTTTTCAGAGGCGCTTGCTTCGGTTCACTGACATATTTTTGCAGTTCAAGGCAACAGCCACCAGCAATGAGTGAGGATTGTTGTTTCTTCTCTCTCGGAGACTTCCTACCCTACCAATGGTCTAAGGCTGCAGCATAGCATGTAGGATTCCTTGAACCCACCAGCAGCAGCCGGCAGCATTCTAAAGGGGGACTCAAAGCTGAATGTATTCTGAGCCTTGCTGTGAAGGGATAGGGTTGTTCTTTATTTGGAGTAACTGCAGATTAATAGAAAAAAGAATATGCATGCTGTTTGTTATAGGAACAGAAACCTGGAAAAAAATGTCATTTGGAGTTAATTCATTCAGCAAGAAAATACTGTTCAAGACAATACCAAAAGTAAGAACCGGAAATAGAACGTGTCGTTTTATGTCTCATGGGTTTAATAACCACATCTTTGTAACAATTCAATAATGATGAGATGGGAGAGGAATTAGTTCAACTATGTATCTGGAAAGTGCTCATCTTAACACATAGATCCCCTCTGACGCTCTGGCACAACCCCAATATGCCACATCTCCTCCTCTTCTACATAAAGTGTCCCCATTATGAACAACAGTCCTGAGAAGGTGACTGTGAGGCCCTAGGTGAACAATACTGGGTCAGGGTGTAACAGTTCTGGTGTAACAGTTCTGGACCACTCATGACTGGTGGTTCTGTCGGTATTTCTCAACAGTAACTGATCTGTGTGCCTTTTCCAGATGACCTCCTCTGCAGTCTGGACAGTGTAGGACACAGGACCAGTCTGAGCAATGGCCATAGCAAGGACCCACTTTGGTCCTTTGAGGTAGTTCCTAGCTAAGACAGTTTCTCCCTCAAAAACAATTTTATTTGTCACATGCTTCATAAACAACAGGTGTAGACTAACAGTGAAATGCTGACGGACCCTTCCCGTCAATGCAGAGAGAAAGAAAATAGAGAAATAATAGAAAAGTTAAACACATAATAATAAAAGTAATAATAAATACACAATGAGTGTACTTGCTATATTAACAGGGTACCAGTACCGAGTTGATGTGCAGGTGTACGAGGTAATTGAGGTAGATATGTACATATAACTAGGAATAAAGTGACAGATAGTAAACAGTAGCAGCAGCGTATGTGATGAGTCAAAAAAAGTTAGTGCAAAAAGGATCAATGCAGATAGTTAAATAACCACATAGCTACCAGGACTAACTTTTAAGCAGTTTTATGGCATGATTGAAAGCTCTGTTCTCTGCTCTCAGTTCACAACGTTTGACATAAATCTCCTGTTGATGTTGCACGTCCTTTGCGTTCTGAGGTTTGAGTAGGTGGAAGCTTGTGCTTAGCTCTCTCTTCATGAGTGGCGATGTAGGCGAAGCCTTGGTGGTTGCATGAGGTGTGTTCCTGTGTCCCTCGACTCTAATAAGCTTTTAAGGCATGTTTCATGGTCTGTATGAACCTCTCCGCCAGCCCGTTGGTAGATGGATGGTACGGTGCGGACCTGATATGTTGTACGCCATCCACATGTAGGAATATCGCCATTTCTCAGGACACTAGCTACTGTCCACTCTCGCTAATGAGTTGGAGAAGCAATCTGAACCGACTAAATAAACACTTTCCCAAGCTTCTCGATGGTCTTCTCTGAAGTACAGCACCCTATGATGGCAACCTCTGGCCACTTGGTTTGAGCATCCACCACCTCGAGAAACATTCTGTCTTCGAATGAACCCGCGAAGTTCACATGTATGCATTGCCACACCTCCTCAGACCAATCCAATGCATGAAAAGCATGTTACGAGGAACATCTTTTCACTTTCTCCTCAATGCTTCCATCCAATCCAGGCCACAATGACCTGAGTGTAGCTGTTGCAACACTGGTTTTCTCAGCAAGGGCGTAATGATAACTCTCCTCCCACACAGCAGACAACTGGACTGTACTGACAGTTCAGTTCTCCTGGAAAGGTAAGGTTCCGGAGCATTTCCTGCGGCTTTACCCTTGTTAATAATGTCCATCACTTCAGATAACATCGGGTCATTCCTGGTGTTTCTCCACACTTGTTGAAGTGATTGGTGTGTTTTACACTTGTCTGAAGTAGAATATCTCCACTTTGTGTGACTCTGGCTTGACCACAGGTATTGGCAACCTGTAAAGTTCATCTATATTGCAGTGCAGTTCTGACTTGCAGTACTTGATGTCATAGGTGTGTGCTGACAAAAGCCCACCTTTGTATTCTGCTTGCCTCAAGTGACGGAATTCCAGTATGCTGTCCAACGATTCTCGTCAGTGGGCGATGATCTGTAAGAAGGGTGAACTTCCTCCCTTACAGACACTGGTGAAACTTACAAACTCTAATAACAACGAACAGGGCTTTTTGTTATTTCTGTGCATTGTTACTTTCTGCTTTGTTCGATGTCCTCAATACGAAAGAGATCGGCTTCTCTTCACAAGAAGGCATGATATGGGACACGACTGCTCCCACACCATAGCTACTTGGATGGTGGATCGAAGTAAGTCAATGCCTCAGGTTTCAGGAGTGTTTTTTTGTCCTGACAAAACAACTGATGCAGTGGCTTCAGTTTAGTTGCTAAACTCGGAAAAAAACATCTGTAGTAATTCAATAACCCCAGGAAAGAACATAGATAGCTCCATTCTGAGGAGCTTGGGCATCCAAAATAGCCTTGACTTTGGACGGAGACTTGTGAATGTCCGAGGTATTCAACCAAAGATTGGAGGAATGCACATTTTTCCTTATGAACTCACAGTTTGTAGTCCTTAAACCTCTGAAATGTTGCATCCAAGTTCTGGAGATGGTCCTCTTCGTCCTTTCCAGTAACGAGGATGTCATTCAAGTACAGTGCCTTAAGAAAGTATTCACACAATTTGACTTTTTCCACATTTTGTTGTGTTACAGCCTGGCCTACACACAATACCTTTTCAAAATGTTTACAAATGAATACAAAATTCAAAGCTGAAATGTCTTGAGTCAATAAGTATTAAACCCCTTTGTTATGGCAAGCCTAAATAGGTGCAGGAGTAAAAGTATGCTTAACAAGTCATATAATAAGCTGCATGGACTCCTTAATAGTGTTTAACATGATTTTTGAATGCCTACCTCATCTCTGTACCCCACATACAATTATCTGTAAGGTTCCTCAGTCGAGCAGTGAATTTCGAACACAGATTCAACCACAAAGACCAGGGAGGTTTTCCAATGACTCGCAAAGAATGGCACCTACTGGTAGATGGGTAAAAAAAAGAAGCTGATATTGAATATCCTTTGGAGCAATGTGATGTTATTAATCACACTTTGGATGGTGTATCAATACACCCAGTCACTACAAAGATACAGGCGTCCTTCCGCTCAGGGATTTCAACATGATGCCAAAGGTGACATTAAAATAGTTACAGAGTTTAAAGGACGTGATAGGAGAAAACTGAGGATGGATCAACAACAATGTAGTTACTCCAAAATACTAACCTAAATGATAGAGTGAAAAGAAGGAATTCTGCACAGAGTAAAAATTGGCCAAAACATGGATTGTGTTTTACTAAAGTAAAAATGCATACATTTAGAAAATAAATTAACTTTATGCACTGTATACAAAGTGTGGTCTTTGTGGTGGTTGCTGAATCTGGTGGCTGCATCTTGTTATAGGTATCCTTGTCATCGGCAAGGACTAGGGATTTTTTTTTATAAAAAGAAACGGAATAGAACTAAGTACAGGCAAAATCCTAGAGGAAAACCTGCTTTCCTACAGTCACTGGGAGACAAATTCACCTTTCAGCAGGACAATAACCTAAAACTTGAAGATGCACGTAAATGAAAAGTCAAAGGAGCTGCGCCAGTGCTGTTCCAGAGGACAATGGACCAGATCTTGAGTGGATTGCCAGGAGTACAATGCTACAGTGCCTTCAGAAAGTACTGCCGGCAGAGGACGATTTTGCTGAAGTTTTGACCCCCAGCTAAATCCGTGAAAATGTTGATCCAAAATGATGTGTGGTCGGGGATACTGCTCAGTGAGAAAACACAGGGTTAACTGTAACTTTTTAAAGTCTCAACATACAGGCATCCTGATTCCACCATACTTCTAAAGGACTGGTACGATGGGTTTTGCCCATTCACGCTTATCGACTCGAGTCAGCCTTAACTTTTGGTCTGATAGCATGAGTTTCGGATTGTGCTTTCATAAACTTTGGTTTGCCATCTGGCTTAATGCTAAGCTTTACTGTAGTGTATTTCATTCTACCCAGCTCTCCATTAAAAACTTCTCCATTAAGTTTTTAATTTTAGATGGCAGGTAGGCTTGTGTCTCCATGTGTCATTGTACGCACTGATGACCAGTCCAGTGGGATTTTCTCTAGCCACGAACGTCCCAGTAATGATAGATAGTCTCCTTTCACGACTTAGAGTGGCAGCGTTTTAGCTTGCTCGTTTAACTGAACTGTGACCTCAGTGATGTCTCACGGCGACAGATTCACCTGTGTAAGTCTTGAACATGATGTGCGCTGGCTGAAGTGGTAGGTGTTTCAATGTCTTTTTGTAGACTGTGTCTACCATAAGAGATACAGCTGCCCCTGTGTCAGTCTCCATATGGACCGGCTGCCCCTCTAGTAAGGGAGAGACATAGTAGCCGTGCGTCCCCACCCCCCAGCAACAGTCATTATATTCAGTGTGAATTCCTCGTCTGATGAGTCACTTACCTCTGTGTTCTCTTGCTCAACAGTGTGAAAGTCACGCTTTCTTCCATAGGAATGTCTTTCTTGTTTTTAGTCTTCAACGATTTCTCTGAGCTCTTTTTGTTTCTGCAGACTCATTCGAAGTGGCCCTTTTTTCTCCAACAAATACATGTCCTTATTCCAGCACATAGATGCCTGATATCCCACTTTTCTACAGAGGAAGCATGTGCCTTGATATCCCTGTCTCTGATTTTCAGTTGCAACTCTGTGCACTTTTCCTGTTGAACCTTGGACACACTGACTTCAACAGCCTTTGCCCAGGTCAGATTACTTTGTCAATGGTCTCTTTTGTGTAGCTTCACTCTGTAGCCCACATACTAGTCTGTCTCCAACAGTGTCATTTAGAACATCATTAAACTCACAGTGTTCTGATAGTTTATTTAATTCAGCAGCAAACATTGTCACTGATTCTTTCTCTCCTTGATTTCTTCTGTGGAACCTAACCCTTTCAGCAGTAACTAGTGGGGACCAGATCTTATTTCTTCCGTGGAACCTAAACCTTTCAGCAGTAACTAGTGGTTTTGGTGAAAAGTGTCCTTTCAGTATTTCCACAATATCCCCATCTTATTACCTGGCCTGTCTGGCTGTAGTAGGCTGCGTTGTAAATAAAATGTATTTGGCCCAATTACACAAAAAGATGTAGGCACAACTTTGTCCTCATGAACGTAATTTGCGAGAATAAAATATTCAAACCGCTCTGTATATGAGCTCCACTGCTCAACACTTTCATCAAACTGTTCAATGTTTCCAACAATTCCGAGCCATTTTTCATTTCTCAATAGGCTCCTGATTGTCACTCACTTCAATATTTTGCTCAACAACTGCAATATTTTCCTCAGTCACGGGATCTTCATTCACTTCACTCACTGACATTTCATCCTTAAATTCGCTCATTTAGCAGTTTTTAATTTCCAAAGTTTGTCTTCACAGTTGAATAAATGTCCTTTGCTTTACTCATTGTATATTCCTCCCTTTTTAATCACGTTGTTTTTCTGCTCCAACATCCGTCTTGAATCCTTTTCTGCCATCCATGACGATGGTAACTCTCCTTCTTAGCTAACTCAACTATGCACTTGCCTCTGCTAGCAATACATTGTTTCAAAATTGTAAAAAACGACTTCCTCCGGACAGAATAGTTCCCGTAGGTTCAGACTTACTCGTCGACAATCTTTTGTTATGTCTCGTGGGTTTCATAGTCATGTCTTTATAACAATTCAATAATGATGAGACGGGAGACAGGAATTAATTCAACTATTTATCTGGAACGTGCTCATCTCAACACATAGAACCCCCATGACGCTCTGCGGCACAACCCCAATACACCACATCATTGGATTTACTCGACATGGGCTTACCTATAGGAACACATGGGGACTTTCCAATCAAAACCCACGATCACTCATAATGATTGCCCTGGGTATAAGTGAAAGAACAAGTAGCACACTACCAGTAGCAGAACCAGTAGCAGCAGAGGCACTAACTTCAGCTTGCACATATAAAGGTGGCTCATTGATTTAACAAAGTCCCCAGCTGGAGGTGTACTGAGGCAAATCAGATTTAGACTCTTACTCAAAGACACACAGCAGTGCCCCACATAGCCACAGAGCTCCTAGCCTCTGCTCTCGAGGCTGGCTCCCAATCTCCACACTCCACAGCCCCCCCGTTTCCTATGTAAAGCTTTTAACATGTGCTCACAAATGGATTCAAATCCAGTCAACGATAGCCTCTTCCCCTGACAGAGAGAAGAACAGCATGTGGCTTCTCAAATAGCTGATGCAGTGTGTATCTTGCAATTGTTAATATTAAAATACTTGGCCATGATTCAGTCAATTATCATTTACAGCTCATTCATGCAAAAATATATCTGAATATAAATGACATCTTGGTTAATCCCCTTTCCCTGGAAGGAATACAAAAACCAATCAACTGACAGCAGATTTTGGAACACTGAATCCTGTATTCTAGCATGCCGTATTCTAAAGAGAGAAGAGTATGACCAAATCAAATCAAATTGTATTTGTCACATGTGCCGAATACAACAGGTGTAGACCTTACAGTGAAATGCTTACAAGCCATTAACCAACAATGCAAGTTTAAGAAAAATAAGTGTTAAGAAAGTATTTACTAAAATAAACTGAAGTAAAAAAAAAAGACATTTAAAATTTAAAAGAAGAAAATGAAAAACAACAAATAATTAAAGAGCAACAATAAAATAACTGTAGCGAGACTATACCGGCACCGGTACAGAGTCAATGTGCTGGGGCACAGGTTAGTCGAGGTAATTGAGGTATGTACATGTAGGTAGAGGTAAAGTGACTATGCATAGACAACAAACAGAGAGAAGCAGCAGTGTAAAAATGGGACTCCACACCGGATCCACTACTTCATTGCTTTCTCCAGAGTTTCTGGCATTATGACCTCTTTTAGTTTTTCGGATAGAGTACCTGGAAAGGGGAATGCCCCTGATACACTGGTTATGATGGAAAGAAAAACGAGCAGAAGCCCCTGGGATTGGTGGGGCAGCGAACCAGACCTTTCCATTTCCCTCTCCTATAAAACCACTCCCTGGCTCTCTGCACACCAGGACCCACAGGCCCTGGACAGAACAATAGAATGCAGCTTGCCATAATTAAACAATTATCAGTAACGCCTAAACATTAACTAACTTCCCAAATCATTATGCAGTCTGCTGTTGCGCCACAGAATTACAGAATAAGTAGGAGTGAAATATACATAGGTCCTATAATGGAACAACACTGAGTCTTAATAAACTCTGTGCGATTCCGGGGCCCCCAAGTAGAGAGCGATGGGCCCTCCTGTTTCCCCTTCCCATCAAAACCATTAGGGGTGATAATGGCTAAGCATACATAGGCCTACCAGCTGCTGCCTTGAAATAACATCCCAATGAGCTGGGAGTTTAAGTCTCTCGTTATCATTCCTAAAGTGTTGATCTCCCTCCAACTGTAAACCAGCTGAGCTTCATGCAGCACTCCTAGCGGCAATGTGGCGCTAATCATGGGATAAGCTGGAGTGCCATACTGTGAAAACATATCACATTGTCACCTTTGAGTCCCACCACCCAGCCACATGAGAGTCAGGAAATGCTGGTGGCACTGAGCTGAAACAGCGGGATGCAGTTTGTTGCAGCGTTTAGCGTTTGTTTCAAAAGCCTGTTCTGATCCCAAGAGGGACTTTCAATATGAACTGACAATGTTGTTGCAACACCTTGGGGTAGCTATTACGTCCAGTTTTATGGCTAGTGGAGTGTAGCATACTAGTCATAGTGGACACTGAGCATTCTAAGCCAGTGGAAGTCTAAATCCTCGACTGTCATTTCAGAGTAGACAGACTTTATTGCAAAACAGTTGATGTAGCTGCTCTCAAGCCCTGTTTCCACTGACACTTAAAATCAGTGGTGGAAGAAGTACCCAATAGTCATACTTGAGTAAAAGTAAAGATATCTTAATATAAAATGACTCAAGTAAAAGTGAAAGTCACAGAGTAAAATACTACTTGAGGAAAAGTCTAAAAGTATTTGGTTTTAAATATACTTAAGCACCAAAAGCAAATGTAATTGCTAAAATATACTTAAGTATCAAAAGCAAAAGTATGAATAATTTCAAATGCCTTATATTAAACAAACCAGGCGGCACAATTTTTTTGTTTTTTAAATTTATTGATAGCCAAGGGCACACTCCAACACTCAGACATAATTTACAAACGAAGCATTTGTGCTAATTGAGTCCACCAGATCAGAGGCAGTATGGATGACCAGTAATGTTCTCTTGGTAAGTGCATGCATTGGATCATTTTCCAGTCCTGCTAAGCATTCAAAATATATCAAGTACTTTTGGGTGTCAGGGAATATGTGTGGAGTAAAAAGTACATTATTTTCTTCAGGAATGTAGTGAAGCAAAAGTAAAAGTAGTCAAAAATATAAATAGTAAAGTACAGATACCCCAAAAAACTACTTAAGTACATATTTAAAGTATTTTTACTTCAGTACTTTACACCACTGCTTAAAATTAGGGCCAAATTTGAGCCTGCTCGAATGGAACTCTCAAATTTGAGCTGGGTCGAGGGAAACCCGGGCTAGCGCAGCCCAGTTTCACAACTGGTGCCAGGTCGATTAGAATTCGGGCTGGTGACGCCGTTACTATGCAACCATTTACATTTACATTTTAGTCATTTTAGCAGACGCTCTTATCCAGAGCGACTTACAGTAGTGAATGCATACATTTCATTTCATTTCATGCATAATTTGTTTATTTTTTTTGTACTGATCACTGCTGGATGCTGACACGTTTAGCTAGCTCATCTGGGCTTGTTGGTGTTAGCAAGCACATGGGCAAGCATAGCTGGATTCTTCATTCATTTTTGCACTACACAAACTTTTATGAGAACAGTCAGCCCTCGAATGCTAGCTACCTAATGTTAGCTAGCAAATCAGAGTTAGTTAGCTAACATGCAGAAATTTTTGCTGGCCAGGTCATATTGAAAGCCAGCTACATCATATTAAACCTGTTGTCTGATTTGCTTGGTTAGCTAGCTAGCTAATAGCAAATACCATGGCAAGCAAGGTAGGAATTAAGCCAGCTAGCTAGCCTGTTATGCTAGCGACGATGCTGATCCTTTAGCTAGCTAGCTAATGTCAGCAAGCTAAACATATACATTTGAGTATGGCTGGCACTAGCAGGAGTATGGGGTAACGTTAGTTACAGCATGGTAAGGGTGAATTACATTTTCCAACATATTGCTAGCTAGCTACATGACATAATTTCTCATTTCTGGAGGCAGAGGAAATGCAATTTGAGCTAGCCCACCAAGGCCAGCCCAACCTGGGTTGACTTCAAAGTGCTAATGGAAACGGGGCTTCAGTGTGTCGCTGGTAAAAAGGAGCAGTGTAATCAGTGGCAATTTAGTATGTCATTCTTGGTGGGGCAAACAAAGACAAAAATGTGTATGCATGCAATCAAATGCCAAGAGTGTGCAAAGCTGTCATCAAGGTGCCTACTTTGAAGAATCTCAAATATAAAATATATGTTGATTTGTTTAACAGTTTTTTGGTTACTACATGATTCCATATGTGTTATTTTATAGTTTTGATGTCTTCACTATTATTCTACAATTTAGAAAATAGTAAAAATAAAGAGAAACCCTTTAATGAGTAGGTGTGTCCAAACTTTTGACTAGTACTGTATATATTATTTTTTTAAACTAAACAGGTGCGACTCAAAACAGGTTTGGCTCGGCCCACCTGTCCTGAATGACGCGTCGCCACTGAGTGTAATAATACCAAAGAAATAACTCAAGGACACAGTGTGCCTGTTGGCACAGACTCAGTGTTGGGGAAGCTACGCTGAAAATATAGTTAACCAAGCTATCAATTACTTCACTATGGAGGAAGTTAAGATACACTAAAGCTAACCTTATGAAAAATATAGTTTACTTAGCTAAAGTTAGTTTGAAAAAGTAGTTCACTACATCCCAACTATTTTGTGATAAATTATCATATCTAAATCTGAAATGTCATAGTCCAAATATTGCAAGAGGGATTTTCCAGGTAAAAAGCTCTACTTACATGTGAACATCATAGAAATGTAATGTCAAATGACAGCTAAGTCTATTTTTGAAAAATTAAGGCATATATACATTTTTTTAAATAAGCAAAGGCTTTGATATCTGGTCAAATCGATTAAAAATGAGTCTTAGAAAACATCTAGCAGAAAAAGTATTTAAGAAATACATAAAAAATGTTGAACTAAAGACCCCTACCAGCTAATATCAACATATACTGTTTTTTAAATATTTTGTAGTGTCATTCTGTTACCAAAACCCAACATATCTTTTAGATATTTTTAAATGTCTTTCCCTCATGAGGAGGGACAATAATGAAAGTTCACAGAAGTAACAAGTAAAGATAGACATACCAATTAGTTAGTGTTTTTACTGATAACGATTCGTTTTTTACGTGATTAAAATGTGTCATTCTGCTACCAAATTGTTTAACTTTGCAATCAATGGTTTTTGTTTGGCATACTTTAATAGTCAGTATGTTATCGTGGAATTGCCCACTCAGATCACTCTGAAATCAGACGTTAACAGAATGGGTAATTTAGCCTATTAAACACAATAACTTTGTTTCAAGTGAGAATCAGGCAGGTCTGATGCTGAAAAAGAAAGGAAACGATTGCCTACTTCACCCATATTTTCTTTTCTTTTTACAAAAAAGTAGTGTGTAGTTCCAGTGGTTAGCTACACCGCTACATGGCAAAAAAGTGATTAACTACTGGAAACACTACCAAGATTACAATTTTGTTCAACTACTCCCAAGCTACTGCAAAATGTAGTTAAATTACTAGTTAAACTACATGTAGTTCACTACTCTCCAACACTGCTGAGACTTTACCCAATGTCCAGTATGCCCAGTCAGGTGTGAAAAATTTGAATAACATTTCAGTAAATGTGGACTCTAGAATTATAGTGGGCAGACTGGATCCGGGCCGGGAGAGAGGGAGAAAGAGAGAGCCCCAGGCAAGCTGCCCTGGCTTTGTTTACAACAAGAAGCCATTGTTTGATGTGGCCGCGCAGCCCTCTCCAAAGCTCCCACAGGATGTGCTCTGGGTAACATGCCAGATGGAGGCCACTGCTGTATGACTTCCACCCAAGCCAGTTCAACTGCATGCATGGGACTAACAGTCCAGGCCTCTTGGGGCCCTCCTGAGACTTCTCTCCCTGTCTATCGCCATCAACCCAACTTATAGAACAATAGCAGAGTTGTTGCAAGGCCAAGAGGTGCTTTTTCTGTCTACTCAACCGGCCCAAAATATTTCTTATTTAACTAAGCAAGTCAGTTATGAACAAACTCTTATTTACAATGACTGCCTAGGAACAGGGGGTTAACTGCCTTGTTCAGGGGCAGAACGACAGATGTTTACCTTGTCAGCTCGGGGATTCAATCTAGCAACTTTTCAGTTACTGGCCCAACGCTCTAACCACTAGGCTAATATGTGGATAATGTTTGTAATTTGTTGATATGCAATTGTGTTGGAACTTCCTTATTATGTCTATCCGCTCTGAAGGTATCAGTGGAAATTGGAAAATGGAAAATGAAGACAAAAACATCAGTGCCTGACCTGAACATGTTCCAGAGACAACACTGATTGGTATTAGTTTAAAACAACAAAGTTAATGTAACTGCCTGAAGTGTTGTCTATTAATACAAAGATTTACACCGACTCCTTCATAAATCGGTTTGTTTGTACTCTTTGCTCAAGTGTTCCTTACTGCCATGCTGCTTTTCAAAGGAAGAACAGAAGTTATGAATTCATAAGTGGTGTAGTATTCACACTGAGACGAGTCAAGTGTAATTAGAAGAAAACAAATTTGCAGTCTAAGGTTGAAAAAAAGCCATGCCAGGCATGGTAATTTATTTTCTTCCTTCTCTTCCTCTGCATTCTACTGGAAACATAAGTGGCCTTGATTTTTCATGCAATAGAACCTTTCTCTCTCAGCCTGAGCCTAGCCTATGTATACTGCATTCGGAAAGTGTTCAGACCCCGCCCCTTTTACCACATTTCGTTACATTACAGACTTATTCTAAAACGGATAAAATTATATTTTTTCCTCATCAATCTACACACAGTATCCCATAATGACAAAGCAAAAACAGTTTTTTTTACACTTTTGCTAATTTATAAAAAATGCAAAACAGAAATACCTTATTTACATAAGTATTCAGACCCTTTGCTATGAGACTCGAAATTGAGCTCAGGTGCATCCTGTTTCCATTGATCATCCTTGAGATGTTTCTACAACTTGACTGGAGTCCACCTGTGGTAAATTAAATTGATTGAACATGATTTGGAAAGGCACACACCTGTCTATATAAGGTCCCACAGTTGACAGTGCATGTCAGAGCAAAAACCAAGCCAAGAGGTGAAAGGAATTGTCCTTAGCGCTCCAAGACAGGATTGTGTCGAGGCGCAGATCTGGTGAAGGATATCAAACATTTCTGCAGCATTGAAGGTCCCCAAGAACACAGTGGCCTCCATTATTCCTAAATGGAAGAAGTTTGGAACCACCAAGACTCTTCCTAAGGCTGGGCGCCCGGCCAAACTGAGCAATCGTGGAAGAAGGGCCTTGGTCAGGGAGGTGGCCAAGAGGTCTCTTCACAGTTCGCAAGTCCAGAACAGACTGTGGGAGGCGCACAGTACTACAGTACATAGAGGCATGACTACATGGAACTCTGTTCCACATCAAGTAACTGATGCAAGCAGTGAAAATCGATTTAAAAACAGATAAAATTACACCTTATGGAACTGCGGGGACTGTGAAGCAACACAAACATAAGCAAAGACACATGCATACACACACACACACGATAACACACACTATACACACATGTACGCATGGATTTTGTACTGTAGATATGTGGTAGTGGTGGAGTAGGGGCCTGAGGGCACACAGTGTGTTGTGAAATCTGTGAATGTATTGTAATGTTTTTAAATTGTATAAACTGCCTTCATTTTGCTGGACCCCAGGAAGAGTAGCTGCTGCCATAATAAATACAAATACAAATACCAAGAACCCGATTGTCACTCTGACAGAGCACAGTTCCTCTGTGGGGATGGGAGAAACTTCCAGAAGGACCACCTCTGCAGCACTCACCAATCAGGCTTTTATGGTAGAGTGGCCAGATGAAAGCCACTTCTCGGTAAAAGGCACATGACAGCCTGCTTGGAGTTTGCCAAAAGGCACCTAAAGGACTCAGACCATGAGAAACAAGATTCTCTGGTCTGATGAAACTAAGATTGAACTCTTTGGCCTGAATGCCAAGCGTCACGTCTGGAGGAAACCTGGCACCATCTCTACAGTGATGTGGGGATGTTTTTCAGCGGCAGAGACTGGCAGACTAGTCAGGATCGAGGGAAAGATGAACAGAGCACAGTACAGAGAGACCCTTGATAAAAACCTGCTCCAGAGCGAACAGGACCTAAGACTGGGGCGAAGGTTCACCTTTCAACAGGACAACGACCCAAAGCACACAGCCAAGACAATGAAGGAGTGGCTTCGGGACAAGTCTCTGAATGTCCTTGAGGGGCCCAGCCAAAGCCCGGAATTGAACTCGATCAAACATCTCTGGAGAGACCTGAAAATAGTTGTGCAATGACGCTCCCCATCCAACCTGACAGAGCTTGAGAGGATCTGCAGAGAAGAATGGGAGAAACTCCGCAAATACTGGTGTACCAAGCTTGTAGGGTCATCCCCATGAAGACTCGAGGCTGTATTCGCTGCCAAAGGTGCTTCAACAAAGTACTGAGTAAAGGGTCTGAATACTGATATAAATACATTTGCAAAAATGCCTAAAAACCTGTTTTAGTTCTGTTAAAAACAATGTAATCCATTTCAGAATAAGGCTGTAATGTAGCAAAATGTGGAAAAAGTGAAGGGGTCTGAATACTTTCCGAATGCAGTGTATATCTGCCTGCCTGGGTTTCCACAGAGCCAAATCATTAACAGAATTAGGCTACACGCTCTTACTCTCCTACCTCATTGGCCGAGCCACTTGGAGACAAGACCAGACCAGTGCCATGTTCATGATATGATTGTTCAATTTAAACAGTATGGGCCATATGTATAGGCAACCGGCTAGGCACTCAAAGAATGTGCATGTAAAAATAAAAAATAAAAACGTATTCTGGTTATTCTTAATCTTTTTTCACTCCAGGCCCTTGGAAAAGGTGAATGGCCATATGCCTGCCAGCCCGACGTCTTGTCGCTAAATCCAGCTTTGAGTAAGTTGGTCTTTTTTAATTCTCTCTCCGTTGATGTTGTTTGATGATCAGGAAAAAAGGCAGCGGTTACATAAACATGCAAGACTAGGTAGGATAGAAATATTATTGGCGAGGCGGCCAATCGGATCTCGGTGTGTTAGCAAGGAGCTGTTGTGCCACACAGACACAAAGGTTTGTTGTAACAGTAGCCAGTGTGGGGATAATCTGTGCCTTAAAGCAAGACTGGGCTAGCAGAGAAACATGTGGTGGTAAGCCAAGCTTAAATCCCCTCTGACCTTGCCCCCTTCCCTTCCTTCCCTTCCTTGGAGCAGCCAGGAGAGGAGATGAAAGGGTGTGGTGATGCCTTTACTGCCACCTAGAGGATGGTTCACAGACTAGTGGGGGAAAACATCTTCAAGGCCACTCTTCTTCTGTTAACTTCAAGTATTTATTCAATAATTATTGAATGTTTTTGAGTGATCATCTACATACAATTCCAGTGAAATACATTTACAGAGTTCCTTTTGATAAAACATTAAATACATTCATTTAAAAGGGACTGTTCCTTATTCCACTTGTTTAAAAAAAATATTATGCCGAATTCTCAAATGCAAATGACTCTGTAACCACATCATAATACAATGTTGTTACTATAGTTATTCCAGTGATACTACACAGGTGCACTGTATAGATACAGATATTGCATTTAGTGTGCATTTTTTAGTTACAACCATGCCCGATAGTTTGGTTTCTGACAACACCAGCAGTAACTGCACCAAACATTTTGGCTTGTTTTGCAGTCTCTTCTCCTCTGGCATACATACCAGCCCGTAATGTCCTTCAGAGATCTCAATGAACAGTCAAGTGAATCATCATTGAGAGCATAAAATGTCCTCATACCCTTTGTAATAAATTGTGGTGTAGGAGGAGGAGTGGTGGTGGTGAAGGGATGTAATACAGCTAGATGATAGAGGAAATTAAATCTCTCAAACAAAAGACGGGACTAACGAAGGTCGACAGGCTCCTTTTCATTTCACGTTGCACAAGTTTGTCACAATGGTTTATGGCCAGCCGTTTCATCTTTCAGCAGCCATAGCTTGGGATTAATAGCCCCTTAAAGGCACACAGCTGTGAATGCTCTATGGCTTGTGGCAGGCTATGTTTGTCAGGGTCGCCGTTGGCATTTTGATATGAAGAGACATCCTCTAATGTATGGCATGGGGGCTGTGTTTAATCTTGCCTATAGCTCCCGCTATACGACAGGATCACCAAGCCCAACAACATTATCTCAATTTTCCTGAGCTTTCTCTGAGGAAAGCTATCCAGCTTATTGCATTATAGCTCAACATAGTTATTATTGAAGACAGACGTAGTACAAATCCAAGCATCACATAAATATCTTGCAGTTATATTTTTTGTTGCGTGAAAATCATTTTGATGAATAGAATCTATACACTAAAAACATGAGTGATGTGGAGTGCCTCGATGCAAATATTGCACACTTCTATAGTTGCCATGGTGCCCTAAGTAGCAGCCTATGCAGAGAGCTCCTGTAGATACAGTGCATTCGGAAAGTTTTCAGACACCGTGACTTTTTCCCCAAAAAATTACGTTACAGCCTTATTCACCTCCCTGACCAAGGCCCTTCTCCCCCGATTGCTCAGTTTGGCCGTGATGCCAGCTCTAGGAAGAGTCTTGGTGGTTACAAACTTCTTCCATTTAGGAATGATGGATGCCACTGTGTTCTTGGGGACCTTCAATGCTGCAGACATGTTTTGGTACCCTTCCCCAGATCGATGCCTCGACACAATCCTGTCTCGGAGTTCTACGGACAATTTCTTCACCCTCATGACTTTGTTTTTGCTGTGATGTGCACTGTCAACTGTGGGACGTTATATAGACAGGTGTGTGCCTTTCCAAATCATGTCTAATCAATTGAATTTACCACAGGTTATCACATTTCAGGAGAAGACCCAGATGATCTCAACGCAGACAGTGTCGAAGTAACAAAGGCGCATTACTAGAACAGGGGGCAGGCAAAACGACAGGTCAAGGACAGGCAGAGTCAGTAATCCAGATCAGAGTCCATAAGGTATAGAACAGCAGGCAGTCTCAGTGTCAGGGCAGGCAGAGGTCAGTAATCCAGGGTGGTGTGACAAGGTACAGAACAGCAGCCAGGCTCAGGGTCAGGAGAGGCAGAAATGGTCAAAACCAGGAAAACTAGAAAACAGGAACTATAAAAAGACAGGAGCAAGGGGAAAACCACTGGGAGGCTTGATGAACAAAACGAAATGGCAACAGACAAACAAAGAACACAGGTATAAATACACTGGGGATAATGGGGAAGATGGGCAACATCTGGAGGGGGGTGGAGACAAGCACAAAGACAGGTGAAACAGATCAGGTTGTGACACAGGTGGACTCCAATCAAGTTGTAGAAACATCTCAAGGAGAATCAATGGAAACAGGATGCACCTATGCTCAATTTCTAGTCTCATAGCAAAGGGTCTGAATACTTAAGGTTTCAGGTTTTTTTCTGTTTTTGATTTTTAATACATTTGCAAAAAATTCTAAAAACCTGTTTCCGCTTCGTCATCATGGTGTATTGTGTGTAGATTGATGAGGAACATTTTTTATTTAATACATTTTAGAATAAGGCTGTAGCGTAACAAAATGCGGTAAAACGGAAGGGGTCTGAATACTTTCCGAATACACTGTATGTAGCTACATATTTAATTATTTTTAAGTGTTTTTAATTTTGTTTTGTTTTATCAGCTGTTTTGTTTTTGATTTTTGGAGGCTGCGGGCTTCGGCACTCAGCGATCCCGTTCTGTGAGCTTGTGTTGCCTACCACTTCGTGGCTAAGCCGTTGTTGCTTTTTGTCACGCCCTGACCTGAGAGAGATGGTTAACTTCTCTATTTTGTTAGGTCAGGGTGTGGGGTGGGCAGTCTATGTGTTATATTTCTATGTTGTCCTTTTCTTTGATTGGCTGAGTATGGTTCCTAATCAGAGGCAGCTGTCTATCGTTTTCTCTGATTGGGAATCATACTTAGGCAGCCCTTTTTCCCTCCTTCAGTGTGGGATCTTGTTTTTGTACAGCTCAGTTTAGCCTGCAGAATGTGACGGTCGTGTTCTGTTGTTTTGATTTAGTGTTCTGAGTTAAAATAAATTTATCATGAGCACTCACC
The DNA here is from genome assembly GCF_901001165.1 of Salmo trutta. Taxonomy (NCBI): domain Eukaryota; kingdom Metazoa; phylum Chordata; class Actinopteri; order Salmoniformes; family Salmonidae; genus Salmo; species Salmo trutta. The sequence goes on along the minus strand of NC_042987.1, from coordinate 15,283,177 downwards.
ACGCTGCACCTTGGTCTCCTCATTACGACGATCGTCACACTTTTAAACGTTTCCACTTCACAATAACAGCAGTTACAGTCGACCGGGGCAGCTCTTGCAAGGCAGAAATTTGACGAACTGACTTATTGGAAAGGTGGCATCCTATGACGGTGCCACGTTAAAAGTCACTGAGCTTTTCAGTAAGGACATTCTACTGTCAATGTTTTATACACCTGTCAGCAACGGGTGTGACTGAAATAGCTAAATCCACTAATTTGAATTGGTGTCCACATACTTTTGCACATTTAGTGTATGTATGTATATATATTTGTACTGCTCTAGAGATATAATTATTGTTTGAATATTCTTATTTACTATTATGTATTGATTTACTTTTTACTCTTAATGTGGTGCGTACTGCAGAGAACACTGGAACAATTATCACTGTGAATTATTGTAATGTTTGTTTATGTGTCTATTAATCCCATAAAAGATGGGATGCCAACTCACGATTTGACACACACATTCATTCATTGTCATTCATTGTAGGCAGAGGTTAGGAGAAAGTGACTGGCAACATGATAAATAATAATAGTAAACAGTACTGGAGCAGCATACTGTAAGTGGTGGGTGAGTGTGTGCATGTAAGTATAAGTGTGTGGGTGTTAGTGGAGTGTGTGAGTGTGCAAGAGTGTCAGTGTAGACGAGATAGGCGGAAATATATGTAAACAGGGCCGAAAAGTGACTGGTAGCAGGAATATATAAATACTTATGGCAATATACCAATGGTAATATATACAGTTGAAGTCGGAAGTTAACATACACTTAGGTTCGAGTCATTAAAAATCATTTTTGAACCACTCCACAAATGTCTTGTTAACAAACTATAGTTTTGTCAAGTCAGTTAGGACATCTACTTTGTGCATGACACAAGTCATTTTTCCAACAACTGTTTACAGACAGATTATTTCACTTATAATTCACTGTATCACAATTCCAGTGGGTCAGACGTTTACATACACTAAGTTGACTGTGCCTTTAAACAGCTTGGAAAATTCCAGAAAATAATGTCATGGCTTTAGAAGCTTCTGACAGGCTAATTGACATCATTTGAGTCAATTGGAGGTGTACCCGTGGATGTATTTCAAGGCCTACCTTCAAACTCAGTGCCTCTTTGCTTGACATCATGGGAAAATCAAAAGAAATCAGCCAAGACCTCAGAAAAAAAATTGTAGACCTCCACAAGTCTGGTTCCTCCTTGGGAGCAATTTCCAAACGCCTGAAGGTACCACATTCATCTGTACAACCAATAGTACGCAAGTATAAACATCATGGGACCACGCAGCCGTCATACCGCTCAGGAAGGAGACGCGTTCTGTCTCCTAGATTAACGCACTTTGGTGCGAAAAGTGTGAATCAATCCCAGAACAAAGGCAAAGGAACTTGTGAAGATGCTGGAGGAAACAGGCACAAAGGTATCTATATCCACAGTAAAACGAGTCCTATGTCGACATTACCTGAAAGGCTGCTCAGCAAGGAAGAAGCCACTGCTCCAAAACCGCCATAAAAAAGCCAGACTACGGTTTGCAACTGCACATGGGGACAAAGATCGTACTTTTTGGAGAAATGTCTTCTGGTCTGATGAAACAAAAATAGAACTGTTTGGCCATAATAACCATCATTATGTTTGGAGGAAAAATGGGGACGCTTGCAAGCTGAAGAACACCATCTCAGCTGTAAAGCACGGGGGTGGCAACATCATGTTGTGGGGGTGCTTTGCTGCAGGAGTGACTGGTGCACTTCACAAAATAGATGGCATCATGAGGACAGAAAATTATGTGCATATATTGAAGCAACATCTCAAGACATCAGTCAGGAAGTTGAAGCTTGATCGCAAATGGGTCTTCCAAATGGACAATGACCCCAAGAATACTTCCAAAGTTGTGGCAAAATGGCTTAAGTACAACAAAGTCAAGGTATTGGAGTGGCCACCACAAAGCCCTGACCTCAATCCTATAGAACATTTGTGGGCAGAACTGAGTAAGCGTGTGCAAGCAAGGAGGCCAACAAACCTGACTCAGTTACACCAGCTCTGTCAGGAGGAATGGGCCAGAATTCACCCAACTTTATGTGGGAAGCTTGTGGAAGGCTACCTGAAACGTTTGACCAAAGTTAAACAATTAAAGGCAATGCTACCAAATACTAATTGAGTGTATGTAAACTTCTGACCCACTGGGAATGTAATGAAAGAAATAAAAGCTGAAATAAATCATTCTCTCTACTATTATTCTGACATTTCACATTCTTAAAATAAAGTGGTGATCCTAACTGACCTAAGACAGGGAATCTTTACTCTGATTAAATGTCAGGAATTGTGAAAAACTGAGTTTAAATGTATTTGGCTAAGGTGTATGTCAACTTCCGACTTCAACTGTAGATGATGCTTTTACAGTGGCTAATGGGGATCCTAATAAATACCAAATACCAAGGAGTGTGGCGCCTGTAGCTTGTTGTTGTTGTCTTGGGCCAATCACAAGTTATCAAAGTGGTACTAGGCTCTGGCTCTGTGTTGGAAGATGGAAGATGGAATGAAAATGATGGAATGAAAAGGTAAAGGTCCAATGCAGCCATTTTTATGTCAATATCAAGTAATTTCTGGGTAACAATTTAGTACCTTACTGGGATTGTTTTCAATTAAAATGGTCAAATAGAAACAAAAATAGCTTCTTAACAAATAGCAATTTCTCAAGTAATAGTTTTGATAGGACTGTCATGGAGTGTTTGAGTGGGGAGGGGAAAAATTAAATTAGCTGTTATTGGCAAAGGGGTTTGGAAGTCTCTTTCTTATTGGCCTAGTAATTAATTTAAGCACCTCCTACTGGAGAGTTTAACCAAACCCTTCACTGCTTAGCTTTGGTATTTTTACTTGACTATAACCAATGTGTTATTGTGAGAATGACTGGTGAGGACCTCCATTTAATAGATTTACTGTTGCTATCGAAGTCATTCCAAATGAAATATGACCCTACTTTATCAATTAAATATCATCAATGATGCTAATGATGTTCATTTCAAATGGAATAAAAGTTAATATGACATATGTTGAATTCACCTCTTGATCTCAAACAAAAATCTAAGTTAAAGAATAGGATTAAATCAAATCAAACTTTATTTAAAGTGCATTTCAAGTTTGATTTGATTTAGTCCTATTCTTTAACTGATATTCAACCTTAAAATGAATAACATCCATGGCCACATTTAGAGGTTACTTTAACAAATGGATTCTTATGTAATCACAGAAAGAATCTATGTTCAGGGTTGCAGTTCTGTGGAATTCTTCACAATTGCTATGATAATCTGCACAGAAATGTAACCTCAACTGCAATCGAGATACTTTGGTTGTGCTATTAGATGAAGCCAGTGCTAACATAATATGTTGTTGTATAAATAAATAAATGAAGTATCTTACATTGTATTCTCATTTGAACTTGGTACTTTAATTTGGTTGAAAGTGCAGCAACAGTACATTTAGGTGACAACTAAACCAAAAACCTGACAGATTTATTGGAATTTGGATGTGCTTTTAGATGGTTGAAAACATACTGATAACACATTGTCTTTTGAGTGGGTGAAAATATTTTGGAATATCATTGATCAACGTATCTACCAAATATTACCCAGTTCTTCACATTGAAATTACGTGGTGTGCCCACTGGGCTGTGTTTGGCAATCAAGATTGGTTTGCTCATGACCTAAGGCACGTGCACAAGACAGAAGTACATGCACACAGTGCATGCATACTAACCGAAGTCTTGCAGGTGTTAGCCTTACAAAGCTCACAGTCACATATACAGTTATAACAGCAATTACAGTTATTTTAACAGTAACCTTCCATCTTCAGCCATTGCTGAGATTAGTACTTGGCCAATGACTGTAAATGTTTTAGCAGCACATGTCTCGCGTTGGACGGTAACCGTAATTGGTTGACTGTTCTGATTGAAACATTGTTGTTTGCATCACCTAGCAGTACCCAAGTAAGTATTACAGTACATCCTATAGTTTGATGCTACCTCCATGGCTCACCCACTCCAATCTAATTCAAATATGGATTACCCGGCTGTGCACCCACATGGCACGCTCTCACCTCTAGATAGGTAAACACAGACTGTCTGCAATCGTAACACTTCCTGGGAGAATCTAAATTGCATACTCCTCATGTCCTTTCTCCTTGCCGCCTCCTCAAAATCCATTGGAGGTCAGAGGGGAGTGAAGTCAGGGGAAAGATTGTGTTCACAGTCACTTTGCTCATCTTGACCTCAAAATCATCTGGGCATATTGGGGAGAGTGGATCGTGCCATTCCTATACTGCTGTTTGGAGAGTGGATCGTGCCACTGCTCCAAATTTCTGTGACATGGTGAGGTTGGACCCAGGTGCAAAGAAGAGACCAGACGAGGAATCAGTGGTTAAGGGTAAACATAATACTTTACTAAGGACAGTAACCGCAGGATCACAGTACACTTGAGGAAAACCAACAAATACTACATCTCAGACACTGACTCAGTAACCACACAGTAACCAATTCAAGCTTCTGCAAAGCATAACAGAAAACACACTTCTTTTAACAGGGAAATTCTAATGAGTAATAGAACACACCTGTTTGTCATAATTGTCTCTAGGATGGTCTCTGCCACCCTCTGGTGACAGATGGAACCATGACAATCTCACACTTCAGGAAGACATCAGCTCATGACCTTGGAACTATAAGGTTCTGTCTCTGCAAAGCATAGTTCTGAGATATTGAGCATCAAAGTTTTCACATCCTAGATCTCAGAACTTTTTTGTAGTGAATTCTTCTTTCATAACTTCTTTCATAAGGTCATAACCTTAAAGGTGCCTAAAGTACAGAGTATCAAAATCCTGAGACATTTATAAATACTTTTTTAGGGGGTGAAATCGCAGATAATAACTTATGGCTCTGAAATGTCAATTTGGGTTAGCCACACTTCAAAATTATAATTTGTTTTGGAGGGGGGGGGGGGGGGGAACAGTTACAGGTACATTATCCCTTTCAAATTATAAGTTTATAAAACATGTACCCGTAGGCTGCCATTTTTCAAAATTATTTAGAGGCTTCTCACACAGTGCAATAGCAACAAAGCTGACATAGTAGGCCAAATCAAAGTGACATACCAAAATGTGCTCCTTGAAACGCACTAGCTCAGCACCGGGATTAAAACTCTAGTTTACTGTCAAATCAAATCAAATCATTATATACAGATCTCTACTCCTCATAAAGCCAGCCAGCCGCCCTTCAAAATAGCCTTCGCTCCCGCTCCCAGGCATCTGCATCATCCTAAAGTCATCCCTTTAATACCGCTAAACTGTATTTGCCTTTTAATAGAGATTGGAATGATTTTAATAGCTTATTTTAAATTGTTGGTGTTGAGCTAGGGTATGGAGACTGAGTATGGGCATGCCATTTTGATTCCCAGTTACAATCTTTTTCAATTTTGCGCCAAATAGAAATTGTGTGAGCAATAATAGGACCAAAGCGTAGTTTACATTGTTTAAGGGATATATCAGTGAAGGCCACATCTTCCAGGGCAATAGGAGACACCATATTTCTCTCTATACTTAGCCAGGGGGCGGAAGAATCATGTCTAAACCAATTCAGGGTGGGATGAAATTCTAGTGCCTGGAAATACAATTTAAAGTTTGGTATGGATAGTCCTCCTAATTCTTTCCCACTTTGCAAGTTTGTTAATTTTATCCGGGCTCGCTTACCTTGCCATATACATTTCTTATCCGCACTATGGATTTTATCCCAATAGCCTCAAGGGGGAGACATGGGAAGCATTGAACTACAGAAATTTAGCCGTGGCAACATATTAAATTTGACAATAGATATTCTGCTCCTTAAAGCAACTGGGATATTAGTCCATCTACTGTGGTCAGATTTATTATATTTGAGTGTTCTGTTAAAGTTTCCGGCAATGTTTTTTTCTATTCCCAGATATTTAAAATGGGAAACGAGTGGGATTCCATAAGTATAGATGGAGACCTCCATCGGGGTCTTGAGAGGCAGTAGGGCAGATTTTTGTTAGATGCATTTTATAACTTGAGATGGAGGTGAATTTGTCTGATCTTCCAAAGCTTTTGGGAGGGATTGAGATACATTGTCTAAATAAAGTAAGATATTGTCAGTGTATAATGAGATGACGTGATATGTAGAATTGAGAGATATGGGTGTAATTTCTTTCGATTGTCGAATTGCCAGGGCCAGGGGCTCCAGTGACAAAAATTACAGAGGTGAGATGGGATCACCTTGCCTGCTACTTTTAGTTTTTCTAAACGAAACAAAGCAGGTATTACCTGTTATTACTATGGCTGAGGAATTGGAGTATAGTATTTGAATCATATAATGAAATTGGAATCCCATACGTTCCAAAACTGATCAAAGATATGACCATTCTTGTCTATCAAAAGCTTGTTCTGTGTCCAGAGATAGAACTGCCCAAAGAGCTTTGGTTTCTGATGAAGCATGTTAAATACGTAATAGACAGTGCTTATCTGAGGAGAATCATTTTTTTAACAAACCCGCTTTGGTCCAGATGTACCAATTTGGGTGAGTTTCGAGACAGGATGACAACATTTTTGAAAATAGTTTAATATCTGTGTTTATCAAAGATAGAGGGTGATAGTGAGAGCACTGGCTGGCGTCCTTACCTTTTAAAAGTAAATACAAGCTAAATTAGTGCTTTATGTTAAATCCCTTCCAAAGTAACCTGTGTGAACGGCTCATTTCAATTGAAAGTGAACATAATTGGTTCCAAAATGTTAAATAGATCTCAGAAGGAACACCGTCACAACCAGGTGATTTGCCTTTTTTCATGTTATCCAATGCCCTTTTGTGTTCATGGAGAGAGATTTGGGCTCCCAACAAGCCGGCTTCCTGAGTTGAAAGAAGAGGAGTTCATATTTTTTTTAAAGGAGTCGTTCTGGCTTGGTGTGGATTTACAATCAGAGCTGCACAATTCTACATAGAAACAGGATAATCTTTGGTTGATTCATTTGGGTTCTGATTGTATTTCATTCGATTCAGATTTAATTGTTGAAATATCATTACTGTGAGGCTTGTTAGCCAGTAGACGACTAGGTCGATTACCATGGAGGTAATGGTCTAACTCGATGGATGGCAAATTATGCTCTGCCTTAACAATATATTTGGTTCAGTCTTGACTTTGAAGAGAGTAGTCGCTACCTGGTAGTAGAGTAGTCGCTCCAATGTCGTTAACAACTTTTCCAATTTCTGATATCTTCTTTAATTGTGATTTATTCAGCCCAGATGCAAATGCAGTTGCATTATTTTTAATAAAACCTTTAATGGCGTCCCATAAAATCAGAAGATCGTCGACTGAATTTTTGTTAATCATTATGAATTCATTTAATTCAGTTTCAAATTGTTCACAGAGAGTACGATTTTGTAGTAAGGAAACATTAAAGCACCATCTTGTGGCTCTTTTAGGAGATTCTAACATTTGTATCTGGCAATGTGTCGAATTTCTATTTTCTTGATTAAAAGAAAATAGAGGAGTAGATAATAGCACAAAATCGATTCGGGAGAATGTTTTGTGCCTGTTTGAATAGATGGTGTACTCTTTTACTTTAGGGTTATGAGCTCACTAGGCATCAATTAGGTTGTCATCAGAGAATATATGTTGAAAAGCCTCAGCTGCCTGTGGATTGTAGTTGGTCTTATTAGATTTGTCCCACATGTCCAGAATGGCATTCATGTCTGTTCCAATAACCAGTTGGAATTCTGTTCATTCTAACAATATGCTGTTCAGAGAATCAAAAAAAATGTATGATCGTATACATTTGGAGCATGCACATTAATAAAACCAATTTTCTTTCCATTATGGGTACATTTAAGGAAAGGGATTCTGCCTTCTTGGTTTTTGCCTTTACCAAAGATGGTGTAAGTTTCTTATTTATCATTGATCAGTTTAAGAAAAATTTAATAGCACTTTTTTACGAAGATTGAGTCAGAACACATCATCAATTACATTAAGAAATGTATTATGATCATCAGATGAATTACTGTCATCACTGAATAACGATCTTACTAAGATTTCTGACAGTGTTGTTTTTTTGCCTGCATGCCATTACTGCTGACTAGACTAGCCTAGACCATACTTAGATGGCAAAGACGTATTCTGATCAGTCCGTCTGTATTTGTTCAGGCTTGTGATTGTATTGCAGATAGATTCTTATAGTGCTAAATTGAAATGGGTTTATGCAGATAGAACTTTCTAGTTTTTTCCCACTTAAAGTGTACTTTAAAAATGTTTTTAGTGAACTTCAATCATATGTAGAACCATCTAACTGTCAATTATGTGACCAACTCATTTTTGACAAAAATGTCAGACAGAACCTTATAGTCCCAAAGTCTTGAGCTGTCAGACATGGTCTGCAGGGTTGACCTTGGTGTTAACATGTCTCCACTGCGTGACGTATGATGCTTCTCTGATGGTGCTTACCCTGTTTGCCACAAACATCTGACATCTTTTGGTCTCATTCTTGATGTACTTCAAGACAGATTCACCATTTGTCCAAATTGTAGATTTCTCCAGTGGAAGCTGTAGCTCTGTAGCCGACATCCTTTCAACACTCAGCACTGCTGCAGCAAGTTCCATGCTTTGCATTGTCATCCATTTCAATGGTGATACTCTTGCCTTTCCCATTATGAAAGCTAAGTGCACCTGATCTTCAGACTTTGTCAGTCTTAAGTAGCTTACGATGCCGTACCCTGTTTCACTTGCATCACAGAAGTGTTGCAGTAGGGCTGACTTGATCTTTCCAAAGTTCTTTGACTTGATGCACCTGTCGATGCTGAAGCCCTCCATCTGCTGTAGCCCTACCAGCCATCTTTGCCGTGGTTGAGCTGGGATAACTACTGCAGGATGTGGTTTTTCAGTGAATATGAATGAAGCAAGAAATTCAAGTGGATCTTCCACACAACTAACAGTAGACAGAATACCTCTCCTGATAAAGGATTGATTCTTCATGGACACTTGAAACTTGGTGTATTCTCTTCCACACACCACTAAACACCCAGGGCTCCTTCTAAAGATAGGTGTTCTTTGTCCAAGTCGAGGTCCATCATCTCCTTGGCTCTTTCTGCCTGGAATCAAGGGCAACTCAGCTAGTCTTTTGCTGATCCATTTCGTCAAGAGAAAACAACCCTTTGCATACACAGCCTTGAGTTCTTCATACAGCGCTATGGCTTGCCTTTCTTTTGGTACAGACTTCAACAGTCATCTACATAGAAGTTGTCATTGATGGTGTCAATTTCCTCAGCTGAGAAGCTGCTCTTGTTGTCCTCTGCAGTCTTCTTCAGGGCATAACTAGCACAACTGGATGGGGGATTGGAATGCACAGTCATCCTGTACTCAGTAAGGCTCTGACTGAAATCATCTCCTGGCCACCATAGAAAGCGGAGAAAGCCTGTATGTTGCTGTTACCTTGACTTGATGAATACCTGCCTTCTATGGCTGCCATCATGGAGAAAAGTAACAACTCTCAAATTCAAAGGCAGTGCTATGGATGCAAGGACTGACCATGATAGTTTTAACTATGTTTTTAGGCTATAGAGTATTTGTTTTCATCTACTTTGTTTACAAACATTGGAGTAAAACATGTTTATATTTTGGTTTCCTATGAGCTAAGCTCATGAGGCATTTCTAAGTTGTATTCTTCAAGGATCAATGGGTACATATCATTCATTTTCCAAAAATGGATGTAGCAACTGCTGATTGCTCCTTTAACATGCAACATGTCAGGATCACTCTGTTGGCATGGAACTTCCACTGGTGCTTCTAATCCTACTACCATTGTTTCTTCAACATTACTTCCTTCTTACACTCTTCTCACCGCCTCAGATAGGAGGCGCACTGGACAGCGCTTGTTCTTGCCACTGTCTCCTTCACCCCAACAGGGCACTTAAGGAATTTGGGCGCATGTTCGCCACCACAGTTGCAGCATTTAACCTCAGCTGGCATACAATGTCCAAATATTTTGGGTTTGGGCACAAAGGCTCTTACAGGGTATCTCACATAACCCCAAAATACGTGAGAAGGAAGCGACCCCTTCTTCAAAGAACAATAGAATGGATACAGGTCAGTCGGCGTGCACCAACCACTCCATCTATTTCTTCAGTTATATCCTTTGCATTCCCTTCTAGCGCCATGCCAGGGATAACCCCCTTCATAGGTGCCCTGCTTCGAAGATCCACACACATTACAATCCAATAACTTTTTGACGGGCAAAGCATGCTCCTTCTGCTCTACGGACACACGTAAATCCAAAATAAGCTGTTATTCCCGCTGACTCCACCTCATCCAATGCATCTATGATTTTCACAGAGATGACAACAATTGTCAGAACTATGCTAGGATTTACTAGATTTCACCACCACTTTACTTCTCCTTTGCTTTTTTGTTCACCACTGTAATCCATTCCTTCTCACGCATCTCCACTCAATGCGCCATCAGTTTCAAACAGAACATCCGCTTCAGCCATCTTTCCTTGCGGTTCCTGCTGCGAGTGACAGACGTGCTGAGTCACCTCTACCGCCATCTTTACCCATAACCCCTTTATGCTAGCCTGCAGGTAAACCCAAAAGGTGGCCACCAGGTGTCACAATAGCAATAAGAGGAATTCCACACAAATAAAGTGCACAGTACGTTTCCAATATATACTGTACATAAGCATTTCTATTCAATTTCTTTCCAAATCAAAATGGCTCTTACAGCATTGTTAATAAATCCCAATTCAAATCAAATTTTATTGGTCACATACACATGGTTAGCAGATGTTAATGTGAGTTTAGCTAAATGCTTGTGCTTCTAGTTCCCGACAGCGCAGTAATATCTAACAAGTAATCTAACAAATCCCAACAACTACCTAATACACACAAATCTAAAGGGATGGAATAAGAATATGTACATATAAATATATGGATCAGCGATGGCCAAGTGGCATAGGCAAGGTGCAATAGGTGGTATAAGGTAGAGTATATACATATGAGATGAGAAATGTAAGATATGTTAACATTATTAAAGTGGCATTGTTTAGAGTGACTAGTGATCCATTTATTAAAGTGGCCAGTGATTTGAGTCTCTATGTAGGCAGCAGCCTTTCTGAGTTTGTGATTGCTGTTTAGCAGTCTGATGGCCTTGCGATATAAGCTGTTTTTCAGTCTCTCGGTCCCAGCTTTGATGCACCTGTACTGACCTCGCCTTCTGGATGGTAGTGGGGTGAACAGGCAGTGAGTGGCTCAGGTGGTTGTTGTCCTTGATGATCTTTATGGCCTTCCTGTGATATCGGGTGGTGTAGCTGTCCTGGAGGGCAAGTAGTTTGCCCCCGGTGATGCGTTGTGCAGACTGCACTACCCTCTGGAGAGCATTGCAGTGGAGGGCGGTGCAGTTGCTGTACCAGGCAGTGATACAGCCAGACAGGATGCTCTCACTTGTGTATCTGTAAAAGTTTGTCAGGGTTTAGGTGACAAGCCACATTTCTTCAGCCTCCTGAGGTTGAAGAAGCGCTGTTGCGCCTTCTTCACCACACTGTCTGTGTGGGGGGACCATTTCAGTTTGTCCGTGATGTGTACGCCGAGGAACTTAAAACTTTCCACCTTCTCCACTACTGTCCCTTTGATGTGGATGGGGGGTGCTCCCTCTGCTGTTTCCTGAAGTTCACGATCATCTGCTTTGTTTTGTTGACGTTGAGTGAGAGGTTGTTTTCCTGACACCACACTCCGAGTGCCCTCACCTCCTCCCTGTAGGCTGTCTCGTCATTGTTGGTAGGCAAGCCCACTACTGTTGTGTTGTCTGCAAACTTGATGATTGAGTTGGAGGTGTGCATGGCCACGCAGTCATGGTTGAACAGGGAGTACAGGAGGGGGTTGAGCACACACCCATGTGGTGCCCCAGTGTTGAGGATCGGCGAAGTGGAGATGTTGTTTCCTACCTTCACCACTTGGGGGCGGACCGTCAGAAAGTCCAGGACCCAGTTGGACAGGGTGGGGTTGAGACCCAGGGTTTCCAGTTTAATGATGAGCTTGGAGGGTACTATAGTGTTGAATGCTGAGCTGTAGTTAATGAACAGCATTCTTACATAGGTATTCCTCTTGTCCAGATGCAGTGTGATGGCGATTGCATCGTCTGTGGACTTGTTGGGGCGGTATGCAAACTGAAGTGGGTCTAGCGTGGCTGGTAAGGTGGGGGTGATATGATCCTTGAATAGTCTCTCAAAGTACTTCATGATGACAGAAGTGCGTGCTACGGGGCGGTAGTCATTTAGTCCAGTTATCTTTGCCTTCTTGGGTACAGGAACAATGGGGGCCATTTTGAAGTATGTGGGGACAGCAGACTGGGATAGGGAGCTATTGAATATGTCCGCAAACACACCAGCCAGCTGGTCTGTGCATGCTCTGAGGAAGCGGCTAGGGATGCCGTCTGGGTCAGCAGCCTTGCGAGAGTTAACACGTTTAAATGTCTTACTCACGTTGGCCACGAAGAAGGAGAGGGAGGGTGCTGGTGTCCTTGTCCTTGCGATGGTGGCACTGTATTATCCTCAAAGCGAGCGAAGAAGGTGTTTAGTTTGTCTGGAAGCGAGACGTTGGTGTCTGTGACGTGGCTGGTTTTATTTTTGTAGTCCGTGATTGCCTGTAGACCCTGCTATATACGTTTTGTGTCTGAGCCGTTGAATTGCGACTCCACTTTGTCCCTAAACTGACATTTCGCTTGTTTGATTGCCTTGCGGAGGGAATAACTACACTCTTCATATTCGGCAATATTCCCAGTCCTCTTTCCATGATTAAATGCGGTGGGAGATATACAGTGGCTTGCGAAAGTATTCACCCCCCTTGGCATTTTTCCTTTTTTGTTGCCTTACAACCTGGAATTAAAATAGATTTTGGGGGGGGGTTGTATCATTTGATTTACACAACATGCCTACCACTTTGAAGATGCAAAATATTTTTCATTGTGAAACAAACAAGAAATAAGACAAACAATGAAAACTTGAGCGTGCATAACTATTCACCACCACCAAAGTCAATTCTTTGTAGAGCCACCTTTTGCAGCAATTACAGCTGCAAGTCTCTTATGGTATGTCTCTATAAGCTTAGTACATCTAGCCACTGGGATTTTGCCCATTCTTCAAGGCAAAACTTCTCCAGCTCATTCAAGTTGGATAGGTTACGCTGGTGTACAGCAATCTTAAAGTCATACCACAGATTCTCAATTGGATTGAGGTCTGGGCTTTGACTGGGCCATTCCAAGACATTTAAATGTTTCCCCTTAAACCACTCGAGTGTTGCTTTAGCAGTACGCTTAGGGTCATCGTCCTGCTGGAAGGTGGACCTCCGTCCTAGTCTCAAATCTCTGGAAGACTGAAACAGGTTTCCCTCAAGAAATTCCCTGTATTTAGCACCATCCATCATTCCTTCAATTATGATAAGTTTCCCAGTCCCTGCTGATGAAAAACATCCCCACAGCATGATGCTGCCACCACCATGCTTCACTGTGGGGATGGTGTTCTCGGAGTGATGAGTGGTGTTGGGTTCGCGCCAGACATAGCGTTTTCCATGATGGTCAAAAAGCTAAATTGTTGTCTCATCTGACCAGAGTACCTTCTTCCATATGTTTGGGGAGTCCCCCACATGCCTTTTGGCGAACACCAAATGTGTTTGTTTATTTTTTTTTTAAGCAATAGCTTTTTTCTGGCCCCTCTTCCATAAAGCCCAGCTCTGTGGAGTGTATAGCTTAAAGTGGTCCTATGGACAGATGCTCCAATCTCCGCTGTGGAGCTTTGCAGCTCCTTCAGGGTTATCTTTGGTCTCTTTGTTACCTCTCTGATTAAAGCCTTTCTTGCCTGGTCCATGAGTTTTGGTGGGCGACCTTCTCTTGGCAGGTTTGTTGTGGTGCCATATTCTTTCCATGTTTTAATAATGGATTTAATGGTGCTCCGTGAGATGTTCAACGTTTCTGATATGTACTTCTCCACAACTTTGTCCCTGACCTGTTTGAAGATCTCATTGTTCTTCATGGTGCCGCTTGCTTGGTGGTGCCCCTTGCTTAGTGGTGTTGCAGACTCTGGGGCCTTTCAGAACAGGTGTATATATACTGAGATCATGTGACAGATCATGTGACACTTAGATTGCACACAGGTGGACTTTAGTTTACTAATTATGTGACTTCTGAAGGTAATTGGTTGCACCATATCTTATTTAGGGGCTTCATATCAAAGGGGGTGAATACATATACACGCACCACTTTTCCATTTAAAAAAAAAGAAAACATTTTGAAACATTTCATATTTTTCATATCCTTCACCAAATTGGGCTATTTTTTGTATGTCCATTACTTGAAATCCAAATGAAAATCTATTTAAATTACAGGTTGTAACCCACCAAAACAGGAAAAACGCCAAGGGGGATGAATACTTTCGCAAGGCACTGTACCACCATAATACCACAGGGATAAATGAACAAATGCAGGCCTATGCTCTTTGATAATCAGGGGCAGGGTGCACTGTACACACGTATGCACACGAATCCCTAGTCTATATACTCATGTATGTGGTCTACCTATGTGAGGCATGCTCTAGTCCAGGGGTCCAGATCCAGCTGGTTTTCAGTTTTACCTGATACTTAACTGTACCCACCAGGTGAAAAAAAAGCAGTGAAACTGGCTTTGAGGTCCTGAGTTGACTTTGAGGACTCTAGTCTATTGCAAGTTCTCTTCATAACATTTTCCAACCAAGAATGACATCACTTATTGCCTTGCAGAAGAGTAATTTGTCTCTTGTTTTGCCTGAAGGGCCCCTTAGGTGGGACCAGGCTTTTAATCTCTCTTCCAGCTGACTAACACCACTTCGTCTTCTATGTAGAAATAACAAACATACTTAATCATTTAATATCAGTCATTAAAACCAGTGCGCACCGGGAGGCTTTCTAAGTCTGTGTTCAAAGTGCAGACGTCATGTGATATTGAAAGGGACAAACTTCTACATGCAGAAGTTAAACTTTGTAGGCCTAGATAGGAGAGAAGCTTACACATGTACACCTTTCAAACCAATATGTTTTGCCGCAAACTTTTTGCAGACTGCTTAATCTGAAAGGTATTGCCGACAACAAAGCCCGTAGGGGACAGTGGAGTAAATTGAGCATTTTTTTTACATTCAGCATCACTCCATCAAGGGAAATAGTATTCTTTCTAACAAAGATATCTACAGTACCAATCAAAAGTTTGGACACACCTACTCATTCCAGAGTTTTTCTTTATTTTTACTATTTTCTACATTGTAGCATAATAGTGAAAACATCAAAACTATGAAATAACACATGTAGTAACCAAAAAACTGTTAAACAAATCAAAATATATTTGATATTTGATATTCTTCAAAGTTGCCACCCTTTGCCTTGATGACAGATTTGCACACTTTTGGCATTCTCTCAACATGTTTCACCTGGAATGCTTTTCCAACAGTCTTGATGGAGTTCCTACATATGCTGAGCACTTGTTGGCTGCTTTTCCTTCACTCTACGGTCCAACTCATCCCAAACCATCTCAATTGGGTTGAGGTCGGGTGATTGTCGAGGCCAGGTCATCTGATGCAGCACTCCATTATTCTCCTTCTTGGTCAAATAGCGCTTACACAGCCTGGAGGTGTGTTGGGTCGGTGTCCTGTTGAAAATGAAAATGATAGTCCCACTAGGTGCAAACCAGATGGGATGGCGTATCACTGCAGAATGCTGTGGTAGCCATGCTGGCTAAGTGTGCCTTGAGTTCTAAATAAATCACTGACAGTTTAACACTTTTTTAGTTACTACATCATTCCATATGTGTTATTTAATAGTTTTTATGTATTCACTATTATATATAGAAAATAGTAAAAATAAAGCAAAACCCTGGAATGAGTAGTTATGTCCAAGCTTTTGACTGGTACTGTACATGTTTCAGGATGTATCCTTAATGTATCCTTGGAAATAATCAGAATTCATGTAAACAGTTTAGAAGACATAGCTTGTCACACAAAAAATATCTTGGCACGACCCAGGCATGGGTTAAGTTTTTCTCCCCAATTTCGTGATATCCAATTGGTAGTTATAGTCTTTTCCCATCGCTGCAACTTCCTACGGACTCGGGAGAGGCAAAGGTCGAGAGCTGACCAGGGACAGGGTAATTCCTGCCACCTACAAATTTCTGTACTGAATTAAATATTAACCCCTACCTTAAAAAATGTTTTCTTTATTTCCCAAACAATTCAACACTTTTGTATTTTTATAATTTTAAGCATCTTTTAAACAAGCTTAACACTAGTACTTTTTAAAACACTTTTAACATAAGCCAGGCCTTGTTAACGCATATCCCAGCAATAGTGCCTTGCATTAGCTCAATTTACCCAAGGAAAACATTGACTACATTAGCCCACAGCTACAAGGATGCATTTCAATGCTAGGTTTAGGACCTCCTATTGAAGCTTATAGAGACCCCAAATGATGTATAAAACTATCTTGAAATGGTCAGCTTTGGTTTCGAGACAAGAATCATGAAACCTCTAAGAAATGAATTTGACTTGGTGAAACTCCGTTTTTTGGAGCCAACTTGTCTTTTCACTATGGTTTTCTCTTTCAAACTCCATAAAATGACCTTTTCTAAATATAGGTCAAATTCTACATTTTGTGTGTGGTTCCTAGAAACAAGGGTGGCCCACTCTACCATACTTACATTTCTGCTAACTGACCTAGTCATGATTGCGGTATCTTTAAAAGTCCTGCCAACCTCACAGTATAAATGTCCCCTTTCATCTTACAGGCCTTGGCACTCATTATGATCATTCTATTGTTGGCCTTGTCATTATGAAAAGCATAAACAAGTTTATTCTGCATGCAGCATTCTGGTCCAAATAACAACATTGCCTGCTATTTTTTGCACAAAAAATAAAATAAACTTTCTAGACAATGTTTTTTAAATTTATTTTTAATTGTATTTCACTAGGCAAGTCAGTTAGGAACAAATTCTTATTTACAATGACGGCCTTCCCTCGGCCAAACCCTCACTAACTCGGACGATGCTGGGCCAATTGTGCGCCACTCTATGGGACTTCTGATCACAGCCGGTTGTGATACATCCCAGGATCAAACCCGGGTCTGTAGTGACGCCTCGAGCACTGTGATGCAGTGCCTTAGACCGCTGTACCACTCGGCTTTAGTTTGTTGCTGGCTAACTAAAAGCCAATAAAGACCTAAACTGAATACTGGATCAGGGAAGACACTCTAATGTACTTGTCCTCTTGCTCAGTTGTGCACCGGGGCCTCCCACTCCTCTTTCTATTCTGGTTAGAGCCAGTTTGCTCTGTTCTGTGAATGGAGTAGAACATAGCATTGTACAAGATCTTCAGTTTCTTGGAATAGCCTTCATTTCTCAGAACAAGAATAGACTGACGAGTTTCAGAAGAAAGGACTTTGTTTCTGGCCATTTTGAAAACATAGCCTATCCTAAAAACAGGACAGGTCAAAGTAAAATAGACAATTACTGTAGGCTACTCACAACTGGGGTCCAGGAGTTTCATCCCTTGGGCTAAATTGTCATGATCAGTGGTTTCAAGTTTCTATCCATACATTTTTAACGAGCTGATCATAGCAAAAAATAAAATACTTCTGCATTTCCCGCTGTGTTAACACATTGCAAATAGTCTAAGGATAACTCCTCCTGATAAAGTTGGGTATTCAAAGCTTAAATAACCAAATTGATTAGTCACAGGAATCATGACTAATAAAGCCAATGCAATGATATGTTTTACAAATGGTGGGCCTACCACATTGATGGGCATTCCTAAAATTCAATTTCAGGCGACACTGTAGGCTATACCTCCGTAAGCATGGGCCGACGCCTTTCGGACTGTGGCAATGTTTTGGTCTCGCCTAGGGAGGCAGAGCGGCCCGGACTGGCCCTGAATACAGAGAAATAGATTAAAACTATTTAAATTTGCTGGTCACCAAATCTACATACCTTTCCAATAAATACTCAATATACACTACAATTCAATAGTTCAAACAATAGACACCAAACTTTGCTTCTTTGTTAAGCGCAGCATGTAGATTTGGAAACAACAACTGCTGTCCCTGTCTTTCCCTTAATTCTCCAGAACGGGAAATACACAAACCATTTAAACCCCACCGTTACAAAAAAAGATTTCAGTTTTGTAACTGCAGTCGACTGTTATTTTAGATGCAGTAATTGCAGAATAACTTCGGTGCCATTAGTCTTACTAATGGCGCCGGAAAAGAAGGCAGACGTTTTAAGTGCCCCCAGCCGATTGTGTTTTTTCTTTGTTTCTCCCTCAACGTGATCAAGACAAAGGAGATTATCGTGGACTACAGGAAAAAGAGGACCGAGCAAGCCCCCATTCTCATCGACGGGGCTGCAGTGGAGCAGGTTGAGAGCTTTAAGTTCCTCAGTGTCCACATCACCAACAAACTAACGTGGTCCAAGCCTACCACGACAGTTGTGAAGAGGACATGACAAAACATATTCCCCCTCAGGAGACTGAAAAGATTTGGCATGAA
This sequence comes from Salmo trutta, assembly GCF_901001165.1. Taxonomy (NCBI): domain Eukaryota; kingdom Metazoa; phylum Chordata; class Actinopteri; order Salmoniformes; family Salmonidae; genus Salmo; species Salmo trutta. The sequence continues at coordinate 15,264,560 of NC_042987.1, read as the reverse complement.
TCCTCAGAACCTCAAAAGGTTCTACAGCTGCACCATCGAGAGCATCCAGACTGGTTGCATCACATCACTGGGGCCAAGCTTCCTGCCATCCAGGACCTCTATACCAGGCAGTGTCAGAGGAAGGCCCTAAAATCTTTCACAGACTCCAGCCACCCTTGTCATAGACTGTGCTCTCTGCTACCGCACGGCAAGTGGTAACGGAGCGCCAAGTCTAGGTCCAAGAGGCTTCTAAACAGCTTACCGGTGTCCCCGCACATTGACTCTGTATCAGTACCCCCCTGTATATAGTCTCGCTATTGTTATTTTACTGCTGCTCTTTAATTACTTGTTATACTTTTATCTCTTATTCTTATCCGATTTTGTTTAAACTGCATTGTCGGTTAGGGGATCGTATTTGGCGCATGTGACTAATACAATTTGATTTGAGTGTACTAAGTTATACTGCACTCTAACTGCAGTAACAGTGCAAAATTACTGCAGTAAAAAATATATATATTTTGGATGCAGTATTTGCAGCATACTGCAGTTATAATGCACTCTGACTGCAATATTTTTTTCCAAGGGTAGGACACCTGAAAACAATCAAAGCAACAGACAATTAGCAACAGCATTCACAGTTCAAACTATCCAATAGAAACATCACAAATCTTTGACTCAAATTAACCCCTTGTCTCCCAGTCCACCCTGTTGTAGCGATCTAGTTGGCTAGCCAGCTCATGAAATTACCAGAACATATCTGACAATGTTTTGAGTTTAACTGTAGCCAACTTTTATTCACCATGAGAGGAAAATTAACACATTACAAGGTAATTATTTACAAATATGGTGAGCTGCTAACTTAGTGTTGTGAATGTGAAGAAATTAAAGCAGTGCATTGCATTCCGTCCAATCAAGGAATTTAGAACTTGATAAATGTTGCTTGCTGTGTCAGGGTACCATGACAACGGTGGCTACAACAGGGTCGAAGTTTAATCTCCTGCTCAGTTGCCGTCAAATCAATGGCAATATAAAAGGTGCATGCTAACAAGAGCGGTAAAGACTGAGCTTTTTGAAAAGGGATCATATAAACATTGCCCAATTGTTTTTACAGGCAACATACTGTAAATCCTAAGTGAAAGAAATAATAGACACGCGTACGCGTATGCGCATGTGCACACGCACGCACACACACACACACACACACACACACACACACACACACACACACACACACAGGCATCCCATTTCCTCCTCTCCTGCTGCTCTGCCCTTAAACCTCTTCAACCTCCATGCAGGGAGTAGACACAACACTCTTTTACTCTTTGTCATGGTAATAACACTAAGCCTAACTGTCCCCATTTTGCCTGTCAACTTACGTTTATTTTGCATTTCTTTTTTCTGTATGTACTGTCAGATTGTTGGGGTATGTATAAGTACTCCCTTCCTCCTCCTCCTGCTCTCACACTCCTGGAACCAATTATATTATCCCACCAACTCTTTCAAATTCTGACAAAAAGGACGAAAAAAATATATTCTCTACCCCAGCAAATTTCACAACTTTACTGACCTTCTCTCAAGAGGTGTTAAAAATCTGTTGAGAATTCTGTACTTTCTTTCACTTTTTTTAATCGCTCCCACTCACTCTCTCCCAGCTGTCTTTCATTCTTCTATGTGAAGGCCTTCTTGACAGTGCGCAGAACAGACTTCTTGTTTGTGACACCTACATATCGCAGTGTGACACATGGTGTACTAAACCACTGCAGCGTGATGCAGCCTAGAGAGTCCAGTTGTATAGTGTTAGTCCCAGCCTCTCCCCAGGCCATCCTTTGCTTCCCACTGCAGCATTGCTACAGGCTAATCCCCTGGCTTCTCTCCTGGGCTGGGAGACAGCCTAGCATCAGCAACTCTTATTTCAGCCATTTATTTCACATTCAATAACATGTTATACCACTGCATCTATTATAACTACCACCACTACTACTTCTGCTACCTTTAGTACAACTACCACCACTTACCGAATGATGATTCCAGCCACACTTTTTACTTATGTGTAAGTGATTTTTGTATAGAAAACTGTATTATAGGGGTTAGGATTTGTGTGTCGGAGTCTCACTACAGCAGGTGTGAGTAGGCTAGCAATCTTTCCTTCTCTGCTCCCATACCATTTCAAATTGCACAGTGAACAAATGATCATTACATACATATATGAAACTGTTCTTTCATCTCCTTCCAGCCAGATGCCTTTTTCAGCGAGGCAAGGTTTTTAATATTCCAAGTCAACATGTACTGTATAACTCATTTGCTTTGATGCAGATTCAATTTCATAGAGATCAATGTATCTTTAATTATTTGTATTTTGCTTTCTCTCCACTTATAGGGACATTGGTCTTACTCAATTCCATTCATGTCATGGAAAAAGGGATTGTAAGCACCATGGATGATTGTAGCCAATCTACACTCCCTGGTTTAAAGAGGTAAGGTCCTCTGCTAAACAACTAAATACAACTAAACAATACCAAGGTAAAACATGTTATTGTACATCAAGGGTGGAGCCTGAGAATAAAAAACAAAGATAGTGTGACAATTTATTTTCTGCTTCTCGTAGTTCAGAAATGCACAATAATCAGATAGTCAATACGAGCTCCATGCTGTACTACAGACAGTGATTCAGTTTAGAGTTGCTGCCAATATACATTTGTTTCCATCAAAACAAGACAGTGAACATGTTTACATGCACACCGATATCCTATTATTATTTTGGATACTCAACTATTCTGTTTTTGTGTTGAAGCACATAAACATATCCAGTTTACAATGACCTGAAAAAGCTTGTATCCCGGTTATGAGAAACCCGGATTAGATGCCTGGGATATGCTGATCTTCGACGGGATACTGTGGCATGTAAACATCTTATCCGGTTTACTGTTGTTTTCCGCGGTCTGCGCAGAATCAGTTTTGCATATCATGGGTGTTGTATGATGTTTTCATCTGATTGTCAAATAAATCACTAAGCCCACCTGTGCTGATCCATCCACCATAATAATGAATTTTTCTGATATTCCGTACTGGACCACATAGCCTACTGGCTACTTTCACCCCTAAGTTTCTGCTAATATTTTCCAACATTTGGTAGGCCATATAATTTCCGACATTTAGTAGGCCAGTTCTTTGTCAACTATAGTTAGATGCATCTTTTCTTCTGTCACAACTTGTTGCCCCAGAAGACTAAATAGAGTAGTGCACCCCAGAATAATATCTTACATCAATAGAATGGATGCGTTAGTAATCTTTTATTTCTTTTTTTATTAATCCTTTATTTAACTTGTGTCACGGCTGTGATAAGGAGTGGACCAAGATGCAGCGTTTGTGTTCCACATATTTATTATATTCGTGAAACGTAATGCAAATACAGAAAACTTGAAATACCAAAACAACAAACCGTGACACAGAGAGGGAAAAAACACACTACTCAAAGGATAATCACCCACAAGGACAGGTGGGACAAACATCAGCTGCCTCTAATTGGAGGTCATGCCAAACAACAACCCACATAGAAATACAACAACTAGAACCTGAACATAGACATACAAAAACAGATCAACAACCCCTGTCACGCCCTGACCACTCTACCATAGAAAATAACAACTTACTATGGTCAGGACGTGACAACTTGGCATGTCAGTTAAGAACAAATTCTTATTTACAATGACGGCCTACCAAAAGGCAAAAGGCCTCCTATGGGGATGGGGGCTGGGATTAAAAATACTAATAAATTAAATGAAAATCTAGGACAAAACACACATCACAACAAGAGAGACAACACAACACTATATAAAGACAGACCAAAGACGACAACATAGCATGGCAGCAACACATAACAAGACAGCATGGTAGCAACACAACATGGCAGCAGCACAACATGGTAGCAGCACAAAACAGGGTACTAACATTGTTGGGCACAGACAACAGCACAAAGGGCAAGAAGGTAGAGACAACAATACATCATGCAAAGCAGCCACAGCTGTGTCCATGATTGATTCTTTGAATGAAGACTGAGATAAAACTGTCCAGTTTGAGTGTTTGTTGCAGCTCGTTCAAGTCGCTAGCTGCAGCGAGCTGAAAAGATGAGTGACCCAAGGATGTGTGCACTTTGGGGACCTTAACAAAATGTGACTGGCAGAACAAGTGTTGTATGTGGAGGATGAGGGCTGCAGTAGATATCTCAGATAGGGGGGAGTGATGCCTAAGAGGGTTTTCTAAATAAGCATCAACCAGTAGGTCTTGCGACAGGTTTACAGAGATGACCAGTTTACAGAAGAGTATAGAGTGCAGTGATGTGTCCTATAAGGAGCATTGGTGGCAAATCTGATGGCCGAATGGTAAAGAACATCTAGCCGCTCGAGAGCACCCTTACCTGTCGATCAATAAATTACTTCTCCGTAATCTAGTATGGGTAGAATGGTTAGTTTGGCAGCTGGGGTGAAAGAGGAGCGATTACGATAGAGGAAACCAAGTCCAGATTTAACTTTAGCCTGCAGCTTTGATATGTGCTTTCCAAGTACTTGTATGAGGTGACTACCTCAAGCTCTAAACCCTCAGAGGTAGTAATCACACCTGTGGGGAGAGGAGTATTCTTCTTACCAAACCACATGACCTTTGATTTGGAGGTGTTCAGAACAAGGTTCTAGTTAATCTAATCTAGTTAACACAGGTAAAGTTGTCTGTTTTATTTGGTGACTGGGGGAAAACGCAATAACTCCAAAACAGTGGAAAGATTGGTCCTGTGCAAAATGTCCAAATGTCATCAGTTTGAACGGTTTTAAGGAAATGAAAAGCTGAGAAAACGAAAAAAGTCTTCAGTTCATCTTTTGTGCATATTTAATGTGGTTGAAAAACTGTCTGCTAGTTTAAGTGTCAAAGATTACACATTACATGCGCAGTCAAATTTTCTCAAGAGATACTGAAAGAAAGAAATCATATTTCTCCTGTTCCCCACTCCTGTTGTATACATTTACTGAAAGAAATGCATAATTCTGCAGGAGTTAATATTATATTACGCTACATGCGAGAGTTTTAGGCGTAATGTCAGTGTCCATATTTCAGTTACAATTTCATTTAATCCACTTAAATGAGGAATATTCTGTTTATTCATGGATACAGGGATACTCGTGAGTGGGATATCAAATTTGCATGTAAACAGCTTATCCCAAATAAGACCTTAAGAGGCATATGAGTTACTGTGCGCATGTAAACGTAGTAATGTTGCAACACTTACTGGAAGGTGTGCCCAGGGAGAAGGATAATGGCTCTAGGTGGACTAAGAACATTGCCATAAAACTACTTTTAAATTGATTATACTTACTTTCAGAGCGTGAAAAACACCCATCACACCTCCTGTCCTCTCAGAGCACTCCAACCAACACAAAGGGGATCCCCTGACTTCTTCTTTGGAGTTTAACAGTAGTTGGCATCCAAGTTGTTGTATTACTGCTGGACTATAATATAAATCCATTATACGTTGTGATACAAAAGAAATTAAAAAATAACTACAATTAAAAAATAAAATAAAAAACACCCTTCCAATTAACCCTACACTCATTTAAAACCCACTACCTGATTCCACTACCTTGACCCTATCTGCTACTGCAAATGCCAACGGCCTGGGAGGACAGACACCACCACTCAACACACCCTGTAACTCTTCTGAAGTCAAATCTCATACACCCATATACTTCTCTGGTGCCACCACAACATCTATTTTCTGTTATTTTACGTTCTATTTGTGCGATACAGTTGATAACCTTTGCTATGAACGCTAAGAAGCCAACCATACTGAAGCATATATCACTCGTTGGCCTATCCCTCTGTGCTGGCACAGATCTACTACTCACAGGGATCCTCTCAGGATCCCTCACCCTTGACCCATCCTCCTCTACTTTCTTTACTGCTTCAGCATACGACATCTTCTGCACTACTCTGACTCTGGCCACCTCAACCTGCCTCTCTCACACCGGACACTTCTGATCCCCAGCAACATGGGCACCCCTACAGTTGACACACAACTTTATCCACCAAAACTACACAATCCTCTATCCCATGCCCTCCTGCACACTTCCCTTATCTTGGAATCTCCCTCCTATAAACTACTGCAACTTGACCATAAACGTTGTACCTGAAACACCGCATTGGATTCGACACAAAAGCTCTAACAGGATAACTGATATATACTAACATGGCTTTGTCGAGTAAAGACTGATTCAAAACTCAAAAGAACTGACAGTGACTCCTCTGTTTCATCACACTTGCCACTGGGTCTGTGTCGCACCAAAGGGCAGGCATCACAAACACCACGAATTTTCAACTTCAAATGTTCACCTCCACACTTAAATCTACCCCAGAAATCACTCCTTTCAATAGTGCCCTGTTCCTAAGAGCATAGCAAGAAACCGATCATGGCCCAAGTTACGTGACATGGACCGTTCACCCCCTCTGGTCAGAAGAAACACAAACAAATATCTCAAGACCACTACAGGTTACCTTCACTGATTCAACTGCACCCAACTCCTTTCCCACCCACCCTGAAACTACAAAGGAATCCGCCAAAAGGCAAGGATCCACTTTCTCCAAAAATGTAACTCCTACTGGACCAGATTCTTCTTTATCATGTCCTTTGATGCCAGGCTCTGGTTCTGAGCTCTTCACCACACCTTCCACCTAACTTCACTTCCATTTCACCTCCAGAACTCTGTTTGCACTTGACACCACTTCTTCGACACCCGATCTCCATTCTTATCGCCATCTTCCTCAAATTCAAATCCAACCTCGGCTTTCCTCATTCTCTTTGACCTCTACTTCCTCTTTTTTCTCCTCCATTCCTCCTCAGAAATCCACCTTTCTGTGTCCCTGTCCCAATATTCCTCTTCTCCCAACTTTGCTGGCGGCCCGGTGGCATCCCGACGTAACTCCAACTCATAATCGTCCTGCTCACTTTGGAAACGTGTCCTCCGGGTGCCAACATTTTGAGAGCATGAGCAGTGGCCACACACAGAAAAACAAACCCCAAACTCAACTGTGTTCTACACCCGTCGTGGTGGAAAACCTTCAGAGCTCTCTTTTGGTACTCAACCGGATCCCCGGATTAAACTGACAGCTAACCATTTTTCTAGAGGCCACGCCCTTAATTAACAATAAGGAATACCTGTGCTAACAGTCCATGAGGCTGCATTCAAGAGCTCATGCCTTTTAGATGATGTATCCATTGATTTGTTAGATTCTGAGAAAGGATGGTCCATTGAAGTGGTAGAGTCTGAGAATGGATGGTCAGAGAAAGAGTTTAGGGGGAGAAATGATAGAGAAATATCCTTGTTGGGTATGAGTCTGATTTAAATTCCATCGGTTCATTCAAAGCTGGCCTCAGTTTCTCCTGAAAAGCAGCTCTATGTAATTACCGTAACCACAGTTTAAAAAGCAATATGGCTGTCAAATATTCCCCGGGAACATGTACAATATTGGTGGAAAAAAGCAACTCTGTCTGATGCCCTGAAGTGAACATCTTGACAGGCACGTCCCCCCTCCTGAGCAAGGTGCCCTCTGAGAGTGCATGTGACAATATTTATGAAATCACTTTTTTTATACAAGTTGTAATTAAGAGCTCAAAAGAATGATACAGTGCAGCCGCGGCACCCATACTCATTATGGTGTCCTCTGAATCGGCCCTGGTGGGTAAGCATCAGCAATACCCACCAGGGCTATTCATATTCAGTTGATGGGTTTCTAAGGCACACAAAAACAAGGATAGACAAGTACTGTGTGGCATGAAAAGAGCATCATTGCTCAGGGACGTCATGGCCGGCTTTCATACACTTTCAACTGTTTCATGTCAGTCATTTTCATTTTGTCAGTTGACTTTGAGTGTTTGCGTCAGTGTACTTTATTCTTAGGTGTGGAGCTTTTGTGTGGGACTCTATTGTAACATTAGGCATAAGAAATAGACCCCCTTTTTCATATTATCTTTAGACATGTGGCTCATTCACATGGTACTGTAAAGCAGACTAGTATATTAGGACATGAGATGGTTGTTGTGGTAATTACTTAATAATGTCAGGCACTGTTAGACCAGCTAAGAGATCTCAGAGGTCTTACGGGTCTTAGATTACTGACCATCAGTAGAACGAGACCTATTGATGACACAGTCTGTCTGATGTGTCGTGTTGTGTTGTGGTTTCAGGTGAGTAAAGAAGTCGCGAAGTGTATAAAAATGTTATTTTGCACATGTTAAGTGAATGTATACACCAGTAAGGGTATCAGGGAAATAAATGAGGTGTGTGTAAAAGTTTGCCAGTTCAAGAGAAATATACCTACTGTGTTGTATGCTAACCGAGTGCCTAGCTAGCCAACTGGCTAGATGAGATATGAAATTAGTCATCTGTAACAGAGAATACGGAAATGTGAATGTGTCCATATTACCAGTACTTCGCTATGTTTGTTCATGTTAGAGAAGTGTTTTGTATAAGTTTATATCCTTTAAGAGAATGAAAATGTACATATTTGGGATAGAGATTATTGACCATTAGTAAAAGAGACCTAGTGGTGATACAGGCAGCATGTCTGATGTGCATGTGTCTTGTGATTTCAGAAAAGAAAAGTAAACGTTCTAATCTCCTGCATGCTTGAAAGTCGTCATTATTACCTTGTGCAATAAAATTGCCGAGCTTGCCAAGAAAAACATTGTGCCATGGTGTGGATGACGCGGCTAAAAATAGAACCGGACCTCGATTGACACAATCAGGCTACTGAAAGCCATACAGTGGGCGACATCATCAGCACTCCTCCCACAAGTCTCCAGAAAAATTATGTTTTGGTTTTGGGACCCCGTATCACCTTTTCATTATAACGTTGGAGGAAATATGTTCCTAGCGTGTGAAGAATGTGTTTGCTGGCCTCAGAAATGCTAGCCAGCTAGCTAATATTTAGACAAACAATTATTTTGCTTGGCTAAAGTTATGCTAACCTGTTTGCAAACCCTTTAGTATTGCTTACCAGCTTGCTGGCTAGCCACAGAGGTTAGCTGGCTAGTTGGCTACTGTAGTTAGCTACTGTCATCAGATGTTGTGTTATTATCATATTTTGCCTATTCCACCATTTGTAGAATGCATACTGGCATTTGAATATAGTGCGGGAAAAGGAATCTAGACACACTGTGGACACGGTAGACACATTTAAATGTAGGCATAGAAGCACGGCGCGTTCGAAATTCCATGATCAGAACTCTATAATCAGAATACTAAAGCTGCATGAACAGTCAAGTCTGGACATGGCCAGAGAGTATGGAGCTGGAACAGTGACAATATACGGTGAGTGAGAACGAAAGATGAAGCAATCTGAGAAAGAACACAAGCAGTACAGTAACCAAAGTGAGTGAACTGCAGACCTAAGGTGCAGATCCAGCAGCAAAGTAACAGCGGCGCAGAGACAATGTTAGGGGTCCAAGATCACCCTTCTCAAGTTGTAAGAGTTGTAAAGCACCAGCAGCAGCTAGTCAAAGGGATGCTGAGTTTTATGAAATTGTGAAGAAACTGAAGGAGGAAGTGGAGGAAATGCAGAAAAGTATACACAACCCCCCTGCGCCTGCTCATCAGCCTAGATGGAATGGAAAAAGAGGATGACGAGTCTGTCAGGAAAATGATACAGGTAATCGGTGTGAACACTGCTTTAAGTGTGGACAACCTGGGAACTTCTCAAAGGGCTGTAGAGCACAAAGGAAGCCAGTAGGAAAAACTGATCAGGTGAACATAGCAGGCCACACTGTCACCGCCAAACGTATTATCTCAGAGCCAAGAAGAACAATGTGACAATGTTCATGAGCTTCTGTGTGATAGAATCAGAGAGTTAGAGGCTAGTGAGGCAGCAAAGCGGAGTCAATGGGGGTCAGGGAGTAAGTTGGAGGGGTCCACCTATGTAAGCCACCTCTCCATGCTGCGTCACTCAAAGCTACTGAACCTGATTGGGGAAAAGTGTATGGTGAACTGTTTCTACAATGAAGTTGCGACTCAAGCATTGTGGGATACAGGGTCGCAGGTCAGTCTCCTCAACAAGGAATGGAGAAGAGACCACCTCCCACACACAACGGTGTGCAGCACAGAAGAGATCCTGGCATCTGGGACAGTTAGAAAGGTTAATCAGACAGCCATCCCCTTCACAGGATGGGTGGTGGTGAATGGAGCAACAACCACATCAAAGACTGAGCAAAGCTTTCTCCCTTAACTGTAAGAAGACAGAAGTACTAGTACAGCTCATTCAAAGCAGTGATATGGACGCGAAAGAAGGAGCGGTGAGAGTTCGATGACTATATGCAGTGATTCCAGCCGGCCAGAGGAAAGAGGTGAGGTGCCAATCCAGAGCTTTTGATTGAGGAAGCAGCAAACCTTCACTGTGGGGATGACGTCAGTGATGCATTTCCTGATGATGCCGGTGACAGGTGGTTAGCTCTTCGACACTATCGGCAGAGTCCCAGTACCCATGGTCTACCGAAGGACTATCGAAGCAGAGTCTATGCAGCAGCACCTCCGTCACTGGCTTCATCAGGAAATGCATCGCTGATATGGTCCCCACAGTGAAGGTTCGCTGCTTCCCCAATGAAATACCTTGGATTAACACAAGGTGCGCGCTAAGCTAAGGGACAGATTTACCACTCAGAGGGCTATCACAGCTAACGGCTATGGCTGAGGACACTAATGCGTACAAGAAGTGCTGCTACGACTTCCCCAAAGCCATCAAACAGGCAAAAGGACAATATCGGAACAAGGTGGAATCCTAATATACCGGCTCCGATGCTCGACAAGTGACAGGGGCTACAGTAAATTACAGACTACAAAGGAAGCCCTTGCCGTGATCTACCCAATGTTGCCTCTCTACCAGACTAATTCAATGATTTTTAACCTCTTAAATGTAAAGTCCCCATATTTGGGGAACCTATTTGATTTTTTTATTCAATTCAGTCTGGTATGAGAACGGTAGCTCTTATCTGTCTGCGGAAAGCTGGGTATCTTGGTGTGACTTACTACCATATATGGGCATACGAATGTATAAGGGCAGACCGTGCCGATGATCTCAGGGCATGTGCTGATCAGCTGGCAGGTGTCTACAGACATTTTCAAACTCTCCTTGTCCAAGTCTGTAATCCCCACTTGTTTCAAGCTGACTACCATCCTTCCTGTTCCCAAAAACTCTAAGACTTCCTGCCACAATGACTACTGCCCTCTAGCACACATCTGTAATAATGAAGTGCTTTGAAAGGCTGATCATGGCACACATCAACTCCATCATACTAGACACATTGGACCCACTCCAATTTTCATACTGTCCCAACAGATCCGCCGACGACACAATCTCAATTGACACAATCTCAATTGCACTCCTCACTGCCCACCTAGAAAAGGGGAATACCTACAGTTGAAGTTGGAAGTTTACATACACCTTAGCCAAATACATTTAAACTCTTTTTTTCACAATTCCTAACATTTAATCAGAATAAAAATTCTATGTCTTAGGTCAGTTAGGATCACCACTTTATTTTAAGAATGTGAAATGTCTGAATAATTGTAGAGAGAATGATTTATTTCATATTTTATTTCTTTCATCACATTCCCAGTGGGTCAGAAGTTTACATACACTCAATTAGTATTTGGTAGCATTGCCTTTAAATTGTTTAACTTGGGTCAAATGTTTCGGGTATCCTTCCACAAGCTTCCCACAATAAGTTGGGTGAATTTTGGCCAATTCCTCCTGACAGAGCTGGTGTAACTGAGTCAGGTTTGTAGGCCTCCTTGCTAGCACACGCTTTTCAGTTCTGCCCACACATTTTCTATAGGATTGAGGTCAGGGCTTTGTGATGGCCACACCAATACCTTGACTTTGTTGTCCTTAAGCCATTTTGCCACAACTTTGGAAGTGTGCTTGGGGCCATTGTCCATTTGTAAGACCCATTTTCGACAAAGCTTCAACTTCCTGACTGATGTCTTGAGATGTTACTTCAATATATCCACATAATTTTCCTCCCTCATGATGCCATCTATTTTGTGAAGTGCACCAGTCCCTCCTGCAGCAAAGCACCCCCACAACATGATGCTGCCACCCCCGTGCTTCACGGTTGGGACGGTGTTCTTCGGCTTGCAAGCCTCCCCCTTGCTTCTCCAAACATAACAATGGTCATTATGGCCAAACAGTTCTATTTGAGTTTCACCAGACCAGAGGACATTTCTCCAAAAAGTACGATCCGTTGCAAACTGTAGTCTGGCTTTTTTTAAGGCAGTTTTGGAGCAGTGGCTTCTTCCTTGCTGAACGGCCTTTCAGGTTATGTTGATATAGCTCTTGTTTTACTGTGGATATAGATACTTTTGTACCTGTTTCTTCCAGCATCTTCATAAGGTTCTTTGCTGTCTTTCTGGGATTGATTTGCACTTTTCGCACCAAAGTACGTTCATCTCAAGGAGACAGAATGTGTCTCCTTCCTGAGCGGTATGACGGCTGCGTGGTCCCGTGGTGTTTATAGTTGCGTACTATTGTTTGTACAGATGAACGTGTTACCGTCAGGCGTTTGGAAATTGCTCCCAAGGATGAACCAGACTTGTGGAGGTCTCCACATTTTTTTCTGAGGTCTTGGCTGATTTCTTTTGATTTTACCATGATGTCAAGCAAAGAGGCAGAGTTTGAAGGTAGGCTTTGAAATACATCCACAGGTACACCTCCAATTGACTCAAATGATGTCAGTTAGCCTGTCAGAAGCTTCTAAAAAGCCATGACATCATTTTCTGGAATTTTCCAAGCTGTTTAAAGGCACAGTCAACTTAGTGTATGTAAACGTCTGACCCACTGGAATTGTGATACAGTGAATTATAAGTAAAATAATCTGACTGTAAACAATTGTTGGAAAAATGACTTGTGTCATGTACAAAGTAGACGTCCTAACCGACTTGCCAAAACTATAGTTTGTTAACAAGAAAATTGTGGAGTGGTTGAAAAACGAGTTTTAATGACTCCAACCTAAGTGTATGTAAACCTCCGAGGTGGAGGGTCCATCATGTTCTGGGGCGGTGTGTCACAGCATCATCGGACTGAGCTTGTTGTCATTGCAGGCAATCTCAACGCTATGCGTTACAGGGAAGACATCCTCCTCCCTCATGTGGTACCCTTCCTGTAGGCTCATCCTGACATGACCCTCTAGCATGACAATGCCACCAGCCATACTGCTGGTTCTGTGCGTTATTTCCTGCAAGACAGGAATGTCAGTGATCTGCCATGGCCAGTGAAGAGCCCGGATCTCAATCCCATTGAGCACGTCTGGGACCTGTTGGATCAGAGGGTGAGGGCTAGGGCCATTCCCCCCAGAAATGTCTGGGAACTTGCAGGTGCCTTGGTGGAAGAGTGGGTTAACATCTCACAGCAAGAACTGGCAAATCTGGTGCAGTCCATGAGGAGGAGATGCACTTCAGTAATTAATGCAGCTGGTGGCCACACCACATACTGACTGTTACTTTTCATTTTGACCCCCCCTTTGTTCAGGGACACATTAATCAATTTATGTTAGTCACATGTCTGTGGAACTTGTTCAGTTTATGTCTCAGTTGTTGAATCTTGTTATGTTCATACAAATATTTACACATGTTAAGTTTCATGAAAAGACATGCAGTTGACAGTGAGAGGACATTTATTTTTTGCTGAGTTTATATAGGCTAGGAATAAAGTAATATGTTTATTATTGTATAGGTTGAACCTGTTTTAAAGAATGGAAGTGCTCTAGCAGAATGAACTTTACTCCTGACATTGAGAACCCTGGTAGGTTCGTACATTTTTTGGGAATGCTGCTGGGAATGGAAACATATCTGATTTTGTCCGTCAATGTTTTAAATCAACAAAAATATCCATTACTAGACGCTATCTAAGAGTGACCACTCTACAAAATATGTTGTCTTGGTTATCTCTTGTGCTGTTCAATCTGGACTGCACTGCATAACATTTACTTAGGATATATATATTCCCCATATCTGATTGAAAGTTAAGCCTGGACCAGACCCTCCTGGAATTGTATTATGTCTTTAAATCCAAATTACACTGTTATAATTTTTCTGTGACATTAACAAGCAGGGAATTTGCTCACTCTATTTCAGGACTCAATTCTCAATTACATGTATCTGATTAGGTGTTGTGTTTTCTTGTCTGACTGTCCAGTACAGGTCCTCCACCATTTATTATTACTTTATTTTCTCTTACCACTCGACTCCCCACTGACTTTTTATGGCAGGCTATTTTCGTATGACTTTGGATTTAATGTGCTAGGGATTATCAGGTAGTTTGCTCCTCATACTACATTCCCAGAGCCAGAACGATTCAGTTGGACGGGACTTTGATATCCATAGGAGGGCACTTTTCTTTCACGGGACCTCCTATGTCTGCATGCGCTTGCGTTATAGTAAAGGCCATAGGCAGCTTGTGAGTTTCAAGTTTGGTGAAGCTTACAATTTATCCGACCATTTCTACCGATCTGCGTGAAAGTTATTTTTATATGTGCATTTTCGTGGAACAGTTTCATTTCAATAATAACTTTTTTGTTTCTCAAAATCACTGTCACGTGGTTAATCATAAACATCTGAAGTGAAATGATAAAAATCTAAAAGTTAAAATTCATCTAAGGAGAGAGCACCATCCTCTGCCATATGGACACATTGATACACTGTGATCCATTAGCAGCTAAAGAACTGAGCGTATGCAACACAGACATAGCAGTAGGTCTACATTGTCAACTCACTAAGCAAAATACACAGGCCTAAAGCCGACAAATTAAAACAGTAGACAATATCTTGATGAAAATTCTGGTTCTTTACAATCACCTTTATCTCTCTATCTGCCTGTCAGCCTCCCTTTCTATCTGTCTTAACTTGAGCTATTGCTAGTGAAGTGGAACATTTGTGTTAAATTATGAACTGGATCCAGCCTGAAGCTGTTGCTAGCGAACTTGCATCAACTAGAATATTCCGGGCCCACAGAGTTTTGCATGCCAGTGAGTTCCACTGGAAATATTGCTCAATCACACCAAGGCTTGGTTATTATTGAGGCAGGGAGTGTTGGAAAAGGATTTCAAATACAGAAGAGCTATCATTTGTAATGGATGTAAAAAAAAACAGACTTATTTTACAATGTGTGAGGTGAAGAAACAATTACTGAGAAGTTAGACTTGGTGGATGTGGTGAGTTAAGACAATCAGAAATCAGACATTGCCAAATGGGCACATAAAATCTAAATTTAGTGGTCCCGTACACATATTTAGCAGATGTTATTGCGGGTGTAGCGAAATGCTTGTGTTCCTAGCTCCATCAGTACAGTAGTATCTACAGTGCTTTCTGAAAGTATTCAGACCTTTTCCCTTTTTCCACATTTTGTTATGTTACAGCCTTATTCTAAAATGGACTAAATTATTTTTTGAAATTTTTGCAAATTTATGACAAATTAAAAACTGAATTTCCTTATTTACATAAGTATTAAGACCCTTTGCTATGAAACTCAAAATTGAGCTCAGGTGCAACTGCTTCCATTGATCATCCTTGAGATGTTTCTACAATTTGATTGGAGTCCACCTGTGATAAATTCAATTGATTGGACATGATTTGGAAAGGCACACCTGTCTATATAAGGTCTCGCAGTTGACAGCGGATGTCAAAGCAAAAACCAAGCCATGAGGTCCAAGGAATTGTCCGTAGAGCTACGAGACAGGATTGTGTCGAGACACAGATCTGGGGAAGGGTACCACAACATTTTTGCAGCATTGAAGGTGCAAGAACAGAGTGGCCTCCATCAATCTTCAATGGAAGAAGTTTGGAACCACCAAGACTCTAACTAGAGTTGGCTGCCCAGCCAAACTGAGCAATCGGGGGAGAAGGGTCTTGGTCAGGGAGGTGACCAAGAAACCAATGGTCACTCTGACAGAGCTCCAGAGATCCTCTGTGGAGATGGGAGAACCTTCCAGAAGGACAACCATCTTTGCAGCACCACCAATCAGGCCTTTAAGGTAGAGTGGCCAGACCGAAGCCACACCTCAGTAAAAGGCACATGACAGCCCACTTGGAGTTTGCCAAAGGGCACCTAAATGACTCAAACAATGAGAAACAAGATCTGATGAAACCAAAATTGAACTCTTTGACCTGAATACCAAGCGGAAATACCAAGAGGAAACCTGGCACCATCCCTACGGTGAAGCATGGTGGTGGCAGCATCATGCTGTGGGGACGTTTTTCAGCGGCAGGGACTGGGAGACTAGTCAGGATCAAGGGAAAAGTGATCGGAGCAAAGAACAGAGAGATCTTTGATGAAAAACTGCTGAGCACTCAGCTCCAGAGCACTCAGGACCTCTGACTGGGGAGAAGGTTCACCTTCCAACAGGACAACGACCCTAAGCACATAGCCAAGACAACGCAGGAGTGGCTTTGAGACAAGTCTCTGGATGAACTTCTCGCCTGTGGTCTTGATGTGGATAGGGGCGGGCTTCCTCTGCTGTCTCCTGAAGTCCACGATCAGCTCCTTTGTTTTGTTGACGTTGAAGGAGAGGGTATTTTCCTGGTACCACTTTGCCAGGGCCCTCACCTCCTCCCTTTAGACTGTCTCGTCATTGTTGGTAATCAGGCCTACTACTGTTGTGTCGTGTGCAAACTTGATGATTGAGTTGGAGGCGTGCGTGGCCATGGGGATTATGGTAACGGACAGTGCTATTCGCCTGTGTTACGCCGAACGCGAAAGCCCAGGAAAAGTAACAGGTACAGTAGGCTACAATACTGTAAAGTAGGCCAAATAATGCAAAAAAATAATGCTTAAATACATCGACTGCTGGTCTTTACTGTATGCTGCACATTTTTACATTGTATTCCATTTCCAGCGTGACCATTCAAGCCATCAACTCACTAATGGTTGAAGATGATGAGCAATCTGCAACGGTAATTTGGAATCTGCTGGCATCACAGCACAACATCAACATTGTTCTAATCGCAGTCAGAAGACAGTTGAAGGAATTTGAGTGGACTTATAGAAAGGCTCTGTAAGACATGTTATATATATAATTTTTTTCTTCTTTTTTTTCAGAACATTAACCATGTGTGTTCTCTTGTTTAGTACTGTTCTGTAGTTTCGACCCAATGATTCGTCTGACAAACAAAGACATTTGCGTGCTGCAGGCCCAGGCATGGATCAAAGCTGGTGAGACATTCAATGACATCTTCAATGTATATGCTGGACCCGATGTCAGAGAGGAGTTTTTGGGACCACATCGTGTCTATTGTCCTGCTAATAGCCCTTGTGAAAAACAAGCATGTTTTCAAAATGCCTCCAGGGCCGACAGACAAGTTTCTTACTTTTTCCCCCTTCCATTTGCCTCTTCCATTTTTGCAGTAATGCTGCAATTAGTTGGTTGTAATTTTGTGTAGAGCAGAAATTTCCATATATTTGTGCTAGCTGCATGTGTGACATAACTTGAACATGGGGTGAGACATTCTTACTTATTTGCTAGAGAACCAGTTCGGATTTAAGTATAATTTTTGTATGACTGATGCCTTTATTGAGAGGTCTAATGCTTTAATATTTAATCATTTCTGCCCTCGGAATTCATATTCATTATATAAATAGGCCCATGTGCACCTTCATCAGATGAACTGCGACATGTCAGCTAAAGTGATTTAATTCATGAATGCATTTGAACGTTTTTAACATTGTGATAGTAAAGAACAAAATAATCCTAACATTTCCAAATAAAAATCTGATTGATATATCAAGACCAGTCCCCATGTCATTCAGTGATATTTCTTCCAATAGTAATTTGTTCTATTAACATACTTAATGTCCCTAAACTTGGCAAGAGTCTATTATCCTGCTGATAGTTGAAATAAACATCTGCATCTTGAAAGAGTATTTTATCATTATTTAATAAAAATAAAGAAAGCATAAAGATGTTGATGAAGAAATACTGTACAGTATATGCTTTATCCGACATGTTGCGGTAGCATGAGGTTTGGAGTTAGAAATTTAAAACTTTAGAGAACTTAACACATTGCAAGTTGGAGGGACTTTTTTTCACACCTAGCCAAGCTATCCTTTTGATAGGAGTCTATTGTCCTGCAAATAGCCCATCATAGAAACGTTTACACCCCTAGGTTTTAGGCCTGCAGTAGGTTATAATAATCCGTGCCTTTCGGGAATGTTTAAAAGTCCAAAAGTTACGGGTGGAGTTCGAATTTTGGCTGTCAGAAGTATTAAAATCAACCAATGTGTCACTGTTGTCGAAAGGAGAAGCGGACCAAAGTGCAGCGTGTGTGTCGTTCCACATTTTATTTACACTGTGAAACTATGCAATATATAAATAAACTGAATGACAAAAACAAACCGTGATGCAGAGGTGAAACATACACTGACTCAAAGATAATCTCCCACAAACCTAGGTGGGACAAACACCAACTTAAATATGACCTCCAATTAGAGATAACGATGACCAGCTGCCTCTAATTGGAGATCACCCCAAACGAAGCCCAACATAGAAATACAAAACTAGAACAACCCAACATAGAAATACAAAACTAGAACATAACAACATAGAAAAACTAAACTAGAAAACCCCCTGTCACGCCCTGACCTACTCTACCATAGAAAATAACAGCTTACTATGGTCAGGACGTGACACAATGTCAGTCTTTAAATGTTTTTTTTATCCAAATGTTTAAAGTGCAACACACATCTGATTATTCAATATGAAAACACCTCCATTCATTTACAAACAGATAGTCAATTTGTGCCACAGTTTAGACTACCGATGAGCGATATGAGATGAGCGATATTTTGGTATTATTTCTTACATTGTTAACCCAGAAAATCTCAAGTGTTATTACATACAGCCGGGAGGAACTATTGGATATAAAAGCGATGTCAACTTACCAACATTATGACCAGGAATACGTCTTTCCCGAAGTGGATCCTATGTTCGGACCAACATCCTGGACGTGGGATCTTATCCCAAAGGCCAACCCAAAACAACGCGGTCGCCGCAGGAGAGGCAGACGGAGCGGCCTACTGGTAAGACTCAGCTTTCGAGCATATTACTCGCCAATGTCCAATCTCTAGATAACAAGGTGGACGAAGTTAGGGCACGAGTTGCCTTCCAGAGAGACATCAGAGATTGTAAAATTCTCTGTTTCATGGAAACATGGCTCACTCGCAATATGTTGTCAGAGTCAGTACAGCCACCCGGTTTCTTCATGCATCACGCAGACAGAAACAAACATCTCTCTGGCAAGAAGAAGGATGGGGGAAGGGTGGGGGTGTATGTCTTATGATTAACCACTCATGGTGTAATCACAACAACATACAGGAACTAATGTCCTTTCGTTCACCTGACCTAGAATTCCTTACAATCAAATTCCGACTGCATTATCTTCCAAGAGAATTCTCTTTGATTATAGTCACAGCCGTGTATATCCCCCCCAAGCAGATACCTCGTCGGCCCTGAAATAAATTCACTGGACTCTATGTAAACTGCAAACCATACATCCTAAGGCTACATTTATTGTAGCTGGGGATTTTAACAAAGCTAATCTGAGAACAAGACTTCCTAAATTCTATCAGCATCTCAAAAGCATGACACGAGCTGGTTGCATTCTGGATCATTGCTACTCTAACTTCTGCAATGCATACAAAGCCCTTCTCCGCCATGCCTTCGGCAAATCTGACCATGACTCCATTTTGTTGCTCCCTATTTATAGACAAAAACTAAAACAAGAAACGCCCGTGCTCAGGTCTATCCGACGCTGGTCTGACCAATCGAATACCATGCTTCAAGATATTGCTTCGATCACGTGGACTGGGATATGTTCCGGATAGCCTCAGACAACAACATTGATGTATACGCTGACTCAGTCAGCGAGTTTATTAGCAAGTGCATCGGAGATGTTGTACCCACTGTGACTAATAAAACCTTTCCTAACCAGAAACCGTGGAATGATGGCAGCATTCGCGTAAAACTGAAAGCGCGAACCACCGCTTTTAATGATGGCAAGGCAACTGGAAACATGACCAAATGCAAACAGTGCAGCTATTCTCTCCGCAAGGCAATCAAACGAGCAAAGCGTTAGTATAGAGACAAAGTAGAGTCGCAATTCAACGGCTCAAACACGAGACGTATGTGGCAGGGTCTACAGTCAATCACGGATTACAAAAAGAAAACCAGCCCCGTCGCGGATATCGACGTCCTGCTCCCAGACAAACTAAACAACTTCTTTGCTCACTTTGAGGACAATACAGTGCCACTGACATGGCCCGCTACCAAAGCCTGTGGGCTCTCCTTCTCCGTGGCCAACATGAGTAATACATTTAAATGTGTTAACCCTTGCAAGGCTGCCGTCCCAGACGGCATCCCTAGCCGCGTCCTCAGAGCATGTGCAGACCAGCTGGCTGGTGTGTTTACGGACATATTCAATCAATCCCTATCCCAGTCTGCTGTCCCCAGATGCTTCAAGATGGCCACCATTGTTCCTGTTCCCAAGAAAGCTAAGGTAACTGAACTAAATGACTATCGCCCTGTTGCACTCACTTCTGTCATCATGAAGTGCTTTGAAAGACTAGTCAAGAATCATATCACCTCCACCCTACCTGATACCCTAGACCCACTCCAATTTCCTTACCGCCCCAATAGGTCCACTGACAATGCAATCGCCATCACAATGCACACTGCCCTATCCCATCTGAACAAGAGGAATACCTATGTAAGAATGCTATTCATTGACTATAGCTCAGCATTTAACACCATAGTGCCCTCCAAACTCATCATTTAGCTTGAGACCCTGGGTCTCAACCCCACCCTGTGCAACTGGGTCCTGGACTTTCTGACGGGCCGCCCCCAGATGGTAAAGGTAGGAAACAACATCTCCAGCCTGCTGATCCTCAACACTGGGGCCCCACAAGGGTGCCTTCTCAGCCCTCTCCTGTACTCCCTGTTCACCCATGACTGCGGGACCATGCACGCCTCCAACTCAATCATCAAGATTGCAGACAACACTACAGTGGTAGGCCTGATTACCAACAACGATGAGACAGCCTACAGGGAGGAGGTGAGGGCCCTCGGTGTGTGGTGTCAGGAAAATAGCCACTCACTCAACGTCAACAAAACAAAGGAGATGATCGTGGAAACAGCAGAGGGAGCACCCCTGCATCCACATCGACGGGACAGTAGTGGAGAAGGTGGAAAGTTTGAAGTTCCTCGGCGTACACATCACGGACAAACTGAAATGGTCCACCCACACAGACAGTGTGGTGAAGAAGGCGCAACAGCACCTTTTCAACCTCAGGAGGCTGAAGAAATTTGGCTTGTCACCTAAAACACTCACAAACTTCTACAAATGCACAATCGAGAGCATCCTGTTGGGCTGTATCACCGCTTGGTACAGCAACTGCACCGCCCTCCACTGCAAGGCTCTCCAGAGGGTAGTGCAGTCTGCACAACGCATCACCGGGGGCAAACTACCTGCCCTCCAGGACAGCTACACCACCGATATCACAGGAAGGCCAACAACCACCCGAGCCACTTCACCCCACTATCATCCAGAAGGCGAGGTCAGTACAGGTGCATAAAAGCTGGGACCGAGAGACATAAAAACAGCTTATATCGCAAGGCCATCAGACTGTTAAAAAGCCATCACTAACATAGAGAGGCAGCTGCCAACATACAGACTCAAATCTCTGGCCACTTTAATAAATGGATTTAATAAAGGTATCACTAGTCACTTTAAATAACGGCACTTTAATAATGTTAACATATCCTACATTACTCATCTCATATGTATATACTGTATTCTATACCATCTACTGCATCTTGCCTATGTCGCACGGCCATCGCTCATACATACATTTATATGCACATATTCTTAGTCATCCCTTTACATTTGTGTATATAAGGTAGTTGTTGTGAATTTGTTAGATTACTTGTTACATATTACTGTAACAACAGTTGTCATGGAGAGAAGACCAAGGCGCAGCAGGTATGTGAATACTCATATTTAATTTCAAATAAAGGAGTAGAGCATTCACTTAACAACAAAAGGGTGACAACAGTGACAGTTCTACAGGCTATACAAGCAGTGTAAAAAACAACCACCCACAACCCCACAAGGCAAAGTAGGCACCTTATGTGTGACTCCCAATCAACCACAACCCTCTACAGCTGTGCTTGATTGGAAGTCACACGGCCAAAATCAATGAAACAATAACAAACACACACTCCCTTCTGCCACGTCCTGACCCAACTACCCCCTCTACTGGTCAGGACGTGACAATTACTGCATTGTCGGAACTAGAAGCACAAGCATTTCGCTACACTCGCATTAACATCTGCTAACCATGTGTATGTGACCAATACAATTTGATTTGATGAATTTTACAAGCATATACCTGACATTTCCAAATAAAAATCGTATTGATTTATCAAGACCAGTCCCCATTATCTGTCATTCTGTAGTAATAATAATAACAATAAGAATAATAATCGTTGGATAACAGACCGGCTCTCGGAATTCATTAAGAGGCGGCTATCTTCAATATAATCATTAATTCAGAAGGTTATACCCATAGGTTTAAGGCCTGCAATAGGTTATAATAAATGGAAAATTGCGTGCCATGGAATCGGTACATCTTTTCCCAACTATTTTGCAATCTATATGGCACAGCTGTCAATTCTTTGTTCCTTAAATGAAACTGGTATATATTTTTATTTATCACAATTTTCTTTATCCAATTTTGGTCTTTAATTCAGGGCCGACTTCCACTTGATAAAGGTTCCAATTGATTAAGTAATTTCTAATTTCTGCACTCCGAATTCATATTCATTCTGTAAATAGGCCCTCTTACTTTTGTCTGGCTTGCCATTCCAAATAAAATTGAATATTTTTTGCTCATATAATGTAATCAGGTCGCTAGGTGTAGGCAAAACCATAAGCAAATAGGTCAACTGTGATATGACTAAAGAGTTAATCACGGTGATTTTTCCACAAATAGACAGGTATTTTCCTTTCCATTGTAGCAAGATCTTATCTATTTTTGCTAACTTTCTATTAACATTTATTGGAGTGAGATTATTTCTTTCTTTCGGGATATGTATACCAAGTATGTCCACATCCCCGTCAGTCCATTTTATTGGTAAACTACAAGGTAATGTAAAAGTAATCTTTTTTTGTGATCCAATACCTAATATAGTAAGCAAAAAAAGAAATCTAGCTTGCAACACGCATCTGATTATTCATTATCACTAGGATTTATTTCTGGTCTGTGAGAATATCTAAGGGGCTTTTATATAATTATAATGCAGCGTTAATAATAACAATAATAATCATTGGATAACAGATTGGCTCTCGGAACTCATTAAGAGGCAGCTTCTATCTTCAATATGCTTTAAATGCTTTATTGTCCAAATGTTTAAAGTGCGTGTGGGCGACGGAGAGAATGCATTTATGTCACGTCCTGACCAGTAAAAGGGGTTATTTGTTATTGTAGTTTGGTCAGGGCGTGGCAGGGGGTGTTTGTTTTGTGTGTTTTGGGGTTTTTGGGTTATGTTCTATGTTCTATGTTAGTCTATTTCTATGTTTATTCTAGGTTGTCTATGTCTAGGTTGGAAGTGTTTGGGATTGGTCTCTAATTGGAGGCAGCTGTATCTCGTTGCCTCTGATTAGAGACTATATTTAAGTAGGGTTTTTTTCTCATTGTGTTTGTGGGTGGTTATTTTCTGTTCAGTGTTTCGTGTACCTGACAGTACTGTTTGGCTGTCGTGTTCTAAATAAAGTTAATTATGAGCACTCAAACCGCTGCGCCTTGGCCTACTCCCTTCGACGGCCGTTACAGAACCACCCACCAAAGTAGGACCAAGCAGCGGAGGAAGGAGCAGCAGGAGAGCTTCTTGGAGTCATGGACATGGGAGGAGATCCTGGATGGTAAAGGACCATGGCACCAGGCTGGGGAGTACAAGCGCCCGAAGGAGGAGCTGGAGGAAGCTAAAAGGGAACGACGGAGGTATGAGGCATTATATCCTCCATTTCAGGAGGAGAGGAGGCAGCTCCCAAAAATGTTTTGGGGGGGCATATGGGGAGTTTAGCTAAGCCAGGGGGGAGCCCTGACCTAACTTCCCGGGCGTACAGGAGAGAGTTGTGGAGCATAAAGGAGCCAGTCAAGGAATCAAGCGAGGAGCTTGACGCGAGATTCCGGAGAGAGGTACTGGCGGAAAGGGCACGAAAGAGCACCTGTGCTTATTATGGGGAGCGACGGATTAAGCAAGCACCATGTTATGCGGAGATACGCACGGTATCGCCAGTGCACAGCTACAGCCCGGTGCGCTTGATGAAAGCTCCTCACAGGTGTCATGTTAGAGCCAGCATCGAGCCAGGATCGGTGATGCAAGTTGCAAGCATCAGACCGCCGGTGAGGGTTCATGGCCCAGTGTATCCTGTTCCTGCTCCTCGTACTAGCCCTGAGGTGCGTGTCAATAGTCTGGTGCCTCCAAAGCCAGCCCCACGCATCAGGCCTTTAGTGCGCCTGCCCAGTCCAGTACGTCCTGTTCCTGCTCCTCGCACTAGCCTTGAGGTGCGTGTTACTAGGCTGGCGCCTCCAAAACCATCCCCACGCATCAGGCCTATAGTGCGCCGGCCCAGTCCAGTACGTCCTGTTCCTGCTCCTCGCACTAGCCCTGAGGTGCGTGTCAATAGTCTGGTGCCTCCAAAGCCAGCCCCACGTATCAGGCCTTTAGTGCACCTGCCCAGTCCAGTACGTCCTGTTCCTGCTCCTCGCACTAGCCCTGAGGTGCATGTCAATAGTCTGGCGCCTCCTAAGCCAACCCCACGCATCAGGCCTTCAGCCTTCAGAGCGACAGTTCCCCGTCCAGAGCTTCCGGCGACAGTTCCCCATCCAGTGCTTCCGGCGATGTCCTACAGTCCGAAACGGCTGACAGTCCAGAACCGGCAGAGACGGCCTACAGTCCGGAACCGGCAGAGACGGCCTACAGTCCGGAACCGGCAGAGACGGCCCACAGTCCGGAGCCTGCAGAGACGGCCCACAGTCCGGAGCCTGCAGAGACGGCCCACAGTCCGGAGCCTGCAGAGACGGCCCACAGTCCGGAGCCTGCAGAGACGGCCCACAGTCCGGAGCCTGCAGAGACGGCCCACAGTCCGGAGCCTGCAGAGACGGCCCACAGTCCGGAGCCTGCAGAGACAGCCCACAGTCCGGAGCCTGCAGAGACGGCCCACAGTCCGGAGCCTGCAGAGACGGCCCTCAGCCCAGAGTCTCCAGCGACGCCCCTCAGCCCAGAGTCTCCAGCGACGCCCCTCAGCCCAGAGTCTCCAGCGACGCCCCTCAGCCCAGAGTCTCCAGCGACGCACCTCAGCCCAGAGCCTTCAGCAGTGGTCTACAGCCATGAGCCTTCAGCGGGGGTGGGCAGGTTAGAATGGGGACTAAGCCCGGAGCCAGAGCCACCTCCGTATTTGGAGGATTGGGGGGGTGTAGCACAGGAGCCGTAGTTGACGGTGGCCACCCTCCCTTCCCTCCCTTTAAGTTTGGGGTTGTTTTTGTGGGGTTTTCTTTGTTTGAGGTGCATTTCGGGGTCTGCACCTTTGGGGAGGGGGTTACTGTCACGTCCTGACCAGTAAAAGGGGTTATTTGTTATTGGATTTTGGTCAGGGCATGGCAGTGGGTGTTTGTTTTGTGTGTTTTTGGGTTTTTGGGTTATGTTCTATGTTAGTCTATTTCTATGTTTATTCTAGGTTGTCTATGTCTAGGTTGGAAGTGTTTGGGATTGGTCCCTAATTGGAGGCAGCTGTATCTCGTTGCCTCTGATTAGAGACTATATTTAAGTAGGGTTTTTTTCTCATTGTGTTTGTGGGTGGTTATTTTCTGTTCAGTGTTTCGTGTACCTGACAGTACTGTTTGGCTGTCGTTTTTTTCTTGTTTTGTTTAGTGTTCTAAATAAAGTTAATTATGAGCACTCAAACCGCTGCGCCTTGGTCTACTCCCTTCGACGGCCGTTACAATTTGACTGTTTTTAATATTAGGGCTTTCAGGAGGAACGGAAATTACGTGTCAATTCATAAACCATGTGCCATGGAATCGGTACATCGAAAATCTCTTCCCAACTATTTTGCAATCTATATGGCACAGCTGTCAATTTTACGAACAGGTAGTCAATTTGTACCACAGTTTAGACTACCGATAGATCAGCGTTCTAACTCCCCCTTGTGATAGTGTGGTGCAATGAAAGAATGCCACCATCTACCACAAACGGTTGCAGCATAAGCTCTAAACTTTTAAAGGAAGAATCACTGTATACTAGGTCAGGTGACCATAAGGACTTGAGTTCCTGTATGTTATCACAATCACACCATGAGTAGTTCACTTCTTAGGGATAGGGGGCAGTATTCAGAAGTTTGGATGAATGAGGTGCCCAAAGTAAACTACCTGTTACTCAGGCCCAGAAGCTAGGATATGCATATAATTGGTAGTATTGGATAGAAAACTAACGTTTCCAAAACTGTTAACATAATGTTTGTGAGTATAACAGAACTGATATAGCAGGTGAAAACCCGAGGAGGATCCATCTGGATTTATTGTTTTTGGAGGTGACACCATTTACAATGCCTGTCTATGGGGAAATCAATGTAAAACCTCCCAGATCGCAGTTCCTAGGGCTTCCAGCAGATGTCATCAGTCTTTAGAAAGAGTTTCAGGCTTGTTTTTTGAAAAATGAGCTAGAATTTGTAGTTTTTGTAAGTGGCTTCCATTTTGGCTGTAGTGTTGTGGCGTGCATGGTTCATTTTTGAGCAGTGAGGTTAATTTCTCCTCCCGTGGCCTTATGTTTCTGCTCTGTTCTCCTCAGGTTGAAGCACATCCCACCTCATCACCCAAACAGATGTAAAGAACTTGGGAACCTCCCATCCACCAGGAAAATCACCCTATCCCAGGAGTTAGTCAGGAGTTTATTCAGCAGTGTGCAGCATCACTATGTTAGAAGTAGATCCAAACATTATTCTCTGTCATGCAGAATTGTCATCTTATTGTAGCTTATTATAAAATAGACGTGGGTGATTTCTGCCCCAGGGTTCTGCTCAGTGCAAGTTTTTATTCCTGCCCAGCAAATACCATAACATACCACAATTAGTTGAATGAGGTGTTAGTAATTGGTTGGAACAAAAACCTGTGAGCTCCTGTCCAGTGTACAAAAAAACTCTGGTTTGCCCTCATGTACTGACCAAGCTTTCGACTGTTAATCTCCTTGATGTCCCTCACTTGGGGATGGTAAAAGGTTTATTCTACTGAGCCATTTACTTTATTTTCATATTCTTATCTTTAATTATTTCTTATTATTGTTGCGTTGTCGAGAAGGAACCTGCAAGTAAGCATTTCGTTGGACTATGTGTATCCTGTACATATGACTAATAAAACTTGTTTGTACAATTTGACTGTGTTCTAAGGATTAATGCACAGATACAGGAAAAATAATAAAAGTGTTCATATTTATTAAACATGAGAAGTGTTCATGTCTCCCCAGAGTTCTGGTTTTGAGGCTCTGTCTAATCCCCTGCAATGAGAGAGAAAGGCATTCATAATATTACAATGGTGAATTGATTTAACTGAATATACAGTGCATTCGGAAAATATTCAGACCCCTTGACAGTTTTCAAATGTTGTAACATTTGGCAGCGTTTAAAGCATTGAGCCTTCTTGGGGAGTTTCTCCCATTCTTCTCTGCAGATCCTCTCAAGCTCTATCACGTTGGATTTGGAGCGTCGCTGCACAGCTATTTCCAGGTCTCTCCAGAGATGTTCGATCGTGTTCAAGTCCGGGCTCTGATTGGGCCACTCAAGGACATTGAGAGACTTGTCCCGAACCCACTCCTACGTTGTCTTGGCTGTATGCTTAGGGTCGTTGTCCTGTTGAAAGGTGAACCTTCTCCCCACTCTGAGGTCCTGAGTGCTCTGGAGAAGGTTTTCATCAACAATCTTTCTGTACATTGCTGCGTTCATCTTTCCCTCGATCTTGACTAGTCTGCCAGTCCTTGCTGCTGAAAAACATCACAACAGCATGATGCTGCCACCAACATGCTTCACCGTTGGTATGGTTTCAGGTTTCCTCCAGACCTGATGCTTGGCATTCAGGGCAGGGAGTTCAATCTTGGTTTCATCAGACCAGAGAATCTTGTTTCTCATGGTCTGAGAGTCATTTAGGTGAATTTGGCAAACTCCAACCCGTCTGTCATATGCCTTTTATTGAGGTGTGGCTTCCGTCTGGCCACTCTACCATAAAGGCCTAATTGGTGGAGTACTGCAGCGATGGTTGTTCTTCTGGAAGGTTCTCCCATCTCCAAAGAGGATCTCTGGAGCTCTGTCAGAGTGACCATTGGGTTATTGGTCCCCTCCCTAACCAAGGTCCCTTTCCCCCGATTGCTCAGTTTGGCTGGGTGGCCAGCTCTAGGAAGAGTCTTGGTACTCTTCCCCAAATCTGTGTCTCACAAAAATCCTGTCTTGGACCTCTACGGACAATTCCTTCGACCTCATGACTTGGTTTTTGCTCTGACATGCACTGTCAACTGTGGGACCTTATATAGACAGGTGTGCCTTTCCAAATCATGTCCAATCAATTGAATTTACCACAGGATGACTCCAATCTGGTTGTAGAAACATCTCCAGGATGCACCTGAGCTCAATTTTGAGTCTCAAAGCAAAGGGTCTAAATACTTATGTAAAATCGGTATTTCTATTTTTATTTTTTATACATTTACAAAAATGTCTAAAAACCTGTTTTTGCTTTGTCATTATGGGGTATTGTATGTAGGTTGAGGAGGGAAAAAACGATTTAAACCATTTCAGAATAAGGTTGTAACGTAACAAAATGTGGGAAAAAGGAAGGGGTATGAATACTTTCCGAATGCACTGTATTTTCTTGTTTGATATGAATCAATATAATTACATTGGATATGTTCTCCTTTATAATATGCCAGTGTTTGTTTTGTATCCAATGCATTTAACTTACACTACCGGTCAAATGTTTGAGAACACCTACTCATTCAAGTATTTTTCTTTATTTTTCCTATTTTCTACATTGTAAAATAATAGTGGAGACATCAAAACTGAGTAATAACATATATGGAATCATGTAGTAAACAAAAAAGTGTTGAACAAATCAAAATATATTTTATATTTGAGTTTCTTCAAATAGTCACCCTTTGCCTTGATGACAGCTTTATGGGTGTGTCTCAGTGTGTCAAATACATTATTAATATTTTATTTGGACGGGCAAGGAGGTGCGGTAGGGCGGACCAGGCCCCTTAAGGCCCACCCATAACGCCAGCCATGTACCTTCATATTATGTCATATTCCCAAAGACAGCAGCTCAGTAGTTGGTCATGATATCTACACTCACATTGTCCTGTTGGTGATGGTCTGTCTATTTCTATTGGCATCAGGTATACAAATATGATTATATGATAAGTTAGTTCTATAGTATGGCTTTTTCCAGTATTTTGTGTTTCAGAATAATTGATCCTTCAGTCAACATGGATTTGATAGAATTCCAAATGAACTATCGCTACTCCCAGCTATTTACTGGGAGTACCAGTACCAGGACAAGTCTGGTACTGGTACTCCCAGTATACAGCTCCTTTCTTGTGCATTTTATTTTATTCCTCTGCATTTTGGGAAGGGCTCGTAAGCCAGAATTTGACGGTGAAGTCTACACTAGTTGTATTCGGTGCATGTGACATAAAATTTGATTTGATTTGAAGCCATTTATCAATGGTTATAGTGAGGGCACCAGTCACCCAGAGCTAGCAGCTATTATACAAATTCTGCTCTTGTGTACTGGACATGTTCTGGCACCATATAACCATGTAAAGTATTGTGCACTACGTGACATTTCTCTAACTGTGTGCCCAACAGCCTTCACATACGACCTGACACTAATGTCAGTCAATTGGATATCTTGTTATGGCATCCTCCTTTCGTTTTACTGTCCAACTTCCCAGTGGCAACAGTTTATCTCTCTTGGCTTAGCAAACTTGTTCTGTTTTGAGTGGTGTTGTCATTGTGTAAACTGCTGTTGTGTACGCTGTAACTGTAATTGTAGTCCATTGACAGCTGTATTTCCATGTGCCTGGCCACTCTGAATGTTTACACAAACACAGGCTGATGGATGGAGGAAACGAGGTGGAGAGTGTCTGACAAATGCGTTGTGTCGTGATGAGCATGACACAGAACATTGTGCTGGCAGAGTGTAGGGGGAATTATGCACCCAAGGAATATGCTTTCTGGGACTGGCCTTAAACACAAGATGAGTGTCAAAAAGGATTTGAGTCACAATTACTGTGGTTTGGTCACTGTTGCAATAGCTCCCAGGGATCTTATTATTACCAATTATTGACACAATTGCATAAAAATTGGGATTCCACAGAATTCCAGAATTGAGATCAACAAGATTTATAAGACAGACATCAGTACCCCTCAGATTATAGATAATATCGGTTTGGTTTGCCACCCTCGCAGACCAAATAATTTAAAAGCATGACAAAATATGTCCTCGACTTGCCCCTGAAAAACAAATGTATCTACATTTCCCAGCTTGTTCATGAGATCATCCAACTTCTTACTGGTTGTATACGTAAATCTCAGTGTGTGTTCTTTAAAATATGCACATTGTTGGCAAAATACACCTTCATTTAAAGACCTGTCTCGGTCTCCTCACTCCTCATGAAAATTCATAGGATTAGAATAAAATAAAAAAAATCCATCAGGAGGGCTTAAAAAGGAAGACAGGAAAAGTAGGCCATCCTGATTAGCTCCGCAGGGTGTTTTAGAAAAAGTGAATCTTCCAGCAAGACAATAACCCCAAGCACACATCACAATACACTAAGAAAATGTTAATTGGCAACAAAATCAACATTTTGCAATGGCCATCTCAGTCTTTGGACTTGAAACCCATTGAAAACATGGGTTATGAATTGAAAAGGGCAGTCCACAAGCGCAGACAAAGGACATCAAATAATCTGGAAGGATTCACCAACTCATAAAACATTTTAGAAAAAGGCTCAGTGCCGTTATCTTCACAAGGTAAGATATTGAAAACAGGGGTATCAATAATTTTGACCATTACCTTTAAAAAATGTTATACTTGGATTAGTATAAAATAATATAATTCCCCTATAGAACATGTTTCCACTGCCCCAGAGTACAAGAGCTTTACACCACTCCAGCCAAAGGCTTGGTGATCTTAGGCTTGTGTGCTGCTGTATTATAATTCGTTATTTTATACAGTCATTTTTGCTCACCATTATCAAAGGTGTAAATAATTTCAGACCTCACTGTAAATGCAGAGAAGCAGTTATTGGGGACTGAAATACTGTCTTTTGTTTCATGGCAGGTGCTTGCTAGAGGGAAATTGTCAGAGACAGAGAAAGAAAGTCATGATGTCTATGCACAGCACGAATCTGAATCCATGGCATGTTTTTCCTTATACAGTACATTATAACATAATTGCTTTATATAAATGTCATACGTGACGTCCTTTCAAAAAGATTTTGCAGCCATGATGATATATCAAAACCATATGGTCTCAAAAATAAAGGTCTTGATATTGCCTGATATTCCCAATGGTGTTCTGTCAGAAAATAATTGTTTTCAATTGTCTCTAGTGTGTCACTTTCAGACAGATAGTGTGTTCCTTCCTTTGGCTGGCTTACCACAGTTGTGTCTTCTTCTTTTCTGCCTTTTAAGAGTTAAACTGTGCAATAAATGATTACCACCTATACTTACAGGGAATCAAAGCAGAGTGCGGTATATATCATATGTTGGCCTCTGTAGAGGATACAACTGCATGGGAATGGAAAAGTAATGAACCTTGACTCCTACCATTGAGAGCTTCTCCCGTGTGAAGGATACACATTTATCTACTGAGTGTATGCTGAAGCAAGGTTCAGACCTTAAACCTCTCGATATGAATAGGAATTCCATATGAAATATCAATATGAAACATCCAAGTTTTCACATGGCTCTCTAACCAACGGATAAAATAAAATATTTGTTGTTGATCTAAATATTTAGCAAAAAGGAAGCGGAGTTCAACTATGTTGACTTATAGCTGAGTAACTGCAGATGAATAACCTTTGTAATTACTGTAACAAGCTAGTAATAAGTTACATTTGTGGATGTACTTACCACTTTGATCTCATATGTTTGGATTTAGTTAGAAATTAGTCAGGTATTATGCTACAAACTATTCTAAGATGCCTGGTACATTGTAATGACATAAATCATTTCCCTTATAGTTACCCTGAAATAATGCCTCTATAATTACA
Organism: Salmo trutta; assembly: GCF_901001165.1. Classification (NCBI taxonomy): domain Eukaryota; kingdom Metazoa; phylum Chordata; class Actinopteri; order Salmoniformes; family Salmonidae; genus Salmo; species Salmo trutta. Next base: position 15,232,186 of record NC_042987.1, on the reverse strand, counting down.
TGTTTTGCACAAATTAGTCTGGACTCTTAGTGTGGTGTTATAATTACTGAAATAATATTGATGAAGCTAGTTATTTATTAATACTATTATTTTTGTGTGCTTCAACTGTGCATAGCTATTGGACAAAAATAAATGAGGACTTTCCTGTCATACTATATATAAATTGTAGTTCACAGGAGGAATCCCGGGATGAATGTATGGGCACCAAGGGTATTAGAGTTTGACTCCAGGACATTATCATAGAGTAGATCTGCTCTCCAAAATGGAGGGAAATTGAGAAAATGCAAACACATGTCAAATGGATGTCAGACCATGATCCCTGCTATGATTGACATGACACCTGAGAGACTGTCTTTCCATGCAGCCTTCCTACAGAGTAAAAAAATAATCCTTTTGGGTATAGTCACTGTCTCATTCAACGATGGAAAAGTGACCTCACATCCCGTATATAAACCATGTTATGTGAGAAGGTTGGGCTCTCAATTCTACGAGCATGGAGCTAAAGAGAATTGTCCCGTGACTCTGAGAACAGCTCAATGACATATGAAAGTTATTAACAAATTCAGAGGAATCACATTTCAGCATCAACAAAAACTTCAGCATCCCAACTAAGAACATCCCAATTAGTTAAAATTTGGCATTTTATAATTGAATAACTTGCGTTATTATTTGAATATTTTACCTTAGGTTATGATGAATCTGAAGTCAACATATTGTGTTGTGACTGGAATAATCAAGGATACAAGTGAATATAAATGATTAAATAACCCATCCACAGCTTTTATTTTTAAAGGGAAATTTCAAAATAGATAGAGGAAGTGTTTCCAATGACATCATCAACCAATTAGTAGGCAATTCATTGGTTAGTAGACAAGGAAGCAATTAGTAGGCAATGCCTACTCATAATTGGTTAAAAGTATTTGATGCACACTGATGTCATTAGAAAACGTATCTTCCTCTATCTGTTTATCCGTAGAACATACAGCACCAGTCAAACGTTTGGCCACTCCCACTCATTCAAGGGTTTTTCTTTATTTTTTACTATTTTCTACATTGTAGAATAATAGTGAAGACATCAAAACTATGAAAAAACACAAATGGAATCATGTAGTAACCAAAAAAGTGTTAAATAAATAAATATATATAATATAATATAATTTATATTTGTATTCTCAAAGTAGCCACCCTTTGCCTTGATGGCAGCTTTGCACACTCTTGGTATTCTATCAACCAGCTTCGTGAGGTAGTCACCTTGAATGCATTTCAATTAACAGGTGTTCCTTGTTAAACATTTATTTGTGGAATTTCTTTCTTTCTTAATGTGTTTGAGCCAATCAGTTGTGTTGTGATAAGGTAGGGGTGGTATACAGAAGATAGCCCTATTTGGTTAAAAAAAAAACAAGTCCATATTATGGCAAGAACAGTTCAAATAAGCAAAGAGAAACGACACCTCATAATTTATTTAAGACGTGAAGGTCAGTCAGTAAGGAACACTTCAAGAACTTTGAAAGTTTCTTCAAGTGCAGTCGCAAAAACCATCAAGTGCTATGATGAAACTGCCTCTCATGAGAACCGCCAGAGGAAAGGAAGACTCAAAGTTACCTCTGCTGTAGAGGATACGTTCATTAGTTACCAGCCTCAGAAATTGTAGACCAAATCAATTCTTCACAGAGTTCAAGTAACAGACACATCTCAACATCATCTGTTTAGTTCTGTTCATAATCTAATTGCTGCAAAGAAACCACTACTAAACAACACCAATAATAAGAAGAGATTTGCTTGGGCCAAGAAACACGAGCAATGGACATTAGACCAGTGGAAATCTGTCCTTTGGTCTAATGATTCCAAATTTGAGATTTTTGGTTCCAACAGCCGTGTCTTTGTGAGACACAGAGCATGTGAACGGATGATCTCCACATGTGTGGTTCCCACTGTGAAGCATGGAGGAGGAGGTGTGATGGTGTGGGGGTGCTTTGCTGGTGACACTGTCAGTGATTTATTTAGAATTCAAGGCAAACTTGAATTCAGCATGGCTACCACAGCATTCCACAGCGATATGCCATCCCATCTGGTTTAAGCTTAGTGGGACTATCATTTGTTTTTCCACAGGGCAATGACCCAACATACTTCCAGGCTATGTAAGGGCTATTTGACCAAGAAGGAGAGTGATGGAGTGCTGCATCAGATGACCTGGCCTCCACATTCACCTGACCTCAACCAAATTGAGATGGCTTGGGATGAGTTGGACCGCAGAGTGAAGGAAAAGCAGCCAACAAGTGCTCAGGATATGTGGGAACTCCTTCAAGACTGTTTAAAAGCATTCCAGGTGAAGCTGGTTGAGAGAATGCCAAGAGTGTGCAAATCTGTCATTAAGGCAAAGGGTGGCTACTTTGAATAATCTTAAATCTAAAATGTATTTTGATTTGTTTAATACTTTTTTGGTTACTATATGATTCCATATGTGTTACTTCATAGTTTTGATGTCTTCACTATTATTCTACAATGTAAAAAATATAAAAAATAAAGAAAAACCTTTGAATGAGTAGGTGTGTCTAAACCTTTGACTGGTACTGTAGAAACATGCCATTTGTTAATGTTGGGGTGGTGCTTGAGTTGATGAATATTAAGTAGAACATTTCTGAAATGTCCCTCTAAGCCAATATTCATGACACTTATTTTATTTTAATTTAATTTCAAAACTCATCTTAATGAGCAAAAAACAGTCTTCATAATTTGAAATATACACGTTAGAGTTTTATATTACCCAAAACTACTCTGTGATGAAGGTTGAGCTACTGTGTCAAAATTGCAATAGCAGTTGGATTTAATTAATTGAGCTGCTTACAGGTTGGGTTTCAATCAAACTTGTGGAGCTCAGGCAATTTAAAATAAAACAAAACACATTTTGATGTAAATGGAAATTATCAAATTTTTCTGCAGTACGAGTTTGATTGAAAATGGCCCAGAATGGAAGTTGTTAAAAGTTTTTGTGTAATTCTTCTTACAAAATGTCAAACAAAGGTGAGCTGGGATCCTGCTTGGGAAGAGATTCTCTATTTCTGAAGGTGCTATAGGAGAATTAAACATGTCACAGGCCTATTTTTCCTCCTGGAAATGACCCAAGAAGCAGTAATTTATGAAACAGGAATTGGATGGTATAAGTGTTCCTCTCCCTTGGTAATCCCTCTGGGTAACTGAGGAGACTGTACACACACTGAAACCCACACACTGAAACATACACACACTGGTAGACAGTGAGAGAAACAGGGCACATCCTCCTCCTTCATCCTCATTGCCTCTGTGTCACCATGGCGATTTGTTTCATTATCCAGCCAAACAGACTGTTTCACAGGTGGTTTTGGTTAATTGAAAATGGCATATTTTATCATGAGAAGTATCTTCCTACTCACTATATACACTGTGCAGAATCATTCCGTTTCATATTTTGCTTGATTAAATAGCTTTGACGTTATAAGAAGACAATGTATGAGTTGAATACATTTACTGTAGCATACCTTTAACCTGGATGAGCCACTTCCCTTCACTAAAAACTACCAATGTGACGTGATTATATTACATACAGTGAAGTCCATTTATGATCATTTTGTGTTATCCAAATGGAACTGTCGTTTAAGACCTGTGTTAGTAAAACACCTGTCACTGTATGTTTTGAGTGGAGTGTGTATTTCTGAATGTATTTCTGACTCTACGATGTGCTCTGTGTGGTGTTGGTGTATGAGGCCCTGCAGCATGGCTGAGCAGTAATTGGTAGGGTGGTCAACCCGATAAGCATTTGAAGATTGCAGGAAAAACTTAAATGGTCAGACTGATACGATTTAAGGAGCTGTTAGAGGCATAGTGAGGGAGATTTTACAATATGTCTGAACAATGATGTCACCGCTATTCTGCTGTAAAACCTCCACACACAGAAATAATGGATTTTCAGTCATTTTATTTATTTATTTATCCACTGTACTATTTCCGGACATCAGTACTGGTCTTGGCCAAAATCAGTAAGTGTACTTTCAATAAGTAATTGTACTTTCAATTGCCTATATTCCATGAGGGAAAATAGGCAAATCGTCATTACTTTCCATAAAATTGTTAATATTCGCATTGCCAATATCAATCAAGCCTATTATTACCTTGATTTGATAATAAGGATATGGTTTTACATCTCTGGACCTGTTTCAAAGCCAGCCAAAATGTGTTCCCTTCAGCATAGTAATTGCTCCAATTAGGAAAGTTGGACTTTAGATCTAAACACCTACTAGTTCAGTAGGAAGAATGTTGGGGTACACTGCAAGTTAACCATTTATGCTTGTTTCTGGTTCATGTGTGGCATTATCTGTAATCATTATAATAACAATGACCTTTCAAATCATACTTTTGTAGTCCAATTGGTCAAATTTAGACCAATGTTGATGCATGTCAAAACCTTGAAATACACTGCTATTACTATTTAGTCATTTCAATTTTCATATTCAGTTTTCTTGATATTTGAGTTGTTGTTTTTCTATTTCTTATCCCATTAACTCGATTCAATTAAATTGCCATGCTGAGAAAAAAATACTTGCTATCATCTCTAAACCACACATTTGGACCCCTAAACAACACATTCTGCAAAGATTTTGTCCGTTTTCATCAGTAATATACATTTTTCTGATCAACACGGACCAATGGATAGTTTCCCCAATAAAAATACAACATGGTTTTCCTTGTCAAATTTCACAGTGCTTTGAGGATTCCATCTGGTGCCGAGCTGTTTTGGTCCTATTTCCTGGTGCGGTGTAATTTAGAAACCAATAACGATGGCCCTGGATGTTTGTTTTGATTGTGATGACTTGATAACCATCAACACCTCATGAATATGCATGAGGCTGCTGCTAGGTTTCTTTGCAGCAATTTCCCAGAAGGGCAAAGTCTTAACTTCATCATCTCTTATTAGTGAGTTAAAAGAACCATCTGAACTGCCTTGAGTGTTATTCTGTTGAACATCAAAGCCAATTGTTTTCAGAATATGGAATGGAGCCTCTCATAATAAATGTTTTCCTGTGACACACAAACACAGGTTAAATAGAACACACTTTCAGTAGCCTACAGCAGCATAAAGCCAGCCACCAAGACTATCATCATCATCATCATCCCCCTCACCCACACTACAATCATCAGCATCACCCCTATCCATCAACATCACTGTCGCCATCACAACAATAGTTGACATTTTGCATGTGTTCTCCCTACAACTTTTTGTCTTTGCCTGTCAGTCACTTCCATTCTAAACAGCCCCATGTTAGACTAATCCCTTGTCCCCTGCCCTGCCATCCACAGGGAACTCCTCAGTCCTCTCCACCCCCTGCCCTGCCATCTACAGGGCACTCCACAGCAGGACATGCTTGTCTTAGTGGGAGGCTACATATAAATCCACTCCTAATCCTCTCTCTTCCTCCTTTTCTCCTGTAAATATACCTTTCTCGTTTGCTCTTGGTCTCATTAGCAGCAGATATATTCTTCTATTTAGATTGGCTCTCTGCCGCAGTTTCACACTCATATTGTTAAGAGTAACACTAGACCTTAGAGTCCTAACACACAAAACATGATGACAAAATATGGCATTTCACTTTCCCAACGTGCAGTGTGGCTGTTTTCTGTGCCTCTAGCTGGAGCATATATGATCCAGTTCTCTGAGAATGCTTTGAAGAAGGTTGGTTATAGCCGAATGAATGTGCTGGTTTCCCTCTTCTGCACCTCATCAAGGGTTCTCTCTCTCTCTCTCTTTCTTTCTTTGTTTCTTTGTTTCTCTCTCTCTCTCTTTGTGTCTGGCCTGTTAAGTTGTGCAGGGAGAGAATCCTATACAAAGAGAATCCCTGATCAACCTCAGTACATGAATACAGTCAAACACAGGAAGACCCAAACAGGGACGCCTCTTTCTCTACCACAACAATAGAATTACAAATCCTATTCAACAAGGCGTGACCTATAAGCAAAAAAAGAAACCTTGCACATAATAGCAAGTATTAATACTCCTTTTTTATTTTTCAGTGGCTTGCAGATTGCATCTAAAACGTCAGAATTAATGTCCAGTTTTTTGTTACCATTGCATAAGAATTCATTCATTTTGATATTAATGTATTATTGTCCACATTATTAAGTAAATATTATTTGGCAGAAGATGTCTCAATAACATCTGTATTTCTATGAACTATTGATCCCTATAGTGATTACACATGCTCAGTCTTTGACTCTCTCTGTGTGTTTTACCTGTGGATGCTCAAGCATGCCTTTGAATTAGCACCACACAAAATGAATGTGGTGTTGTTTCTCAGCAGGCTCTTCGCTATGTGTATTAAATGTCTTGTATATTTAAATGTCTAACTGAGTGATGAATTAAGAGCATAATTTATGAAATTATTCACCAAATAAAAGTTTAAATGCAATACATCAGGGGGCTGATAGGCTTATTAAATAAATGTATTTGCCATGAATCAAATGCCTCTCGCTCGATCTCCCTGCCCTCTTTCATTTACTAAATGTATTCATCTATTCTCTTTCATCCATCTGAGATGTTACCCAACCTTTGCTGTATCAGTGTAATTGCAGTCTACAGAAAGAGTCACCATACTCTGGTCATCTACTCCTAACACTCCATCGATGGTCTTTTATTTCACTTGATATTACTCTTGGTACATTTTGAAAACACAAAGAGAAAAATTGCATCTTTTGTAATGGATTAAATACCATCTGTAATTTTTGTCCATGTTAAATTAATCATCTTAACTGTTCAGATTTAATTATTTTTTACACATTTTCCAAGATCATGCACAAGAAAATCTCATTACCGTAACACTTGTAAAGTAAAAAAAAAAACATAGGAAGGTGGAAAAGTAAAAAAAATAATAATTTCCTAAGATACTGGATAGTTACAAAAATATATATTTGATAAAAAAAAGGACATTTTGATTTTAAATATATTTCCATTTTAATCAGTTCTCATTACTGTGACGTGTGGCATGTTCATAACCTGGATTGTTCATTATTTATGTTTTAAACTATTATTATTATTGTTTAAAAAGTACACAAATATAAAGAGCAAATAATTTAATGCACAGCTCAAATATTTTGAATTCTGTAATATTATTCTAGGAATATTTTATCATTGATGTTGTATTTTGGTAATGAGATCCATGTTACAGTAGATGAGAGACTGCATTATGGTAATGAGCAAATGAGCAAATGAGCAAACAGTGCTTCATCAAGAGCAAAAAAATATATAATTTTTAAACATATTAACAATTTGAAGTATTAAGCAATGTTTTAATCATCACAACAAATTAATCATAACTCCCCACCACTGCCCAGCTCCTCCCTATTATTCTTGTGTAATTACATACACATCTAAACTCCATTAGCATGCAATTACAATGCAATAACATGATTACAGTTCTACTAGTGTAGGCTTACAGTGTTACAACCAACGCCTAAAATAATGCTAATCGCTAACTAGCTAGCTGGCTAGCTAAATGCCATTTAGCTAAATGCACTAGCTAGGGAAAAGCAAACATTAGCTCTAATACAGGTTGCTACAAGTGGTGGTGCTACAATCTAGATCAGCATGTTGTTTGTACAATGGCATGTTCTGAATCAGATAGCCTACTCTAAAATCTTTGTTTAAATGCTATTCAAATGTGATTAGGGTCCCCTGGGAAACATCAGCCAACACTTTGGTTCCTATCCTATTATAACTCCTACCTGGCTTTTTCGTTTGTTGTCATGCCAAACAGCACCAACCATAGAATTAGAATAACCAATATATTTCTATGATTACAACAGTTCACCCTGTTCTGATCTATAGCGCAAGTCAAATCGCAATCTTTGGTTGAAAAATCGCGATATGATTTTTTTTTGCCCATATCGTGCAGCCTTACTAACAACTTGGTAATAGTATATGCAAACATTTGGTGGCACAGAAAGAAAGAAAAATGGCTATCTTCTTCAGGAGTAGGATTCACATTGGCCCATTGTAGGCCATATCTCAATCAGTTTAAAAATCAATTTTTCTGGTGCTTCTAAATTGTATGTGGTGCTCCTAACATTTCTACCAATGAAAAACAGTGTTACCAATGAACATTATTTAAAAAAGCCATGGTTACAACACAGGTATAAAAGCAATGTTGTGCATTGTTACCAAACACTTCTGTAAGGACAAGGGAGTCAGCAATAACACTCTTGTCTGCAACTTTTCTCTATATACCTCTTTTCCTTTCTTCTGTACTCCTCAAGAAGATCTGGATTTCTGTTCAGTTACTCTCTATGCTTTTCCACCCTGGCTTCTGATGCAGCCCTCTTTCCTTATCTGCCAATCTTAACAACAAGAAGTTTAGATTAATACAATTGTTCTGTTTATTAGACTACTACATTACTACACAACACCTACATGGGCATTACACTCAAAACATTTTAAGTCTGTCAGATGTTTCGATACCTGAAAAGTAGTCTTATGGGGATAGTTCACACAAATTGCATCATTGGTACATCTGTTTCCTTAACCAGTAAGCAGTCATTGGACAAGGTAAGACCGTATTCTATGCTTTGGTTTTGTTTAGCATTTTATAGCACAAAACCAATGCAAGGGCGTATCCTCATTATAATCATTTTCACATTCGAAGTCCAAATCATCCCAAAGGTGTCAACAGTTGATTGTATAGCTCAATAAAGTTACTTGAAGATGATTTGGAAATGAAAAGCGAAAAATGCTAATATCAGGGATATTCACTTACATTGGTTTTGTGCTATGAAAACTAAAAAGGAGACAGTGACCAGGTAAACAAAACCTCTTATGTTGTTCATAGACTGCTTACAGGGTAGGGAAACCGATATGTAATTTTGTAATTTGTGTGAACTATCCCTTTAAGTCCACATCCCAGGGCATTAATTGTGTAGATACACCTATATGCAAAAACCCCACATGAATAAGAAAAGATAAGCACCAAACAAGATCTGGATATCATAAGGCGTTCCTCTTTTCCTGTTGGTGTTGAGGCATACAGCTGGCTCTACGCAATCAATCACATGGGGTCTGCATTTATCTTGTATAAAGCATGAGCTGGTGCACACCCCATAAACGTTAGTAGAGGTGCTGATTAACAATGAGTAAGCTGTAGGCTCTAAAATATAGATAGTCACACACAATGCATAAGCTCCCAGTAATGTCTATGGGTAAACCACCAACGTTTCGGCATCTTCTTGTATTCAATCTGACAATAGTTTATTTTTTATTTTTGAGTGTTATGCCCCTTTAACAGTTTATATCACAGTTTGTCAGGTGTTTTCAGATCTCAAAAGTAGTACAATGTCAAGAGTCCACTACGCATGCAAACAATTATAACATCGTGCTATATGCCTCAACACCAAATTAGTAATTGTATTTATTTTTATTTGGATCCCCATTAGCTGTTGAAGAAGCAGCAGCTATTCTTCTTGGGGTCCACACAAAACAAAGAACAGATCAAATACAGAACACTAATGGACAGGAACAGCAACAAAAATTTTAACTACGAATAATTAATTGGCTGAACAGACAATTTGGTACTTTCAGCATGTCAATACTTATAACAAAGACCATACTTATAACAAAGACCAGCAGTGATGCACTCCTCCACCTTAAACCAGGAAAGACAAACCTGCATGTTATTGACATTGTTCAAAGCACAATATAATCAATGTGCTTTGAACATGACAGTTTACAATCTAATACAACACCAAGAGCTTAAGTTTTTAGTGTAAAAGATAAGCACCAGAAATCTGGAAATTATTTGGTGGTCATTTTTTCCATTAATTTTGGATTGTTTGCAAACAGCTGGATCTACAGATGGTCAAGGATGGGAAAATTTGTTGACAGAAGACCACTTCTGAGTTCTGAAAACAGACGAACTTTAGATTTTTAAGTGTAATGTCCCTTTAAAAAGACTAATTATAAATGGTAACTCAGTGTTGCCCCTACAGTATATTTTTTCTAGCAGTGGTGGTACTGAAAAGGCCGTGGAAGGGGGAAGGGGTGGTGCTTGTTCAGATTTTTTCTACAGGCTTTCACACTGTCACACCTTTCTAATAGAAAAACAGCAACATTAGATGAGCTAGCAAAGCTTAAACCACACCAGGAGACAATTTTTGAGGTCTGGGACAAATACATTAAATAAAAAAGATTTTGTAGTGTAGTTACCCTTTAATTCAGGTGTGCATGCACCTAGCACTGTTGTTTGGTTAGGGGTGTGATGGAGTTACATTGTACATGCATCAGAAACAGTTTTTATCACTACCGTAAATGAACTTCTAATTACCGTAACATATGGCATGATGAGAAATGGGCATTATGGTAATGGGAAGCCCTTAGCAAATTTCAAGAGCCATTATGGCAGAAAAAATTACATCATCAATTCATGCTCTTTCTAATCTATTATACTGTAAATAGTTGAATCAATCATTTTGCTCAACATCAAGTATTACAAAGCGAAAACACTAGCTTACCTTGTAGTCATCTTTGATCTTCACTTCTTAGTAATGCGTTCAGGGTAAAATAAAATAAAAATTATAAATAAATAATAAAAAATACTTTGTACAGGAACTTGAAGAAATGCTATGGTAATGAGAAACATTCGCTCGGACACACGTTTTTTGTCTAAAATATAACTAGTTTGTAATGTGAATACCCAGAAATGATAACTGTCTTTGAATATGCAAAACTTTAAACAATATATCATTGGTAGTAATTAAATATACTGAACAAAAATATAAATGCAACATGCTACAATTTCAAATATTTTACTGAGTTACAGTTCATATAAGGAAATCAGTCAACTGAAATAAATTGGTCACGGATACATAAAAAAAAAGTAGGAGAAGGATCAGAAGACCATGGTACATATACCGTACCAGTCAAAGTTTGGACACCTACTCATTCAAGGATTTTGCTTTGTTTTGACTATTTTCTACATTGTAGAATATATATATATATATATATATATATATATATATATATATATATATATATATATATATTTACATTGTTTACATCACAATAGTGAAGACATACAAACGATGAAATAACACATATGGAATCATGTAGTAACCAAAAAAGTGTTGGTAAAAGACCAAGTCCATATTATGGCAAGAACAGCTCAAATAAGCAAAGAGAAACGACAGTCCATCATTACTTTAAGACATGAAAGTCAGTCACTCAGGAAAATTTCAAGAACTTGAAAAGTTTCTTCAAGTGCAGTCGCAAAAACCATCAAGCGCTATTATGAATCTGGCTCTCATGAGGACCGCCACAGGAAAAGAAGACTCAGAGTTACCTCTGTTGTTCACCCAGAAAATGGTGGCAGAAGAAATGGCAGCAGTTTTACGGGCGCCCAACCAATTGTGCTATTATGGTTTTTTTTGCGTTATTTGTAACTTATTTTGTACATAATGTTTCTGCAACCGTATCTTACGGCAAAAAAAGCTTCTGGATATCAGGACAGTGATCACTCACCTCGGATTAGACAAAGATTTTTTCTACAACAAGGACGACGCACAAGACATTCTCCAAACACCCCACAGGGCCGACATCCCCATTATTTATAAGAGGAAGCGACGCAGGTACAGAGGACAATGAGCCAGATGCCTGCTCAGGACACGGAGAAGGCAACTGGGAAAGCTGCCGTTACCGTCAATACTACTTGCCAACGTGCAATCATTGGACAATAAATTAGACGAGGTACGATCACGAATATCCTACCAACGGGACATCAAAAACTGTAATATCCTATGTTTCATGGAATCGTGGCTGAATGACGACAAGAATATTCAGCTAGTCAGCTACTCAGTCAGCTGTATAAGGAAATAAGCAAATATGAAACCACTCACCCAGAGGCGGCGCTCCTAGTGGCCGGAGACTTTCATGCAGGGAAACTTAAATCAGTTCTACCAAATTTCTATCAACATGTCAAATGTGCAACCAGAGGGAAAAAAATTCTAGATCACCTGTACTCCACACACAGAGACACGTACAAAGCTCTCCCTCGCTCTCCATTTGGTAAATCCGACCACAACTCAAATCCTCCAGATTCCTGCTTACAAACAAAAATTAAAGCAGGAAGCACCAGTGACTTGGTCTATAAAAAAGTGGTCAGATGAAGCAGATGCTAAACTACAGGACTGTTTTGCTATCACAGACTGGAACATGTTCCGGGATTCTTCCGATGGCATTGAGGAGTACACCCCATCAGTCACTGGCTTTATCAATAAGTGCATTGAGGACGTCGTCCCCACAGTGACTGTATATACATACCCCAACCAGAAGCCATGGAACAGGCAACATTCGCACTGAGCTAAAGGTTAGAGCTGCCGCTTTCAAGGTGCGGGACTCTAACCCGGAAGCTTACAAGAAATCCTGCTATACCCTGCGACGAACCATCAAACAGGCAAAGCGTCAATACACGGCTAAGATTGAATCATACTACACCGGCTCCAACGCTCATCTTATGTGTCAGGGCTTCCAAACAATTACAGACTGCAAAGGGAAGCACAGCCGCGAGCTGCACAGTGACACGAGCCTACCAGACAAGCTAAATCACTTCTATGCTCGCTTCGAGGCAAGCAACACTGAGGCATGCATGAGAGCATCAGCTGTTCCGGACGACTGTGTGATCACGCTCTCCGTAGCCGACGTGAGTAAGACCTTTAAACAGGTCAACATACACAAGGCTGCGGGGCCAGACGGATTACCAGGACATGTGCTCTAGGCATGTGCTGATCAACTGGCAGGTGTCTTCACTGACATTTTCAACATGTCCCTGATTTAGTCTGTGATACCAACATGTTTCAAGCAGACCACCATAGTCCCTGTGCCCAAGTACACAAAGGCAACCTCCCTAAATGACTAAAGACCCATAGCACTCACGTCCGTAGCCATGAAAAGCTTTGAAAGGTTGGTCATGGCTCACATCAACACCATTATCCCAGAAATCCTAGACCCACTCCAATTTGCATACCGCCCAAAAAGATCCACAGATAATGCAATCTCTATTGCACTCCACACTGCCCTTTCCCACCTGGACAAAAGGAACACTTATGTGAGAATGCTATTCATTGACTACAGCTGAGCGTTCAACACCATTGTACCCTCAAAGCTCATCACTTAGCTAAGGATCCTGGGACTAAACACCTCCCTCTGCAACTGGAGCCTGGACTTCCTGACGAGCCGCCGCCAGATGGTGAGGGTAGGAAGCAACACATCTGCTACGCTGATCCTCAACACTGGAGCTCCACAGGGGTGCGTGCTCAGTCCCCTCCTGTACTCCCTGTTGACCCACGACTGCATGGCCAGGCACGACCCCAACACCATCATTCAGTTTGCAGACAACACAACAGTGGTAGGCCTGGTCACCGACAACGACGAGACAGCCTATAGGGAGGAGGTCAGAGACCTGGCCGGGTGGTGCCAGAATAACAACCTATCCCTCAACATAACCAAGACTAAGGAGATGATTGTGGACTACAAGAAAAGGAGGACCGAGCATGCCCCCATTCTCATCGAGGGGGCTGTAGTGGAGCAGGTTGAGAGCTTCAAGTTCCTTGATGTCCACATCAACAACAACTAGAATGATCCAAACACACCAAGACAGTCGTGAAGAGGGCATGACAAAGCCTATTCCCCCTCAGGAAATTAAAAAGATTGCCATGGGTCCTGAGAACCTCAAAAGGTTCTACAGCTGCAACATCGAGAGCATACTGACTGGTTGCATCACTGCTTGGTATGGCAATTGCTCGGCCTCTGACCGCAAGGCACTACAGAGGGTAGTGCGTACGGCCCAGTACATCACTGGGGCTAAGCTGCCTGCCATCCAGGACCTCTACACCAGGTGGTGTCAGAGGAAGGCCCTAAAAATTGTCAAAGACCCCAGCGACCCCAGTCATAGACTGTTCTCTCTACTACCGCATGGCAAGCGGTACCGGAGTGCCAAGTCTAGGACAAAAAGGCTTCTCAACAGTTTTTACCCCCAAGCCATAAGACACCTGAACAGGTAATCAAATGGCTACCTGAACTATTTGCATTGTGTGCCCCCCACAACCCCTCTTTTTACGCTGCTGCTACTCTCTGTTCATCATATATGCATAGTCACTTTAACCATATCTACATGTACATACTACCTCAATCAGCCTGACTAACCGGTGTCTGTATGTAGCCTCGCTACTTTTATAGCCTCACTACTGTATATAGCCTGTCTTTTTACTTTTGTTTTATTTCTTTACTTACCTATTGTTCACCTAACACCTTTTTTGCACTATTGGTTAGAGCCTGTAAGTAAGCATTTCAGTGTAAGGTCTACACCTGTTGTATTCGGCGCACGTGACAAATAAACTTTGAATTTATTTTAATTTGCAAAGGATAAGTTCATTAGAGTTAACTACACCTCAGATTGCAGCCCAAAAAAAGTATTCACAGAATTCAAGTAAATGCTTCACAGAGTTCAAGTAACAGATACATCTCGACATCAACTGTTCAGAGGAGACAGCGTGAATTAGGCCTTCACGGTCGAATAGCTGCAAAGAAACCACTACTAAAGGACACCAATAAGAAGAAGAGACTTGCTTGAGTCAAGAAACACGAGCAATGGACATTAAACCAGTGGAAATCTGTCCTTTGGTCTGATGAGTCCAAATTTGAAATTTTTGGTTCCGACTGCCGTGTCTTTGTGAGACGCCAAGTTGGTGAATGGATGATCTCCACATGTGTAGTTCCAACAGTGAAGAATGGAAGAGGAGGTGTGATGGTGTGGGGGTGCTTTGCTGGTGACACTGTCAGTAATTTATTGAGAATTCAAGGCACACTTAACTAGCATGGCTACCACAGCATTCTGCAGCGATACGCCATCCCATCTGGTTTGCACTTATTGGGACTGTCATTTATTTGTCAACAGGACAATGACCCAACACATCTCCAGGCTGTGTAAGGGCTATTTGACCAAGAAGGAGATTGATGGAGTGCTGCATCAGATGACCTGGCCTCCATAATCACCTGACCTCAACTGCAGAGTGAAGGAAAAGCAGCCAACAAGTGCACAGCATATGTGCGAACTCCTTCAAGACTGTTGGAAAAGCATTCCAGGTGAAGCTGGTTTAGAGAATGCCAAGAGTGTGCAAAGTTGTCATCAAGGCAAAGGGTCACTACTTTGAAGAATCTGAAATCAAAAATATGTTTTGATTTGTTTAACACTTTTTTGGTTACTACATGATTCCAATGTGTTATTTCATAGTTGTGATGTCTTCACTATTATTATACAATGTAGAAAATAGTAAAAATAAAGAAAATCCCTTGAATGAGTAGGTGTACCCAAACTTTTGACAGGTACTGTATGTTCAAACTACAGACACACTGACAGATATGTAAATATTTAATGATCAATATGCCATTGATCATCAACAAATATGCAAATTCATTATTGATGATCACATGATTGAAATAAAATGAATATCAAACTGACATATCATTTTGCTGACACCTCAATAACAATACTTCCATCTGCAAGCTAGACCTTTTTTAGCTGGGTAGTCAACTCTGCACTGCACACTAACTCTGCCATGCTCTATCTGACAGGCATGGCAGGAGTCAGTTGTATTATATGAGAACATTGCCCCCTGCTGATATACACAAGCAAATACTAGAAAAAAAACAGAAGAGTAACTGTCTCCCGAATGGAGCAGCGGTCTAAGGCACTGCATCACATTGCAGTTCTTGAGGCATCACTACAGGCCTGGGTTTGATCCCAGGCTGTGTCACAACTGGCCATGACAGGGAGTCACATGGGGCTTCGCACAATTGGCCCAGCATTTTTAGGGTAGGGTTTGGCGGGGGGGGGGGGGGCTCATCACGCTTTAGCGACTCCTTTTGACGGGCCGGGCACCTGCAGGCTGATTTCGGTAGTCAGTTGAACTGTGTTTCCTCTGACATATTGGTGTGGCTGGCTTCCGGGTTAAGTGGATGGGTTATCAACACAGCATTATTTCACACTGTGGAACCTTAAGGAAAGAATAAAACCAGCAGTGATGTGGTCCTTCAATGTTGTGATTGAATAGCTCTGGTATAGGACGAAACGCCCATGTACTGGTTTCTAATATTCCATTTAGTGAACTCCAATTGGATGTCTCAAATGTCGCATGAGGCTAAATCTTTGTTGAACCAACAATGTGCAGTACAAGATGAATGACAATGAATGATCAATTGCATATACACCAGCTCATTCTGAGAGAAAAAGTAGCTTTAAGCATACTGTGAAGAGACCAATGATCTTAATAGATATATTTCTTATAGACCCGACATATACTGAACAAAAATATCAAAGCAACATGTAAAGCGTTGGTCTCATGTTTCATTAGCTGAAATAAAATATCACAGAAATGTTCCAAATGCACAAAAATATTATTTCTCTCAAATTTTGTGCAGAAATTTGTTTACATCCCTGTTTGTGAGTAGGCTATGATAATCCATCCACCTGACAGGCGACATATGTCAAGAAGCAGAAGCTGATTATAATCAAAGTCTAAGCCGTTGGGGGGAGTACTAAGCTAACATATGGAATTGTTTTAAGATGGACCCCCCTTAAGAAAATAAATCATAAGGAATAAGATTTTGAAGTGTGTCCTATATCTAGGAGGTATAAGAAAGCTCCGGAAATTTGTGTTATTTATTTATTTTTTTAAATTGTTATACATATTTAACCACTTATTTTTGTTGGCACAAAACTAACTCCATACTTCCATTCATTTGTATGGGTTACCTTCAGATGAGTCTTGTGGCACTTGTGAAGAACACCATCATGTTCGTGGGGTCATATTAGTCAGTAGGCCAAACTGTTGGGACGCTACAGACGTTTTCGTGAGAAGACCGATTTTCGGGATGTCTCATGGTCTGACAAACATCGCTCTAGCTTGGTCACCTTCCACCGCAGATGCGGAAGGTCGCCATAGGCGGATGCGGCAGATTGAGACACAGCCCATGAAAAACGCTAGCGAAATCCCCTCACCCCTAATATCCCCTCCACCCCTATTATCCCCCCCATAGTAGGGATGGAGGGGTTAGTAGGGGTGGAGGGGATATCTCCATCTTAAACTGACGGATTTTGATAGGGATTTTTTTTATTGTGGTACTTAAATTGACACACGGGTATGTCACTAGACTCTTGAGGATTAAACAGCATGATCATTAGATAGGTGCAGCTTGTGCTCGGGACAATAAAACGGCACTCTAAAATGTGCAGTTTTGTCACACAACACAATGTTACAGATGTCTCACGTTTTGAGGAGTGTGTAATTGGCATGCTGACTGCAGGAATGTCCACCAGAGCTGTTGCCAGAGAATTTAATGTTAATTTCTCTACCATAAGCCACTGTCTTTTCAGAGAATTTGACCTCACAAATGCAGACCACGTGTAACCACGCCAGCCCATGACCTACACATCTGGCTTCTTCATCTGCGGGATGGTTTGAGACAAGCCACCTGGACAGCTGATGAAACTGTGGGTTTAGACAACCCGAAGAATTTCTGCACAAACTGTCAGAAACCATCTCAGGGAAGCTCATCTCGTGCTCGTCATCCTCACCCAGGTCTTGACCCGACTGCAGTTCGGTGTTGTAACTGACTTCAGTGGGCAAATGCTTACCTTCGATGGCCACTGGCACGCTGGAGAAGTGTACTCTTCACGGATGAATCCCGGTTTCAAATGTACCTGGCACATGGCAGACAGTGTGTATGGTGTTGTGTGTGCGAGCCGTTTGCTGATGTCAACGTTGTGAACAGGGTGCCCCATGGTGGCGGTGGGGTTATGGTATGGGCAGGCATAAGCTACGGACAATGAACATTGCATTTTATCAATGGCAATTTGAATGGACAAAGATACCTTGACGAGATCCTAAGGCCCATTGTCGTGCCATTCATGATAATGCATGGCCCCATGTCACAAGGATCTGTACACAATTCCTGGAAGCTGAACATTTCCCAGTTCTTCAATGGCCTGCATACTCATCAGACATGTCACCGATTGAGCGTGTTTGGGATGCTCTGGATCGACGTGTACAACAGCGTGTTCCAGTTCCTGCCAATATCCAACAACTTCAAACAGCCTGATCAACATTCCACAGGCCACAACCAACAGCCTATGTGAAGGAGAAGTGTCGCGCTGCATGAGGTAAATGGTGGTCACACCAGATACTGACTGGTTTTCTGATCCACACCCCTACTGTTTTTTAAGGTATCTGTGAACAACATATGCATATCTGTATTCCCAGTCATGTGAAATCCATAGATTAGGGCCTAATGAATTCATTTCAATTGACTGATTTCCTTATATGAATTGAAACTCAGCAAAATCTTTGAAATTGTTGCATGTCGCATTACATATTTTTGTTCAGCGTAGCTCTTCTTCAACTGAGTACCACATACTGCTTTAGCCTTAGGCCTTGCATCATAGACAATAAGACCATCTTGAATATAATTCCTGATTGAGATGTATGGATACAGGTATTAAACATTAAGGTCCGTGGACCACAATAAATGGGTAACATAGCCCCGAGTGAGCAGAATCAGTATTCCAGGAGCGGCCCTTCCACGAACTGACGCTGTTAATCTGTATTCGAACAGGCTGTCATGTCAGATGAAAGCATCCAATTAGTAGTCAATTCTATGCAGTATCTCCCATCATGCCCACAATTTACATTCTCACTC
Source organism: Salmo trutta (assembly GCF_901001165.1). NCBI lineage: Eukaryota > Metazoa > Chordata > Actinopteri > Salmoniformes > Salmonidae > Salmo > Salmo trutta. Next base: position 15,213,426 of record NC_042987.1, on the reverse strand, counting down.
AACGCACGAGAGAGATCACTGCCTGACAGACAGTTGCGTTGGCGGGGATCAGTCCTGATGAGAATAGGGGGACCCCTACTGTGAACAAAGTGTGCAAACAAGTGTTTTATTGTACGGTAGACTGGTAATACCACCCAATCCCTGCTTCATGGCTGTGACTAGGCGGCATGTTAAAATGCCATCCTTTTCAGTCTTAACCCCGAGATGAAAAAGTGAAAAATCCGGCGAAGAGATGAAACATCCCCCGATGCTTTGAATTGGAGCATCATGCTGAGGGTTTAGCAAAGACCCACAGCGTGATGCATGTCCCCTCACCAGGTGTTCTAAGTAGAGGTGAGCCTCTGATTAAATTTTTACTCTACCACCTACATGCCTCTACTGCTATACTGGATGTATTTGCTTGCACACAATAGTTTCTATTCTGTTCATTCCCATTGCAGCACAAAGGCAGAGTATAATGGTACACTACATGACCAAAAGTATGTGGACACCTGCTCGTCAAACATCTCATTCTAAAATAATGGGCATTGATATGGAGTTAGTTCCCCCTTTGCTGCTATAACAGCCTCCACTCTTCTGGGAAGGCTTTCTTCTAGATGTTGGAACATTGCTGCAGAGAATTGTTTCCATTCAGCCACAAGAGCATTAGTGAGGTCGGGCACTGATATGGAGCAATTAGGCATGGCTCGCAGTCGGTGTTCCAATTCATCCCAAAGGTGTTCGATGGGGTTGAGGTCAGGGATCTGTGCAGGCCAGTCAAGTTCTTACACACCGGTCTCGACAAACAATTTCTGTATGGACCTCGCTTTGTGCACAGGGGCATTGTCATGCTGAAACAGGAAAGGGCCTACGCCAAACTGTTGCCACAAAGTTGGAAGCACAGAATTGTCTAGAATGTCATTGTATGCTGTAGCGTTAAGATTTCCCTTCACTGGATCTTAGTGGCCTCTTACCCCCATCCTTTGCAGGTTTGGTGTACAGAGAGAACCGTGTGGTAGCGGTATCAATCACTTAAGTAGGAATGTGAGTGAAATTAGTGAGTTGATAGAATAAAGATATGCATTGGGTCTTTATTTATTCTTATTTATTTATTTTTTTCACTTTTATTTATGATCTAATAAGCACGTGAACTGTAGCCTATAGCGCAGTAGTCCATACAGGCCGAAGGGTCAAGTGCAAAAAGGTCAGGGCAATTCCAGCCAGGAGGTTCACAGTGGGGTTCCACTCTAGAGGAGATAGGTCAGGCCAAGGTCAAAGTCCACTCAACAGGGCCTTGGCAGCTTCAGCTCAGCTCTGTCAGGAACGGATGGCTCCCCACTGATGCTATGTCGGGGAAGATAAATGGAGAAGGGTATATCAGAGACAGTAGCATTAAACAGCAAAAGTGTTAAACCATTTAAGTACCAGAAGAAAAGTGAAGAATACTTCAACCATGGAAGTTCCAGTGTTAATTGCTAAACGTGTGCCCAAAACTATATGATTTAAAATTCAAGACATTTTTCAATTTAAGGAATTGTTTATGTCAGTGAATGTATTCATATAGATAATAGTAAATGTACAATCTTTGGTATTCATTGAGATGAGTGATATTTCCTCATGCAGACAAATTATGAACAATGTACAGATGGCTCTGAGACATCATTCTGTGCACTGACTTAACATACCTTTTGGAGGCAGTATCAACAGGGATACTTTAACAAGTTACTTAAAGTATGCCTAGTATTAACACAGGGAAGCGTCATTTGGCTCGTATTGTGGATGGGAAAAGGGATGAAAGCCTATTGGTTTTAGTGCTGTATCATGACGTTCTCCCGACACGTAATGCTGGGGTATGTGAGATATGGTTTGAAGGTGTATGTGCAAAACCCACTACAATGTTGCAAGTGTAAGAAGTAAGCCGTAGAAATAGTTGAAGGACCGAATGGAGATGAGGAAGACATGGCAGTGTATGTCCCTGCAGCATGCTGAGAATGTTGTTCAGCAGTTAAGGAATCCTGAAACACTGATCTTGAAGAAAGTGGACTTTTTGCATTTATTGCGCAGATGATGAATTATACTGGCCAAACTAACAAGAAATCTAAGAAACTTGATGTCATTGTGAATGCAGCTAAAAGGTTTTTGGATCTCAAGGACTTCACACCCGAAAAACATTGCAGGGAATACTCTGAGAATAAGTTCCCCCTTCCTCTCAGGCCCCAGAGCCTTTGTAGGGATCTGAGTAGACATGAATAAGACTAAGGTTTTTTGTTGGCTCTTTGATTTCAGTTTTTTGGGGAATATTATGAGTACGTTTTCACCCTTGCGTTAAAGTTTCTCAGTTTGGGGGGGCGGTGGTGAGCAGCAACATGTGAAGACACGTTTTCTCGGTGCTCCTATCCAGGGCGAACAATTTACTATTAATACTTGATCAACACCTCCCCCACCGTGTTCATTTTGTAACATTTCATTTGGAATCGAACCCAATTTACTAATCTGACTTTTTTTGTCTGAAAATGTTGGCCTTTTAATCGTAAAATGTCGAGACAACAACGGCCGTGTGCCACAAAGGAGAAGGCTTCCGCAGAAGCCTCGGGCTCACCTGTCACGGACTCTGATCCCCCCGACCGAGCCATGGTAATGGTGGCTATCATTAACACTGTGCTGGCTAAGGTGGAGTCATTATCCACTGACCTATCCGTACAAATAGCTATTCTCGCCACCGAGGTCAACATAAACATTGACTCCATTAACGAAGACTTGGCGAGACATGACACCCATCTGAATAGCCTGGAAGATGGCGCAAATATTTACTCCGACAAAGTGGTGACACTGGAAGAGCAAGTCACCCGGCTATCATCAGATGTCGTCAAACTCACTTCCAAGGTTGAGGACCTCGAGAACAGACAGCGCCGGGGAACGGTTGCATTTTCTGAATGAGAGAGGGACTCAAGACCGTAGGCGGAATGCGGCCTACCCTGTCCATAGCTAAACAGGTACAGGAAATTCTAGGCCTCGTTTACGCCCCCACCCGTGACCGTGCGCACAGAAGCATACAGTCCAAATCAAAGAATGGGGAGCCACCCAGACCCATAATAGATACATTTCACTACCTTCAGGGGAAGGAGGATATCTTCAGTAAGGAAGCACGAGTGTCTCCCATCACCCACGGGTGGCCGGAATATTCACATTTACCTGGACTACACCACGGCAGTCATGAAGAAGAGGTCAGCTTTAAACTAGGTGATGGGGCTCCAACAACGCTCTGGACACCAAGTTCGGCATACTTTACCCAGCTGTACTGAAGAACACTAATCCCTCCAGCGAGCAGAAGACATTCTTAGACCCAACCAAGTCCAAATAATACATTGTCGCACACCCACATCCACTGGAGGACAGGCGACAAAATACTAACTAGTCATTGTGGGCTCCTACTGTGACCCTGCACTAGCTGTGTTAACGCGACCAAGGACCAACTAGTGAAGTTATATCTTGATTAGTAACATGCCTCCACGAGGCTGCCAAAACATTTACAAATATTCATCCAGTAACTTAACGTCATGAACAATGAAGGTATGTATAGGGTGACATGTTCTCACAAGGACAATATAGTTTGAATAGTATTTTATTTACAGTACATGGCACAATTAGCTTTTACCAACTAGCTGCGGCTGTACTGCCACTGTGCTAGATGGCGCGGTAATTAGATGGCGCGGTAATTAGCCTAGTCGCTACCTAAGGCTAGCCTATGAGCTCTCTTTCCATGCCTTAATAAGATACCCTACTAACATAATCTGCGTATGTTTAATACATACAAGCGTATACTCCCAAAGGACCATGTGTATTATTCTTTACTATTTGACTGGTTGGTCCGCCCTGGTGCTTGGTGGCAGACGGCACGGGTTTGCAGGTTGTATAGCCGAGTGAACACTGGAGCTCTGCAGGACGGGTATTAATTACCAAGCGTTTGCCAGTCAATTTTCTGTGTTCTGGCTTGTTAGGATGTTCAACAGAGGGTTACATTTATACAAATGTTGAATTTTACTGGGTTTGTTTTCCTATTTAATTAAATGTTTTTGGAGTATACAGTGGCTTGGTAAGTATTCATCCCCCTTGGCATTTTTCCTATTTTGTTGCCTTACAACCTGGAATTAAAATTGATTTTTTGAAGTTTTTTTTTTATTTACACAACATACTTACCACTTTGAAGATACTAAATATATTTTATTGTGAAACAAACAAGAAAAAATAAAAACATTAAGTCATACCACAGATTCTCAATTGGATTGGGGTCAGGGCTTTGACTAGGCCATTCCAAGACATTTAAATGTTTCCTCTTAAACCACTCGAGTGTTGCTTTAGCATTATGCTTAGGGTCATTATTCTGCTAGAAGGTGAACCTCCGTCCCAGTCTCAAATCTCTGGAAGACTGAAACAGGTTTTCCTCAAGAATTTCCCTGTATTTAGCACCATCCATCATTCCTTCAATTCTGACCAGTTTCCCAGTCCCTGCAGATGAAAAACATCCCCACAGCATGATTCTGCCACCACCATACTTCACTGTGGGGATGGTGTTGGGATGAGAGGTGTTGGGTTTTGTGCCTGACATAGCATTTTCCTTGATGGCCAAAAAGCTCAATTTTAGTCTCACCTGACCAGAGTACCTTCTTCCATATGTTTGGGGAGTCTTCCACACGCCTTTTGGTGAACACCAAATGAGTTTGCTTATTTATTTCTTTAAGCAATGGCTTTTTTTCCAGCCACTCTTTTGTAAAGCCCAGCTCTGTGGCGTGTATGGCTTAAGGTGGTCCTATGGACAGATACTCCAATCTCCGCTGTGGAGCTTTGAAGCTCCTTCAGGGTTATCTTTGGTCTCTTTGTTGCCTCTGATTAATGCCCTCCTTGCCTGGTCCGTGAGTTTTGGTGGGCGGCCCTCTCTTAGCAGGTTTGTTGTGGTGCCATATTCTTTCCATTTTTTTATAATGGATTCAATGGTGCTCCGTGGGATGTTCAAAGTTTCTGATATTTGTTTATAACCCAACCCTGATCTGTACTTCCCCACACCTTTGTCCCTGACCTGTTTGGAGAGCTACTTGGTCTTCATGGTGGTGCCGCTTGCTGAGCGGTGTTGCAGACTCTGCGACCTTTCAGAACAGGTGTATATATACTGAGATCATGTGACAGATCATGTGACACTTAGGTTGCACACAGGTGGACTTTAAAAAAAAAAAAAAATGTATTACTTCTGAAGGTAATTGGTTGCACCAGATCTTATTTAGGGGCTTCATAGCAAAGGGGGTAAATACATATGCATGCACCACTTTTCCATTTTTTTTTGTAGAATTCTTTGAAACAAGTTATTTTTTTCATTTCACTTCACCAATTTGGACTATTTTGTGTATGTCCATTACATGAAATCCAAATAAAAATCTATTTCAATTACAGGTTGTAATGTAATAAAATAGGAAAAACGCCAAGGGAGATTAATACTTTTGCAAGGCACTGTATTTGTGTATCTATGTGTATGTATGTACTGTAACTGTTGATGAGCTGCACCTTCAGGCAGTACATACCGTCTAAACCCGCAAAATATGGAATCAAGATCTGGGCTGCTTGTGATGCTGCTTCATCATATGCGTGGCACTTGCAAGTGTATACGGGGAAGCCAGATAGAGGAGCCCCTGAGAAGAACCAAGGGATGCGGGTTGTCCTGGATGTGACACAGGGACTCCATGGCAACAACATCACAAGCGATAACGTTTTTACTTCGCACAAGCTGGGAAATAGGAGCTCCTCAAGAGGAAGCTGACGATGGTCGGAACAGTTAAAAAAACAAGCCAGTGCTCCCACCTCAGCTATTGAATACACGTAACAGGCCTATAAATGAGCTTCTGTTTGTGTTCACAGCCGACACGTCCCTAGTATCCTACGTGCCAAAGAAAGGCAAAAATGTGGTAAGAATGAGTACGCTGCACAGGGATGGGAGAATCTGTGACCAGGAACATAAAAAACAGAAATCATAATGGATTACAATGCCACAAAAGGAGGGGTGGACAATTTAGACAAGCTGGTGACTGGCTACAGCTGCAAAAGAAGAACCCTACGCTGGTGTCACAATCTTCACCTTCATCTGAAGATATTTCGAAATCATTATCTGACCAATACGCAGCGGCTTGCGCGCTCCACATCATTTTATTTAAATTATGATGGACACGGACAAAACAATAAACATGAGCGACTAGACAGTTTCACAGGCTATGTACTTACATACAGCAGTGCGAAATAAAACAACCCACAAAAAACAGGTGACAAACACACTCCTAATATATGACTCCCAATCAGGAACAACGATAACCAGCTGTCCCTGATCGGGAGCCACACAGACCAACATAGAAACAGAAATACCAGAAAAACCCATACAACACAGTACTTCTGCCACGTCCTGACCAAAAATACTAAACAACTACTCCCTCTGCTGGTCAGGACGTGACAGCTGGCCACTTGTTATATTCTTCAACATCTTGGACATCTCGGCGTACAACGTGTTTGTCATCTGGATGGTGTTGGACCCAGATTGGAACAGAGGGAAGCTCCAGATGAGATGGCTCTTTCTCGAGGAGCTGGGCAAGGCATTGGTAAGACCTCAAATCCAGAGGAGGCAACAAATCCCAAGGACCCCAGCTTCTGCTGGTCTTGCGGATGGGGCACCAGCATCCTCCTTTTGAATCCTCCCCATGCACAGCAAATCGCCCAAACCTCCCCCACTGCTCCTTCACCCATATCCAGATAGCTGATGTTCTGAAAGAGCTGCAAAATCTGGACCCCTACAAATCAGCTGGGCTAGACAATCTGGACCCTCTCTTTCTAAAATTATCTGCCAAAATTATCGCAATCCCTATTACTAGCTTGTTCAACCTCTCGTATCGTCTGAGATTCCCATAGTTTGGAAAGCTGCCGCGGTCATCCACCTCTTCAAAGGGGGAGACACTCTAGACGCAAACTGCTACAGACCTATATCTATTCTACCCTGCCTTTCTAAGGTCTTCGAAAGCCAAGTTAACAAACAGATTACCGACCATTTCGAATCGCACCGTACCTTCTCCGCTATGCAATCTGGTTTCAGAACTGGTCTTGGTTGCACCTCAGCCACGCTCAAGGTCCTTAACGATATCATATCCGCCATCGATAAGAGACATATTCATCGAGCTGGCTAAGGCTTTCGACTCTGTCAATCACAACATTCTTATTGGCAGACTCAACAGCCTTGGTTTCTCAAATGATTGCCTCGCCTGGTTCACCAACTACCTCTCTGATAGAGTTCAGTATGTCAAATTGGAGGGCCTGTTGTCCGGACCTCTGGCAGTCTCTATGGGGGTGCCACAGGGTTCAATTCTCGGGCCGACTCTATTCTCTCTATACATCAATGATGTCGCTCTTGCTGCTGGTGATTCTTTGATCCACCTCTACGCAGACGACACCATTCTGTATACCTCTGGCCCTTTGGACACTGTGTTAACTAACCTCCAGATGAACTTCAATGCCATATAACTCTCCTTCCGTGGCCTCCAACTGCTCTTAAATGCAAGTAAAACTAAATGCATGCTCTTCAACCGATTGCTGCCCGCACCTGCCCGCCCGTCCAGCATCACTACTCTGGACGGTTCTGACTTAGAATATGTGGACAACTACAAATACCTAGGTGTCTGGTTAGACTGTAAACTCTCCTTCCAGACTCACATTAAACATCTCCAATCCTAAATTAAATCTAGAATCGGCTTCCTATTTCGCAACAAGTTGAGTAGAGTGTTGGAGGCTATTTTGTAAATGACATCGCCGAAGTCAAGGATCGGTAGAATTGTCCGTTTTATGACGGTATGTTTGGCAGTATGAGTGAAGGATGCCTTCACTCATACTGCCAAACATACCGTCATAAAACGGACAATTCTACCGATCCTTGACTTCGGCGATGTCATTTACAAAATAGCCTCCAACACTCTACTCAACAAATTGGATGCAGTCTATCACAGTACCATCCGTTTTGTCACCAAAGCTCCATATACTACCCACCACTGCGACCTGTACGCTCTCGTTGGCTGGCCCTCGCTTCATGCTCGTCGCCAAACCCACTGGCTCCAGGTCATCTAGAAGTCTCTGCTAGGTAAAGCCCCGCCTTATCTCAGCTCACTGGTCACCATAGCATCACCAACTCGTAGCTCTCGCTATATCTCACTGGTCACCCCCAAAGCCAATTCTTCCTTTGGCCGCCTCTCCTTCCAGTTCTCTGCTGCCAATTACTGGAACGAACTGCAAAAATCACTAAAGCTGGAGACTCTTACCTCCCTCACTAGCTTTAAGCACCAGCTGTCAGAGCAGCTCACAGATCACTGCACCTGTACATAGCTCATCTGTAAATAGCCAATCCAATATACCTCATCCCCATACTGTATTTATTTATTTATCTTGCTCCTTTGCACCCCAGTATCTCTACTTGCACATTCATCCTCTGCACATCCTACCATTCCAGTGTTTAATTGCTATATTGTAATTTCTTCGCCACCATGGCCTATTTGTCTTACCTCTCCTATCCTACCTCATTTGCACATGCTGTATATAGATTTTTCTACTGTATTATTGATTGTATGTTTGTTTATTCCATGTGTAACTCTGTGTTGTTGTATGTGTCGAACTGCTTTGCTTTATCTTGGCCAGGTCGCAGCTGCAAATGAGAACTTGTTCTCAACTAGCCTACCTGGTTAAATAAAGGCGAAATATATATATATTTTTTTAATTATAATATATTTTTGTTTACATAAATTACATTTTATCAAAGCAAACGAATAGCGCTTTTATTGATAAATGTGATCTAGCAGAGGTAAATGGCAAATATTAACCATGTAAGCTGTCTATATTGCTTGTAATTGATATAAGTCAACATCTAAGTATTAAGTATTAAATATTTTTACGTAAATTGTTATGGCTGTATTGTTTTAAAAACCCAATAATGTTGTGGGTCCATCAGACCCGCGAACATTGGGTGAATAACAAAACATGAACACCACACAAGGGTTAAATGGTGGTATATAGGTGTAGGGTAAATTGGTGGTGCAATTTATTCCTTTCCCCTTTATTTTTGTTATCACAAAATGCAACGTGATTGACCACACACTCCGGCACAGTAGGTGGCGGCATGTACAACCAAATGTGCGAACGCAATGATAGCAAAGAAGAACATCAAGGAAGCTGCCAGTGTGGGCGGCTCTGTCAGATGTTCAACATCAAAACAACATTATTAGCGCGTCAGATGCATTTACGGCTGCACAGACATTTAAACCATTTTGGTTAGATGTATACTGTCTTGGAAGTGCTACTAAAAGTAACCTGATGTACAGCTTACACTGTATACCGTCTTTCGCTCAGTAGCTATCTCAAAATCGCCATTTTAACTTCTGGTTGTGCCTTGGGCGGTGGGTTGAGCGGCCAGTGTCAAAATAGCTGCTAGCTATTAGCTGGGTTGCTCACTATTTTAGACGTTGACCCAGTACAACGAGCTTTCAAAATATCATGCTAGCTGTCTAACAAGCTTAGCTACATGCTTGGTAGCTCATGGTAGTAGTTTCAAATTACGACGTTAGCTAGCTAACGTTAGCCAGGTAGCTAGTTAGCCAAGCGACTAGCTAGTTGGCTAACAACAAGCCTTATCAGATAATCAACTGTAGCACTGACTAGCTACCTAGAGGACTTTATACAACAACCAAACTGGATAAAACGTTGGATTTGGTCGGTTTTAAGTCGGGCTCAGCGGGTTCGCTGACCCCACAGAAGAGGATGAAGAAGAGGAAAGAACTCGATGCATTGATCGGACTTGGGGACAGTAAAAGGAAGAAAACCAAAAAGGGGTCCGGTCACAGGCTCCTCAGAACCGAGCCTCCACTAGACTCAGAATCCGAATCAAGCTCAGATGATGATGAATTCAGCAACCTTGGTACTGTCGCTGCTTTTGGAAAGTAAGTGATCGATCTAGCTACTTAGCCCCTGTGTATTTCCCGCTGACGCAACGTCAATTCCAAATATGTGACTGACTGCCTCAATTCGGTCTTATGTAGCAACATTTTAAATCGTTTATTTTTTTATTTTTACATATGATAAAAGTAGAGACTCAGAGCTACAACACGATATATAATAATACACTGCATTTGAGGAACAATGTGAAAGTTGATAAACTTGTAACCCCACTTTTGAGAAAATGTCCCTTAAATGTGTTGGTACACCTACTCGTGGCGCAGCGGTCTAAGGCACTGCATCTCAGTGCTATAGGCGTCACTACAGACTCTGGTTTGATTCCAGGCTATATCACAACCGGCAGTGATTGGGTGGCACAAAAAAAAAAAATCGTTAGGGTTTGGCCAGGGTAGGCCGTCATCTCAAATCCAAAATCAAATCTAGAATCGGCTTTCTATTTCGTAACAAAGCCACCTTCACTCACGCAGCCAAACTTACCCTAGTAAAACTGACTATCCTACCGATCCTCGACTTCGGCGATGTCATCTACAAAATAGTTTCCAATACTCTACTCAGCAAACTGGATGCAGTCTATCACAGTGCCATTCGTTTTGTTACCAAATCACCTTGTACCACCCACCACTGCAACCTGTATTCTCTAGTTGGCTGGCCCTCGCTACATATTCGTGCCAGACCCACTGGCTCCAGGTCATCTATAAGTCTATGCTAGGTAAAGCGCCGCCTTATCTCAGTTCACTGGTCACGATAACAACACCCACCCGTAGCACATGTTCCAGCAGGTATATTTCACTGATCATCCCCAAAACCAACACCTCATTTGGCCGCCTTTCCTTCCAGTTCTCTGCTGCCAGTGACTGGAACGAATTGCAAAAATTGCTGAAGCTGGAGACTTATATTTCCCTCACCAACTTTAAACATCAGCTATCTGAGCAGCTAACCGATCGCTGCAGCTGTACATAGTCCATCTGTAAATAGCCCACCCAATCTACCTACCTCATCCCCATACTGTTTTTATTTACTTTTCTGCTCTTTTGCACACCAGTATCTCATCATCTGCTCTTTTATCACTCCAGTGTTAATCTGCTAAATTGTAATTCTTTGCTACTATGGCCTATTTATTGCCTTATCTCCTCATGCCTTTTGCACACACTGTATATAGACTTTCTTTTTTTCTACTGTGTCATTGACTTGTTTATTGTGTTATTGGCTTGTTTATTGTTTATTCCATGTTATTCTATGTGTAACTCTGTGTTGTCTGTGTCACACTGCTTTGCTTTATCTTGGCCAGGTCGCAGTTGGAAATGAGAACTTGTTCTCAACTAGCCTACCTGGTTAAATGAAGGTGAAATAAAAAATAAATAAATTTAGAATGAGTTGTTAACTGATTTGCCTAGTTAAATAAAAAAAGTGCTCTTTGTCTACACCTGCTCAGCATCGTTCACACTAGAGGTCGACCGATTAATCGGCATGGCCTATTAATTAGGGCCGATTTCAAGTTTTCATAACTTGACGCCGATTACATTGCAATCCACGAGGAGACTGCGTGGCAGGCTGACCACCTTTTACGTGAGTGCAGCATCAAAAGGACCTTGTGGCTGCAAGGAGCCAAGGTAAGTTGCTAGCAAGCATTAAACTTATCTTAAAAAAGTCAATCTTCACATAATCACTAGTTAACAACACATGGTTGATGATATTACTAGGTTAACTAGCTTGTTCTGCATTGCATATAATCAATGCGGTGCCTGTTCATTTATCATTGAATCACAGCCTACTTCAACTTGATGATTTAACAAAAGCGCATTCACGAATAAAGCACATTCGTTGCACAAATGTACCTAACCATAAACATCAATGCATTTCTTAATCAATACACAAGCATATTTTTTTAAACCTGCATATGTAGATAAAAGAAATTCATGTTAGCAGGCGGTATTAACTATGGAAAGTGTGTCACTTCTCTTGCGTTCAGTGCAAGCAGAGTCAGGGTATATGCAGCAGTTTGGGCCGCCTGGCTCATGAACTGTTGAAAGGCCATTTATTCCTAACAAAGACTAATTCATTTGCCAGAATTTTACATAATTATGACATAACATTGAAGGTTGTGCAATGTAACAGTAATATTTAAACTTAGGGCTGCCACCCGTTCGATAAAATACGGAAAGGTTCTGTATTTCACTGAAAGAATAAACGTTTTGTTTCCGGAATTGACCATATTAATGACCAAAGGCTCGTATTTCTGTGTGTTTATTATATTATAATTAAGTATATGATTTGTTATTTGATAGAGCAGTCTGACTGAGCGGTGGTAGGCAGCAGCAGGCTCGTAAGCATTCATTCAAACAGCAGCTTTTAGCAATGCTGGGATGCACAGCCTGTTTATGACTTCAGCCTAATCTCGGGAGTTGATAGGCTTGGCAATACTAAAGCTCCTATAAGAACATCCAATAGTCAAAGGTATATGAAATGGAAATGGTATAGAGAGAAATAGTCCTATAATAACTACAACCTAAAACTTCTTAACTGGGAATATTGAAGACTCATATTAAAAGGAACCACCAGCTTTCATATGTTCTCATGTTCTGATCAAGGAACTTAAACGTTAGCTTTTTTTGCATGGCACATTGCACTTTTACTTTCTTCTCCCACACTGTGTTTTTTATTTTATATATATAAAAATTGTCCGGTTAATTGGTATCGGCTTTTTTTGGGTCATAATCGGCCGACTTCTTCTAGTTCACACACTCTAAAGCCTTAGCCCCACCCATCTCTTCAAAGATTCACATGTGAGCCCATATGCTAAATAGAGTGAGTAAGGTAGTGTAATAAACAACCAAAGATTTCAAGACTAAAAGTGGTGAAAGTAGTAGCCTACAATGAGAAAAAACTCCAGATAAAAATACACTTTATCTAGTCCTATATCCTAATCTGACTTTGGTGCAGGTCATGTTGTTCTTCACAAGTTTATTTGTCACATTCATAGGATATAGAGGTGGAAACAGTACAGTGAAATGGTTATTTGCGTAGTAGCAATATCAAAAATACAATATTTTTATCTGGACAATTTCTATCATTATTAGATGATGCTTACCCAGACACTAGGGGTGTGCCGAGTAGTCAGACAAAACCAGTATCGTAACGGATTTGGACAATTTTCTGGATACGATTATGATCCAAGTATATATATTTTTTTATTATCTATGATAAAAAAAATAAAAAATGTGGGTGCCAGCAAGCATGTTTCTCGTGTCAGTCAGACTTTCTAAACCAAACTGTACTGTCATTAAGTCAGTCATGTGCGTGGTCAAAACGCAACTGTCTAGTTTGCCTGTCTTCAAAGAGAAGGGCGGGCTGTACATTGATCCTGCTGCTCTGATTGGATATAGTGAAGCTGTATTTGTCCTGTACCACTCGCTTCATAATTTCACCGATCACTTTTCCTTGCATGTTTAGAGTCTGATCAATTAGATATCTGCTTCCTGCTACTATGATAAATCACATGGCGAGGACGTTTGATATCAAGCTGTCAATATGCATAATATCTAACAAGTGTGGCAAGGGTAGGGAAAAAAGATGAAACTAATGTACATTCTGACTTTAGTTGATTAGCTAAGTTCAATGTTAGCTAGCTAGCTAACATTAGGCAATGACTAGAAATGCAAATGGCTTACTGAGATACAAATAATATTACTACACAGATCATACACTTAACGTTAGCTAGCGAGCCAGCAAGCTCTAAAACTACGCTTTAACTTGCAATGAAAACAACTTTCTGACAAAATTAGAAACATATAATATATGAAATGTAGCTAGACTCTTACCCGTATACATGGATGAACGCTCCACGGCAGAACGTCTTTCCGTTTGGTTTGTAACTAGCAACTGCTTGTTTGGCCCGTTGTGTCAAGTCACTCCGGTTCACAGTGACCGTGTGCAAAAAGTAGTCCATCACAATGTTTTCCCACTGATCTTTGTCGATAGCGCCTGCTAAATTCTGGGCAGTTGATCCATAGCAACACCTTTGCAGTTCTCCATGGCTAACGTTATATCTTTCAAAAAGGCCACATTAGCAAGGATTATCTACACATGCTGAGCAGCTCATGTTATAGACAGAAGCGTGCTACGTGGCAGACCAATCCAAACTCATCTCTCGGCATGTCCAAGCCCATCCATTATCTCAGCCAATCATGGCTAGCAGGAAGGTTCCTGTCTTTTTCTGTGGCTAAACCAACTAGGCTCGTAATTCTGTTTTATTCGTATTACCAGATGGCATACAAGTTTGATATTAAGGCAGATGAAAGTTAACATGTTCCAGAAGGCATTTTTGTCCAAAAAAACACATACGCCTAGCTTCTTGAAACAGGTCACATAGGTCTATCAATGATGCATGTAGCCCTCCTTGATCATGACTCTTTGTTCCATTTACATTACACAAGTCATTGGACGAAGGCTTCTTCTGTACGGGGAAGTTTTGTCGAGCCCTGACGCTCGGCCTGAACATTAACACGCGTCACTTGCGGACCTTATTTTTCATATCAGTGAGAAATAATAAAACAAATGTTTAAAAAGGCTAAATTGATATATATATACCTTTTTATAAGGTTAAGGTTCCCACACGGTCATATTTCCATGTTACCATGTTACAGCGCTTTGTTTACGAAAACAGACGGAGGGCAGAGTGGACTATGTATGCCGTTGTCCACCATATGCGTTTTCTTTTGCCGGATGTCTAGCCAGCATTTTCCTTACTTGACGCTCATGTGCTTCAAGCTAGCTACAGTAGTTGGAGTCTGTCTGTCTGTGTACTTCCGATAGTACCACCACACGGTGAAGCAACGCACGAGTTGTCAATGGAGCAGTCCGCAAAGTTAGGGATGTCTCACTAGGCTGTGGTGGGTTCAGTGTACCGCAAGCGTTCAATACTTTCAAGTTGTGAGTTGCATTACCATGCAGTGGTACAAATGGAAGTTCGTAAAAGTTCCAATGGGTTGGCACCATACAGAGGCCAAATGATGATGACTTTTGTGTAGGTAGAGATGAGAAAATACCAGCTGACCGACTGGAAATTTGTCTGTTAAGAATGACGCTAGGACAATTCGTCATTACTACACTTGGTTAGTGAGCCCTGTTGGCTAGTTTTCATGAAACCAGCCAACCGAATGGCGTGCAAAATGAATACGTAATTTAGCAAGCTAGTGATTTGAAGTCAGTAATCTATATGGGAACAACCAGTTCAATTTATCAATGTTGCTAGAGATGGGTGACTGAAGAATAGAAACAAACTAGATTAATTGTTGTAATGTGTCCTTGTGCACACCTCGACAACCACTGTGATTATTATATGACCTTGTTGGTCATATATGAACATTTGAACATCTTGGCCATCTTCTGTTATAATCTCCACCCCGGCACAGCCAGAAGAGAACTGGCCACCACTCATAGCCTGGTTCCTCTCTAGGTTTCTTCCTAGGTTCTGGCCTTTCTAGGGAGTTTTTCCTAGCCACCGTGCTTCTATACCTGCATTGCTTGCTGTTTGGGCTATTAGGCTGGGTTTCTGTACAGCACTTTGTGACATCAGCTGATGTATGAAGGGCTTTATTAATAGATTTGATTGACCAGTCTGTTGGTAGCCCTGCAGTATATGAAACCAGTAGCTTGATGGGAGAATAACTTTAATCTGTTCTAATTATTAGCTTTGGTCGAACAGGGCGAAAATGATATACTCCGTGTACAGGAAAATGCGGGCTAGACATCCGGCAAAAACAACATAGGGCAAAACGCATGCGCATCTGGTAGACATGGCATAGTGCGGCACCCCCAACATAGCGTTGACAGACTGCTCCATTGACAATGGCAGCATATACTATGCTAATGAGCTATCTGTGTCTCCGAATGGAAGACGGACGCCACAAGCATGTTGTCACTGTGTTAAAACAGTGTACAGTAAGTGTGTACTTTGCATTTGTGAAATAATTTTGATGTGATATGAAAGTAGAGGGATTTATGTTTCTAGAACCGTATCGGAATTGAGAATCCATTCACGTTTAGATGGAGCCAATTCACCTCTGAACAGAACGTGTAAGGTCCTTGGACTATAAGGAGTAACGTTAGGCTCCTTTAGTCCATTATTTGGCTATGATGCATAAAGCTTGTGAATGTAAAATATTAATAAAAACTTTCTCATTCTACATAGAAGAAGTTACGTGAAGTGCTGCAATGTCTGCTATCCCTTGTTCCTGTTCATCATACTGGCTGCCTGTGTTACGGCTTGTGCCGGACTGATATGGATGCAGATTGCCCTGAAAGAAGATCTAGACTCCCTCAAAGAAAAGCTGCATACAAGTAAGCCATCAGACAAACACTGCAACCTGTCATTTGTCCCATGTCAATCTTTAGAAAAGGCCTTCAAGTTCAAGCATGAATTCAGCCACAATAGTACACACTATCCCACTTTACTTCGCAATAAGTAGTAGGCTAACCTTTGCACATCCATTGCTTATGGCTGAGTTTTACAATCACACAGCTCAGTGACTACAGTTTTAGTACATTGTATGTTTTTTTTTGTTTTTTTTATGCATATTTTCTCTACAGTGGAATCCGGCCAGAAGGTGTCATCACATGAAATACCAAAACTAAGTGAAGATCTGAAGACAAAGCAGAGAATGCTGGAGGATATTGAAAGTGGAGACAAGGGTCTGAACAAACTGTGGTCCAACCTTACAGAGATTAACAGAAAGGTAAAGTGTTAAAGGGAAAGTGATGTTATCTGTAGAACTATCTTGTTTTGTCATCTATCACCCCCATTGTTGTGAAATCTCTCACACCATAGCAGGTTAAATCAAGGTTCGGATTGTAGAGTGAAAGGGAAGTCTGTTTGCCATGTGTAATTGAATGTTCTGTGTTCTGGAATGCTTCTCTCTCATTAGATCAGTTTTCTGGACACTGCGGTGAACCATCTAAAGGCCAACATCAAATCAGCCTCAGACTTAATCAACCTTCCAACTACAGTTGAAGAGCTCCAAAAGGTAGATCTAAACTTGATCACTTCTGTGAAATATACAGAATGCAAGCATATGAAGCATAATTGAGACACAAAAGAGAGACAAGTAAGGTTTCTCATATGTACAGTTGAAGTCGGAAGTTTACATACATTTAGGTTGGAGTCATTAAAACTCATTTTTCAACCACTCCACAAATTTCTTGTTAACAAACTATAGTTTTGGCAAGTCGGTTAGGACATCTACTTTGTGCATGACACAAGTAATTTTTCCAACAATTGTTTGCAAACAGATTATTTCACTTATAATTCACCGTATCACAATTCCAGTGGGTCAAAACTTTACATACACTAAATTGACTGTGCCTTTAAACAGCTTGGAAAATACCAGAAAATGATGTCATGGCTTTAGAAGCTTCTGAAAGGCAAATTGACATAATTTGAGTCAATTGGAGGTGTACCTGTTGATGTATTTCAAGGACTACCTTCAAACAGTGCCCCTTTGCTTGACATCATGGGAAAATGAAAAGAAATCAGCCAAGACCTCAGAAAATAAATTGTAGACCTCCGCAAGTCTGGTTCATCCTTGGGAGCAATTTCCAAATGCCTGAAGGTACCACGTTCATCTGTACAAACAATAGTACGCAAGTATAAACCCCATGGGACTACGCAGCCGTCATACTGCTCAGGAAGGAGATGCATTCTGTCTCCTAGCGATGAACGTACTTTGGTGTGAACTGCAAATCAATCCCACAACAACAGCAAAGGACCCTGTGAAGATTCTGGAGGAAACGGGTACAAAAGTATCTATATCCACAGTAAAACGAGTCTATATATCAACATAACCTGTAAGGCCGCTCAGCAAGGAAGAAGACACTGCTCTAAAACCGCCATAAAAAATGCCAGACTACGGTTTGCAACTGCACATGGGGACAAAGATCGTACTTTTTGGAGAAATGTCCTCTGGTCTGATGAAACAAAAATAGAACTGTTTGGTCATAATGACCATCGTTATATTTGAAGGAAAAAGAGGGAGGCTTACAAGCCGAAGAACACCATCCCAACCGTGAAGCACGGGGGTGGCGGCGCTTTGCTGCAGGAGGGACTGGTGGACTTCACAAAATAGATGGCATTATGAGGGAGGAACATTATGTGGATATATTGAAGCAACATCTCAAGACATCAGTCAGGAAGTTAAAGCTTGGTTGCAAATGGGTCTTCCAAATGGACAATGACCCCAAGCATACTTCCAAAGTTGTGGCAAAATGGCTTAAGGACAACAAAGTCAAGGTATTGGAGTGGCCATCACAAAGCCCTGACCTCAATCCTATAGAACATGTGTGGGAAGAACTGAAAAAGCGTGTGGGAGCAAGGAGGCCTACAAACCTGACTCAGTTACACCAGCTCTGTCAGGAGGAATGGGCCAGAATTCACCCAACTTTATGTGGGAAACTTGTGGAAGGCTACCCGAAATGTTTGACCCGAGTTAAACAATTGAAAGGCAATGCTACCAAATACTAATTGAGTGTATGTAAACTTCTGACCCACTGGGAATGTGATGAAAGAAATAAAACATTCTCTCTACTATTATTCTGACATTTCACATTCTTAAAATAAAGTGGTGATCCTACCTGACCCAAGACATGGAATTTTTACTAGGATTAAATGTCAGGAATTGTGAAAAACTGAGTTTAAATGTATTTGGCTAAGGTGTATGTGAACTTCCGACTTCAACTGTATATTCAGAAGTATTTGCCATGTTTGTTTGCAATTATTCCCATAAATATTGCCCGGTATTCACCCACGGTCTATTGGGTTGTCATATTGCTATTAAAAAATGTTTATGCATCTGGAAAGTAAGGCTTAAAGGTTTTAATTTGCAGAGTGTGGCTACAATCGGCAGCACTTTAACCAGTGTGCAGCATGATGTCAAGACAATGCAGACGGCCCTTGAGGACCACAAGAAAGAAACAGACGAGCTAAAGAAGACCATGGTAAAGAACATAAAAATACTAGCTTCCTTTACACATCACTCTTTTCAGCTTGAACCTATGCCTGCTTTTAGTTCGTCCGAGCCAGTTAGCGGTACCAGTGTCCAAATGCATGAGCTGCAGAATGAACTAGATGACAGATTATACAACATCTAGACCAGTAGAAAGAAGTAACTGAGGTCAGTACACTAATCTATCATTGAACTAGCTACAGTTTTTAGTTGTTTTTGTTATAGTAGCCAGAACTAGCAACTCTCCCCACTGATTTGTTGTGCACCTTTTGAATGTTGTAGCAGATTATAGGTGAAATAAACATGGGGCCCTATGTTCAGTGTGTAGCATGGATGGGATTATCTGTGTGTGCGTGCGTCATCCACATTACATGAAACAATCTAACAGTATCCGCACAAGTGCTGATCCCTTTTTTGGCATATAAAATAGGCCAGCCTGCAAAGTGCATCTGGGTCAGTTTCTGTCAGATCAACTAAAGACTTGCTATTTTATTCTCTGTGGGCAAAATAGGATGCCGAGGCTAAAGAACCAAATGTGAAATCGACAGCCTCAGTTGAAAAAGAAACAAGCAACCGCTCATCAACATTAGCTCAAAACCAGGTACTGGTACACTACTCTTACAGTTGATCAACTCCATTCTCTTACCCTTTCAAAGCATTCCATTCATGAAGTGTAGAATACTGAGTATTCTTCTCATGGATTCATTTTCTCACACAAAAGTACTTTGTTGGGATAAAATAGAGCGTGGTTCATTTAATATGATTTTATATTATTATATTAAGTTTCTTTTACATTTTATATTCAGTTTCTTACATATTTATCTAATCAAACTGGACTGATGGTAGTACGGTTCAGTTCCTTAATCAAAAATTCATTTTTAACACATATGTCCATCAATCAGATTAAGAAATAATATATATTTGTTTGTTTGTGTGTTATTCTTACAGGATGTAACTCACCTGAGAGAGGTTGTGAGCGAGGTTAACAAGACCCAAGGGCTGTACCACTCCTGGACTGGTGACCAGATCCAGAATCTCCAAACCGCTGTGTCCAACCTCACTCAGAGGGTGTCTTCCATGGAGCAGGGCTCTCCCCAGACAACACCACACAGTGTGAGTAATGGCATTGATGGTGTAATGGGAATATTTACAATGAATAAATATTCAGTAATTTAAGACTTCAAAATGTATTCAACATTACAAATATTTATACGAATAACTCAAAAGTACTTTTTGGTTGATCTTATTTTTTTAGATGTGTCGTTTAGAACATTATAGTACTCTCTCAACGTGTCACATTTCCAGAGTGGGTGCTCTGCTACTTTTGAAGATGTGATCCATTTTATACATGATGAGTTTATTTCTAAAACGCTATATCCACCCATTTTTCACCTTTTTGTTCTTTTTTACCAGAAATGATTGCTTATGGGTATCTTCATTTATGTGTAAAATATTACTGTTTTCAGATATTTCATTCATAGATTGTGTGTTATAATGTTCTTTTGCAAAACGCTATATATCCATTGTTTAGCTGGAATGGAATATTTGTATATTTGACTGTGATATTTAGTTGTCTCAGCTAGCTATCTTAAGATGAATGCACAAACTAAGTGCCTCTGGATAAGAGCATCTGTTAAATTATTAAAATGTCTTACTGTAATTGATGATGATAATAATAATACAACATTTATAATAATATCGATGTCAAATGTATCATTTCTACAGTGCTTTATTAAAAATGTAGTTATGTGTTACATTTGACTGTGTAAAACCTAGCATTACTACTTATTTCTCTGAAAGTGAGGTGGCTACATATAGCGTTTTGCTAAAAAAATGTATTTGTCTCTGAAATGATTTCAAACAAATACACAACCCCATGCCATGATTCGATAGTGAAAAAACACACCAATCTCTTTCATTTCTTTAAACAATAAACATTTCTTAACATGGATATATTGCGTTTTGGAAAGAAACTCTACACCATAGAAATGTATATTTATAGGTCATCAACAAATCACCAGTAGAAGGAGTTCTCTTTGAATCCATTTTCCCATTCACTGTGGTGGTGCTCATAAAATGTATCATGACTTCAGAAGTACTGTAACAGAGTACCCACTCTGATAATTTGATGTACTTGTAGAGTATTGTTTAAAGTACATGTCTAAAAATTTACAAAATCATAAAGGGTACTTTTGAGATATTCATACACATTTTTACTAATGTAAAATACATTTGTGAAATTTTTTATTTCAGAATCTAGACATGCTCCATATTTTAGAGCACACCTATAAGGAGTATAATGACACCACGATGTCTGTATCATGTATGGTTCACGGATCATAGGGTCTTACAGAAGGCATGTATAGGTCTAAAAGGGGCCTAAAATGGCCACTTTCATCATGATTTTCTCATATGGTTTGTGATACAAATGTAAAAAGCATATCAAATAGCCTTCTTCCCAATGTGAGACTTGCCACAACAATCTGACAGGCGGAAAATATTTTTGGGCCTTCCTGCCGTGGAATCGCCCCATATTGTTTGTGGCAGCTGGCAAAGTCATTGTCTTTTGTTTTGACTTTGTACATGGTTCAAGCTTCTCAGGCTGAGGTTTAGAGGACATTTGTCACTTTCTGATTAGAATGTAAATGGCCTGTCTCCAAGAGGCTCGTTAGACATTTTTTCTTGTTCTGTTCTGGAGGTGTCTCTCTGTTGCAACTTGGAATAAACCGGATTTATTTCTGATTGAATTTATCAATGATTGCTCTCCTTTTGGTTCACCTTGAAATTCCTGTTACAGATGGTTCAGATTACATAGTCCTGTTATGGCACACAGACCGATAAGATACAGATTCAGAATGAGCTGTAGAAAGAGCTGCTTGCCAGCAGTGGCTTTTTGCCCAGATAAGAGGTACTGTTCTTACTGCACTGGAGTTGAGATGCATTTCAAATTGGGGCGTTCATGATTTATAGGTGTGCTCGCATGTATCACAATACCATCAATTATGCTATGATCACTTAAATGTAAAAAAAATAATCTACTGTGCATTCGGAAAGTATTCAGACCCCTAGACTTTCCACATTTTGTTACGTTACAGCCTTATTCTAAAATGAATTCAATTGTTTTTTTCCCCTCATCAATCTACACTCAATACCCCATTATGACAAAGCAAAAAAATATATATATTTTTTTTAAACAAAAAGTATTTAGACCCTTTACTCAGTACTTTGTTGAAGCATCTTTGCAGCGATTACAGCGTCGAGTCTTCTTGGGTATGACGCTACAAGCTTGGCACACCTGTATTTGGGGAGTTTCTCTCATTCTTCTCTGTAGATCCTCTCAAGCGCTGTGAAATTGGATTGGGAGCGTCGCTGCACAGCTATTTTCAGGTCTCTCCAGAGATGTTCGATCGGGTTGAAGTCTGGGCTCTGGCTGGGCCTCTCAAAGACATTCAGAGACTTGTCCCGAAGCCACTCCTGCATTGTTTTGGCTGTGTGCTTAGGGTCGTCCCGTTGGAAGTTGAACCTTCGCCCCAGTCTGAGGTCCTGAGCGTTCTGGAGCAGGTTTTCATCAAGGATCTATCTGTACTTTGCTCCGCTCATCTTTCCCTCGATCTTGACTAGTCTCCCAGTCCCTGCCGCTGAAAAACATCCCCACAACATGATGCTGCCACCACCATGCCTCACCGTAGGGATGATGCCAGGTTTCCTCCAGATGTGACGTTTGGCATTTCGGCCAAAGAGTTTAATATTGGTTCTCCATTTCACTGTCAACTCTGGGACCTTATCTAGACAGATGTGCGCCTTTCCAAATCATATCCAATCAATTGAATTTACCACAGGTGGACTCCAAGTTGTAGAAACATTTCAAGGATGATCAATGGAAACAGGATGCACCTGAGCTCAATTTCGAGTCTCATAGGGAAGGGTCTGAATACTTATGTAAATAAGGTATTTCAGTTTTTTACTTTTTAATAAATTTGCAAACATTTCTAATAACATGTTTTCTCTTTGTCATTATGGGGTATAGATTGTGTGTAGATTGATGAGGAAGAAAAATGTATTCAATCAATTTTAGAATATGGCTGTAACGTAACAAAATGTGGAAAAAGGGAAGGGGTCTGAATACTTTCTGAATGTACTGTATATAAAACAAAATTTACATTTCAACCTCTAAGGACCTGGTGGAGGTAGTTGAACCATTGCCTGTCAGTGGAGATGCAACAGAACCAGTAAAGGACCTGGTCACAGAGAGGGACACCAATGCAGATGGACTTAAAGCAGCAACTTCAGAAGCTACACATGGTATAAGTAAGACAAGAAAGCTTAATTGTCTATTACATTTTCATTAAAAAATAAGTACAGTGATGTACAATGTTACCTTTTGGATGACTTTGGCCTGTTCTTTCTCCAGAAAAATCCACAGGTTCAAAGCCAACGAAACGTCCATGGTTTTTGACTCCAAACCGCACCAAGAGAGAGTCTGGAACAGAAAGCTCAAAGACTGTGTCATTCCCTGGAGTCAGCTCTCTGAAAGGTATTGGATACGTTTTTAGTTATGAAGTTTAATATCTGTGATCATACATCACAATCTTAGTCATACGCAGTGGTGGAAAAAGTACCCAATTGTCATAGTTGAGCAGGGGTGAATGTAAGTCGGTCCGGTATGGTGTCCCGGCAAAATAAATAGTGGGGGTACTCCGTACCGGTAAAACATGAGCCTATCACAATTAATATAACATGCCCAAAAAACTATAGGCTATTACACCCTTATTTAACATTACTGTATGTCAGCCGCATGGAAAAATGTGCGAATGAACTGGAAACCGTGTGGTATACCCTGTAAATTGAGTTGTGGTTCGAGGAGAACACTTACATTTTGTCAAGTCGGAGATGAGTGGCCAAGACCGAGGTGTGCGTGGACAACAGTGGATGCATCAATTCATGTTACAAGTGTAGGCCTAATGACAATCGCAGAATGTAGCCTACAGGAGTACCTTTAAGTGATTGTTTGACAATCAGATGAAAACATGACTGGTTGTGTTTACGCCACCTTAAAAGGCATAGGCGGGGTGTCCATAAGGCTAGGGGAAGCTAAGCTTTCCCTAAAGTAAATAGAATTAAATAGCCAATATTAGCTTACTCCTGTCTATACAGAAATAAATAAAATCACTCAAAATAGGCTACTACACCAGTAAAAACAGGATCTGATTCCACGCTTAAAGATTGCTTTGATCACGTGGACTGGGATATGTTCCGGATAGCGTTGAACAACAACATTGATGTATACGCTGATTTGGTGAGCGAGTTTATTAGCAAGTGATGTTGTACCCACGGCGACTATTAAAACCTTCCCCAACCAGAAACCGTGGATTGATGGCAGCATTCGTGCAAAACTGAAAGCGTGAACCACTGCTTTTAATCAGGGCAAGGCCACCGGAAACATGACCGAATACAAACAGTGTAGCTAGTCCCTCCGCAAGGCAATCAAACAAGCTAAGCGTCAGTATAGAGACAAAGTGGAGTTGCAATTCAATGGCTCAGACACGAGAGGTATTTGGCAGGGTCTACAGTCAATCACGGACTACAAAAAGAAAACCAGCCCCGTTGCGGACCCCGATGTCTTGCTCCCAGACAAACTAAACAACTTCTTTACTCGCTTTGAGGACAATACAGTGCCACCGACACGGCCCGCTACCAAAACCTGTGGGCTCTCCTTCACCGCAGCCAACGTGAGTAAAACATTTAAACGTGTTAACCCTCGCGAGGCTGCTGGCCCAGACGACATCCCTAGCTGTGTCCTCAGAGCATGCGCAGGCCAGCTGGCTGGTGTGTTTACGGACATATTCAATCAATCCCTGTCCCAGTCTGCTGTTTCCACATGCTTCAAGAGGGCCACCAGTGTTCCTTTTCCCAAGAAAGCTAAGGTAATTAAGCTAAACGACTATCACCCCGTAGCACTCACTTCCGTCATCATGAAGTGCTTTGAGAGACTAGTCAAGGATCATATCACCTCCACCCTACCTGACACCCTAGACCCACTCTAATAGGTCCACAGACGACGCAATCGCAATCACACTGCCCTAACCCATCTGGACAAGAGGAATACCTATGTAAGAATGCTGTTCATTGACTACGGCTCAGCATTTAACACCATTGTACCCTCCAAACTTGTCATTGAGCTTGAGATTCTGGGTCTCGACCCCCGCCCTGTGCAACTGGGTCCTGGACTTTCTGACGGGACGCCCCCAGGTGGTGAGGGTAGGAAACATCTCCACCCAGCTGATCCTCAACACATGGGCCCCACAAGGGTGCGTTCTCAGCCCTCTCCTGTACTCCCTGTTCACCCATGACTGCGTGGCAATGCACGCCTCCAACTCAATCATCAAGTTTGCAGACGACACTACAGTGGTAGGCTTGATTACCAACAATGACGAGACGGCCTACAAGGAGGAGGTGAGGGCCCTCGGAGTGTGGTGTCAGAAAAATAATCTCACACTCAACATCAACAAAACAAAGGAGATGATCGTGGACTTCAGGAAACAGCAGAGGGAGCACCCCCCTATCCACATCGACGGGACAGTAGTGGAGAAGGTGGAAAGTTTTAAGTTCCTCGGCGTACACATCATGGATAAACTGAAATGGTCCATTCACACAGACAGTGTGGTGAAGAAGGCGCAACAGCGCCTCTTCCATCTCAGGAGGCTGAAGAAATTTGTGTGTAAAAGGTAGTTGTTGTGAAATTGTTAGATTACTTGTTAGATATTACTGCATGGTCGGAACTAGAAGCACAAGCATTCCGCTACACTCACATTAACATCTGCTAACCATGTGTATGTGACCAATAACATTTGGTTTGATCACCAATCCATGGCTCTCTCTCCTGTCACATATAATCGCTTCCCTGCACTCAACACATTCCAAGCTTAGTTGTGCACACTATATACCTTCCTCCAATAACCATTATCTTCTGGTGTAGACCCTCTAAACCTCAGCACTCCATCAGTTACCTGAATAAGTATATTTTCATATTCTCAGAACCCAACAACTGGATGCGTCTCAATCCACTGCATCCACCAATGTTGCACTTCCACATCTGATGTGAAAGGTGACAAAGCAAGAGCAGTGTTTCAGACCATGAGACGTCCTGAAAATCGTCTTTCTCACAAAATTGTATGTAGTGTCCGAACGGTTTGGCCTGCAAACTATTACGAACAAGATGGTGTTCTCCGTTTTGCTCTACAACCCCCACAAGCGTCTTGGCACTTGTCTGAAGTCGGGAACAGCAAATCTGCCAACTTCTGTCTGTTGCATCTGAACAGTTTGGGCTACACACTAATATGACCCCTCTTTGGAAAGGTGAGGCTCCCACAGGCCTCACAAGACTTGTCTAAAGGTCCCCCGGTACCAGTTGAAAAATGTATATATGGAGATAGTTTAGTGCCAAAATTAATCATAATTAAAAACATGTTTCCTGATCTTTCTTAAAAGTATGTGGACACATGCTTGTCGAACATCTCATTCCAAAATCATGGGCATTAATATGGAGTTGGTCCCCCCTTTGCTGCAATAACAGCCTCCACTCTTCTGGAAAGGCTTTCCATTAGATGTTGGAACATTGCTGCGGGGACTTGCTTCCATTCAGCCACGAGCATTAGTGAAGTCGGACACTGATGTTGGGTGATTATGCCCGGCTCGCAGTCGGCGTTCCAATTCATCCCAAAGGTGTTCGATGTGGTTGAGGTCAGGGCTCTGTGCAGGCCAGTCAAGTTCTTCCACACCGATCTCAACAAACAATTTCTGTATGGACCTCTCTTTATGCGTGGGGGCAAACAGGAAAGGGCCTTACCCAAATTGTTGCCACAAAGTTGGAAGCACAGAATCGTCTAGAATGTCATTGTATGCTGTAGCATTAAGATTTCCCTTTACTGGAACCAAGGGGCCTATCCAAAACCATGAAAAACAGCCCCAGACTATTCCTCCTCCACCAAACGATGCTTGGCATTGCTCATGGTGATCTTAGGCTGGTGTGCGGCTAATCTGCCATGGAAACCCAATTCATGAAGCTCCCAACGAACAGTTATTTTGCTGACGTTGCTTCCAGGGGCAGTTTGAAACTCAGTAGTGAGTGTTGCAACTGAGGACAGAAGATTTTTTCGTGATACGAGCTTCAGCACTCGGTGGTCCCATTCTGTGAGCTTGTGTGGCCTACCACTTTGCAGCTGAACCGTTGTTGCTCCTAGACGTTTCCACTTCACAATAACAATACTTAAAGTTGACCGGGGCAGCTCTAGCAGGGCAGACATTTGACTAACTGACTTGTTGGAATGGTGGCATCCTATGACGGTACGACATCAAAAGTCACTGAGCTTTTCAGAAAGGCCATTCTACTGCCAATGTTTGTCTATGGCTGTGTGTTCGATTTTATACACGTCTCAGCAACGAGTGGCTGAAATAGCCTAATCCACTAATTTGAAGGGGTGTCCACATACTTTTGTATTTACATTGCATTTGGAAAGTATTCCGACCTCTTGACTTGTTCCACATTTTGTTACGTTTCAGCCTTATTCTAAAATGGATTAAATTCAATCTACACATAATTCCCCATAAAGACAAAGCAAAAAAAAAAAGTTTTTTAGACATTTTTGCAAATGAATAAAGGAAAATGTATTTACATAAGTATTCAGACCTTTTACTCAGTACTTTGTTGAAGCACCTTCGGCAGGAATTACCACCTCGAGTCTTCTTGAGTATGACGCTACAAGCTTGGCACACCTGAATGTGGGGAGTTATTCCCATGCTTCTCTGCAGATCCTCTCAAGCTCTGTCAGGTTGGATGGGGAGCGTCGCTGCACAGCTATTTTCAGGTCTCTCCAGAGATGTTCGATCGGGTTCATGTCCGGGCTACTTAAGGACATTCAGAGACTTGTCCCGAAGCCACTCTTGTGGGTTTTTGGCTGTGTGCTTAGGGTTGTTGTCCTGTCCTGTCTGAGGTCCTGAGCGCTCTGGAACAGGTTTCATCAAGGATCTCTCTGTACTTTGCTCCCTTCATCTTTCCCTTGATCCTTACTAGTCTCCCAGTCCTTGCAGCTGAAAAACATCCCCACAGCATGATGCTGCCACCACCATGCTTCACTGTAGGGATGGTTTCATGTTTCCTCCTGACGTCACTTCCCTGACCAAGGACCTTCTCCCCCGATTGCTCAGTTTGGCCGGGCGGCCAGCTCTAGGAAGATTCTTGGTGATCCAAACTTCTTCCATTTAAGAATGATGGATTCCACTGTGTTCTTGGGGACCTTCAATGCTGCAGACATTTTTTGGTACCCTTCCCCAGATCTGTGACTCAACACAATCCTGTCTCAGGGCTCTACGGACAATTTCTTTGACCTAATGGCTTGGTTTTAGCTCTGACATGCACTGTCAACTTATATAGACAGGTGTGGCTTTCCAAATCATGTCCGATCAACTGAATTTACCACAGGTGGACTCCAATCAAGTTGTAGACGCATCTCAAGGATGATCAATCGAAACGGGGTGCACCTGAGCTCAATTTCGAGTTTCATATAGCAAAGGGTTTGAATACTTATGTAAATAACATTTTCTTTTTTGTTTTTAATGAATTCATTTTAAAAACCTGTTTTAGCTTTGTCATTATGTGTGTAGATTGATGAGAGGGGAAAAAATATTGAATCCATTTTATAATAAGGCTGTAACGTAATAAAACGTGGAAAAAGTCAAGGGGTCTGAATACTTTCCGAGTGCACTATTAGGGTTGCAACGTGTTGGAAACTTTCCGGTAAATTTCCATGTGATGTTAAGCCCGGAAATTTGGGGAATTTTGCTTAAATTTATCACAAGTTAGCTTATAACAGTGAACCTTTTTTTGTGAGATACACAAGGCAATTCTAGGTTTTGTGGCATTTTTTGGTTAAACTATCCCTAGTTCAATGGAATTGCAACCCTCATGCATTCTTCCATTACATGTGCAGCGCACTCTTCCGTCAAGTACAGTTGAAGTTGGAAGTTTAAATACACCTTAGCCAAATACATTTAAACTCGGTTTTTCATCATTCCTGACATTTAATCCTAGTAAAAATACCCTGTATTAGGTCAGTTAGGATCACCACTTTATTTTAAGAATGTGAAATATCAGAATAATAGTAGTGATTTATTTCAGCTTTTATTTCTTTCATCACATTCCCAGTGGGCCAGACGTTTACATACACTCAATTAGTATTTGGTAGCATTGCCTTTAAATTGTTTAACTTGAGTCAAACGTTTCGGGTAGCCTTCCACAAGCTCCCCACATAAAGTTGGGTGAATTTTGGCCCATTCCTCCTGACAGAGCTGGTGTAACTGAGTCAGGTTTGTAGGCCTCCTTGCTCGCGCAAGCCTTTTCAGTTCTGCCCACAAATCTTCTATGGGATTGAGGTCAGGGCTTTGTGATGGCCACTCCAATACCTTGACTTTGCTGTCCTTAAGCCATTTTGCCACAACTTTGGAGGTGTATTTGGGGTCATTGTCCATTTGCGACCAAGCTATCTGATGTGTGGAGACATTTCACTGCAGCTAATGTAGAAGGAAAAGTTGTGTACATTTGCAAATACTGTGCCGAATCGTATGTGAAGAATGCAACAAAGATGCTGAATCATCTGGCCAAGTGCATAAAGTTCCCTCAGCACTCACAACAAGCAACCTCTGACAAAAATTCCCTCTACTTCTATTCAAGGTGAAAATGATGAATCAGACACCTTATCGATAGCAACAGCTCATGGTCCTCTTTGGAATCAAGTTTTTTTGACTCGCTGATGAATGTCTTGCTCGAGCTGTGTATGCAACTGGTTCACCTCAGATGCTCACAGGCAATGTGTATTGGAAGAGATTTCTGAATGTTCTTCGCCCAGCATACACCCCTCCAACCAGACATGCTTTATCTACTCATTTGCTGGATGCAGAGTTCAACAGAGTTCAAGTGAAGGTCAAGCAAATCATCGAGAAGCAGATTATATTGCAATCATCTCTGATGGGTGGTCGAATGGTTGTGGGCAAGGAATAATTAACTACATCATCTCCACCCCTCAACCAGTATTCTACAAGAGCACAGACACAACAGATACACTGGTCTCTACATTGCAGATGAGCTGAAGGCAGTCATCAATGACCTTGGACCACAAAAGGTATTTGCACTGGTGACAGACAATTCTGCGAACATGAAGACTGCTTGGTCTAAAGTGGAGGAGTCCTACCGTCACATCACACCCATTGGCTGTGCTGCTCATGCATTGAATCTGCTCCTCAAGGACATCATGGCACTGAAAACAATGGATACAATCTACAAGAGAGCCAAGGAAATGGCTAGGTATGTGAAGGGTCATCAAGTTATAGCAATAGTCTTCCTCGCCAAGCAAAGTGAGAAGAATAAGAACACTACATTGCAGCTGCCCAACAACACTCGTTGGGGTGGTGGTGTCATCATGTTTGACAGTCTCCTGGAGAGGAAGGAGTCTCTCAAAGAAATGGCCATATCACAGTCTGCTGAGATCCTCCTGGATGATGTATTTTGGGAGAGAGTGGTAAGCAGCCTGAAACTCTTGAAACCTATAGCAGTAGCCATTGCACGGCTTGAGGGAGACAATGCCATCCTGTCTGATGTTCAGACTCTGCTTGCAGATGTAAGAGAAGAAATCCATACTGCCCTGCTCACTTCACTGTTGCTCCAAGCAGAGGAAACTGCAGTTATGAAATACATCAAAAAGCGTGAAGACTTCTGCCTGAAGCCCATTGTTGGACCCCAAGTATGCTGGCAAGAGCATCCTGTCTGGTGCAGAGATCAACAAGGCCTATGGTGTCATCACTACCGTGTCTCGCCACTTTCTTGGCAGTCTGGCAAAGTACACTTCCAAGCAAGGGCTTTGGGATGGAGATGCAATATGGCAGTCGTGCCAACATATCTCATCAGCCACCCGGTGGAAGGGTCTTTGTGGATCTGAGGCTCTTTCCCCTGTTGCCTCATCATCCTCCAAATCCCACCAACATCAGCCACCTCAGAGTGCAACTGGTCCTTGTTTGGGAACACGCACACCAAAGCATGCAACAGGCTGACCAATACAAGGGTTGAAAAATTGGTGGCCATCTGGCCAAATTAGAGATTTTGAGGCTGACAGCATGCCATCCTCAACAGGGTTGGAAAGTCACAGTGAAGATGAAACCTCAGTCTTATGTTCAAGAGGTGGACATTGAGGAGGTCCAGGGAGAAGACATGGAAGCCTGAGAGGAAGACAACCAAAGCTTTAGTTTCTAGACTATCATTTTACAGATGTATGTTGAAAACGTTTTTAGGAGATGCGATGGATCATTGGGGATCATTCAATATTCCCTTTCTTTTGTTGTTCAGTGAAATCATCCCATGTGAAGAGACTACTCGTTTAATTAAAGTTCAATTTGTAACTAAATTGTTTTTTTTATTTCTATTGGAAGGTTTTAATCATTTGCAATTATGTCTAATTATAATAAGGTAAATGTTTCATGTTTCGTTCTCCATATGATATAAGTATATCCAATGCAAAAAAAATCTACATTTTAAATGTATTAATATTAATTTGCATATATTTCCATTAATTCCCATGGAAAGTTTCCACCTCTGAATATTCCCCAAAATGTGCATCTCTCAGACACTTCAGAATAAACATCCTTTTGATTTTTTGGGTGGGGGGGCTATCTGTTGTTCTATGTGTTTGTATGGGCTAATGGAAAAAGTTTATATTTTAAAATTCAAAAAACAGTAAGTAAGGCCAACATTGTAACATTGTTTTTTTTTCTTCATATTATTAAATTCTAAATCAAATCTCAAAATGATCCTTGTTATGACCTTCATAATACGCTTCCATATAGCTCATTAGTAGAACCCCTCTCCCCTGGATTAGACAGGGCTTAGACTGCTATGGATTTTTAATAGAAAATGACTCAAGTGAAAGTCACCCAGTAAAATACTACTTGAGTAAAAGTCTTAAAGTATTTGGTTTTAAATATACTTAAGTGTCCAAATTAAAGGTATAAATCATTTCCATTTCCTCATATTAAGAAAACCAGACGGCATGTTGTTTTTTTAGCCAGGGGCACATTCCAACGCATAATTTACAAAGTATTTGTGTTTAGTGAGTCCGATAGATCAGCGGTAGTAGGGATGACCAGGTATGTTCTCTTGAGTGTGTAAGTTGCATTTTCCTATCCTGCTAAGCATTCAAAATGAAATGAGTACTTTTGGGTGTTAAGGAAAATGTATGGTGTGAAAAGTACAAGGTTATCCACCTGACCAGTGTGGCATATTAACAAGCTGATTAAACAGCATTATCATTACACAGGTGCACCTTGTGCTGGGGAGAATTAAAGGCCACTCTAACATGCCGTTTTGTCACACAACACAATGTCACAAATGTCTCAAGTTTTGAGGGAGAGTGCAATTGGTATGCTGACTGCAAGAATGTTCACTAGAGCATTGAATATTAATTTCTCTACCATAAGCCGCCTCCAATGTCGTTTTAGAGAATTTGGCAGTACCTCCAACCGGCCTCACAGCCGCAGACCACATGTAACCACGCCAGCCCAGGACCTCCACATCCCGCATCTTCACCTGTGGGATCTTCTGAAACCAGCTACTCGGACAGCTGATGAAACTGGGTTTGCACAACCGAGGAACTTATGCACAAACTGTCAGAATCCGTCTCAGGGAAGCTCATGGGCGTGCTCGTTGTCCTCACAAGGGTCTTGACCTGACTGGAGTTCGCCGTCGTAACTGACTTAAGTGGGAAAATGCTCACCTTCGATGGCCACTGGCACACTGGAGAAGTGTGCTCTTCACAGATAAATCCTGTTTTCAACTGTACTGGGCAGATGGCAGACAGCGTCGTGTGGGCGAGCGGTTTGCCAATGTCAACGTTGTGAACCGAGTGCCCCATGTTGGCAGTGGTTTTATGGTATAGGCAGGCATAAGCTATGGACAACAAACACAATTGCATTTTATCACTTAACCACCATGAAGTTCATTTTATTTAATCTGTCTATAAACTCTTAATGTGTTTCATGCGGTAGTGGTAGTACAACGTAGTATTTCATCCTGTGACTCCAAGTTTTCTTCAACATGGTTTATGATATCAATATTTGCACATAAAGGAGTTTCCAAGACAATTGATGCATAATGATTTTTTCGACACACAGATCCCACCATGTCGAACGAACAAATTCTCTCTCAAATTCTCTCTCGACATTTGACATTGTACCGACACTTCCTGTTTCCATCACGCCTGTCATTTTTTTTTATACTGCATGACTTGACTCACATAAAAACTGTGGATGGAAACGTGCTTGTTTACAGAGTATCCTGCATACATACACAAGGAGAAATGCAGCTGTAAAAGTCAGATTGCATTTTATTTTGTGGTCAATTAACAATTACCTGAAACCTCTTCTACTTCCAATAGATCTCAAAGAGCTCTTTGAGCGCTCGGGTACCGACCCCGCCTCTCAGGGAATGTCTTACCAAGTCCTGAGGAAATTCTTTGACACAGCAACGCCAGACCCCCATAGCCTGGAACGCTATGACAAAGACGGGGACCAGAGGTTCTCACTGGCTGAAATGAAAGCTGCTGCAGGTCTGTGAGAAGAGGAGTGTCAGAGGCAGCAGTGGAAGGAGAAGAGGTCTCTGGTGTGTGTGTGGAGTGCCACACAGTAAAGACGGTTGCACTTTTATTGAACTGAGTATTTAATAACAAACTGAATGTGGAACAGTAGCACTGGTATCCCCCCCGCCCCTTACACACCTTACTGGTCCTACACGCCTACGCTAGAGTAAGCAACACAGATCCAAGCTTTGATATTTCTTATTATTTTCCAAAACAGTTCACAAAATTGTACTTTTCAGAAAAAAATGTTTTATTCATTTATGACCAGTTGATGTCAAATGAATTGTTGAGAAAGGTCAAAATATCACTTATTGTAATGTAGTTCCTACCACACACACACACACTCCCATTTTAGATCAGTTCAGATCGTATTTTCTGTCTTTATCCATTTTGTTTTAAGTCTTGAGTTATTTTCTGCATTCTTATTTTGAATTTTAATGTAACACAGAGACTGTAGACATATCCTTAACCCAACCATAGTTTATTTTTAAGTTGTTTTTAAGTCTGCAATATTTGAAGGGCTATA
The DNA here is from genome assembly GCF_901001165.1 of Salmo trutta. Classification (NCBI taxonomy): domain Eukaryota; kingdom Metazoa; phylum Chordata; class Actinopteri; order Salmoniformes; family Salmonidae; genus Salmo; species Salmo trutta. Next base: position 15,179,233 of record NC_042987.1, on the reverse strand, counting down.
AACACACACTTTTAACTAGTTCAGAATGAATCATGTTGAAATATTAACTCCTGAAGCATATGTAGCAATAATACAATGTAAATTAGCTTATACCAATGGACTATAGTGATCACTTCAATTTGCAGTATATTCAGTACCAGTCAAAAGTTTGGACACCTTTTTCTTTATATTTACTATTTTCTACATTGTAGAGTCATAGTGAAGACACAAACTATGAAATAACACATATGGAATCATGTAGTAACCAAAAAAGTGTTAAACAAATATATATTCTTCAAAGTAGCAACCCTTTGTCTTCTCTCCAACCAGCTTAACCTGGAATGCTTGTCCAACAGTCTTGAAGGAGTTCCCACGTATGCTGAGCACTTGTTGGCTGCTTTTCCTTCATTCTGCTGTCCAACTCATCCCAAACCATCTCAATTGGGTTGAGGTCGGGTGATTGTGGAGGCCAGGTCATCTGATGCAGCACTCCATCACTCTCCTTTTTGGTCAAATAGCCCTTACACAGCCTGGAGGTGTTTTGGGTCATTGTCCTGTTGAAAAACAAATGAGTCCCACTAAGCGCAAACCAGATGGGATGGCGTATCGCTGCAGAATGCTGTGGTAGCCATGCTGGTTAAGTGTGCCTTGAATTCTAAATAAATCACTGACAGTCACCAGCAAAGCATCCCCACACCACCTCCTTCATGCTTCACGGTGGGAACTACACATGCGGAGATCATCCGTTAACCTACTCTGCGTTTTACAAAGACCAAGCGGTTTGAATCAAAAATCGCAAATTTGGACTCATCAGACCAAAGGACAGATTTCCACCAGTCTAATGTCCATTGCTCATGTTTCTTGGCCCAAGCAAGTCTCTTCTTTTTATTGGTGTCCTTTAGTAGTGGTTTCTTTGCAGCAATTTGACCATGAAGGCCTGATTCACGCAGTCTCCTCTGAACAGTTGATGTTGAAATGTGTCTGTTACTTCTACTCTGAAGCATTTATTTGGGATGCAATTTCTGAGGCTGGTAACTCTAATGAACTTATCCTCTGTAGCAGAGGTAACTCTGGGTCTTCCTTTCCTGTGGCGGTCCTCATAAGAGCCAGTTTCATCATAGCACTTGATGGTTTTTGCGCCTGCACTTGAAGAAACTTTGAAAGTTCTTGAAATGTTCCGTATTGACTGACCTTCATGTCTTAAAATAATGATGGACTGTCGTTTCGCTTTGCTTATTTGAGCTGTTCTTGCCATAATATGGACTTGGTCTTTTACCAAACTGGGCTATCTTCTGTATACCACCCCTACCTTGTCACAACTGATTGGCTCAAATGCATTAAGAAGGTAAGAAATTCCACAAATGAACTTTTAACAAGGCACACCTGTTAATTGAAATGCATTCCAGGTGACTACCTCATGAAGCTGGTTGAGAGAATACCAAGAGTATGAAAAGCTGTCAAGGCAAAGGGTGGCGACTTTGAAGAACCTCAAATTTAAAATACATTTTTATTTAACACTTTTTGGTTATATGATTCCATATGCTATTTCATAGTTTTGATGTCTTCACTATTATTCTACAATGTAGAAAATAGTAAAAATAAAGAAAAACCATGGAATGAGTAGGTGTGTCCAAACTTTTGATTGGTACTGTAAGTGTTGTGTGTAGTACAGAAGAAAGACCAAAGTAGGCACACCTGGCTGTGATAATGTAACTGGTAGTGAGAAAAGCACTGATCCCTCTTTATTTTATTTTGTCATTTTGTGTGGGCCTTTACATGATGAAATGCAAATGTACAAATCAGGACATGTCAAATCACTCAACACTGTCGTATGATGTAAATATGGTAGAATTGTTTTATATGGCATCATGTAAGATTGACTTACTTGGGGGGGGGGACTTGGGCTGCTTTGTATAGCTAGAGGACTGTAGATAATCCTCAGCATTGTAACGGAAATTGTTTTATGAAGTTGTGCTTTGCATGTTTCTCAATGTAACATGAATAAATGTGTAATTTATCAATTTAACATAAAGGACTGTTTGAAAGTAATTTTGTTTTGCAGGGTAATGGTGTGGAATTCTGTAACTCAATTAGGTCAAACAGATTTTGAATTATCATTTAGATTTCCGACAGGAATATTTTCCCTACAAAGATGTGTGCTTTGGGAATTTTATGAATGTTTTGTGCGAGCACTAATGAATAAATCAAAATGTGGATTAACTGGATTTTACAATGTGTAGTTTCCATACTTTTTCAAGCGTTAGACGGTATTCAAGTCAAGGTTCTCATAAAGGAGGACTCTGTAGTTTCTGTTTTGGAATGCAGTGTATCATGTACCAGTATGCACCAGGTTCCGATAATGAGGAACAGATGGGGTGTTAATTGAATACGTTTTGTTTGTATTAGCTGTGATGGTATATTTGATGTGTAACCACAGAGGAAACTAAATTAGTGTGCATTTTATTATGAGTTTGAGCTGTGTGTAAGGGATCCAGGAATGAGAATTTATGATTATTTCTCCCGTTCATTTTTTTAATGAATGCTGATAGTACAGTATTTCTGCAACTGTGTGACAGTCTGACAGTAGAAAAACAGCATTTACCACAAAAGCATGTTATATAGACATAAAAACTGTAAAAGACAACACTTTTAGACATTCAATATCCTCAACAAATGTTTGTCATTGACATGGAGGGAGGAAAGAAGCGGCTTCCTATGCAACTTCACTCTTATTTATAATCTGGAGAAACCTTTTGATGAAGTTAGGGTCAAAAGGCCCTGGGAATTTTAAGCAAGGGCCCCTTTGGCCCTCCAGTCCCTTGACAACAAGTGGAGCAGCTCTTCTTCATCCTCATCACTTCTGCTGGAGTCTTCCTGGTCTTCTGTTTTCTCCTTCACAACCTTCTTCACCACATCTTGCTTATCTCTCAATACCTCAACCCTCCGGTAACATTCAATTTGCTCATCGATTTCATCAATCTGACGCTCAAGACGACCCTCCTCGTCATCCTCTGCTACAATGGCCTCTGATTTGGTGTTCACCTGCCGCATTTCCTTTTGGAACTCTTCCCACTCCTTATCCATTTGATCTTTGGGAGCATCGACATTACGGACTTTGGCATCTCTCACTGGGTCGTCAAAGAAGCCTTCTGGTAGCGCTTCAGGTGTATTTCCCTTCTCCACACTCTTCTCAGTTTCATCTGGTTTGAGGATAGACCCTGAATGAGAAGCAGGTGGGACAGCTGGAATGGTGCTGTTGTCGAAGAAATCAGATGGGAGTCCTGGGTCGGGTTCCCCCTTCTGCACACCCAAGCTAGAATCTGCCCCCTGGTCACCAGCCTCCTCTTCATCATAGACTCCGGCCAAAAGACTCAGCCCAGCAGATGTCGTTTTTTTCAATATTCCAGGTAGTTTCTTCGGCCCAGGTGGGGCAGGTTTAGCAAAGAAATCATCAGGTAGCCCTGACATAGATAACTGCTCTGTACTTGCCACTGGTTTAAACTTCTTCCCATTCGCGTCTTCAGAATCCAAAGCTTTCCTTTTAAGCGGAGGCTGGGGTCCTTGACTTGTAGAACTTTGTTTAGACCCCTTGAGCTCGGAAACTTTCTCCTTGTGCTGTTTTCCAAGAATGTGAGTCTGCCACAATAGTTCATTCTTTACTCGCTCGTTGCAGAGTACGCAGCTAAGGTGATCGAGACTGTTGTACTTGGCGTATGGGGATTCGACACGTTTCTTCTTATCTATCGTTTGCCTTTGTTTCTCTCTCATTAACCGTCGCAGTTCATCTTGATGTATCACTTTCTTCAGCTTATTTTTTGGAGGCATTCTTTCATTGAGTTTCAAACCAAATTTCAGAAAGCTTGGGAAAGAAGAAAAACACGGAGTGTCTTCATTGAAGACCCGTAGTAGGCGTCAAACATATTGCCAGATTTAAGTTTGAGAACAAATACTGTAAATTATACCTAACGATGGTACTTTTACATTGCATGTATCATCACGAGTTTACAACAATATATTTTGTGTGCTTTAAAAAATATATTTCGCGTTTCTAAATAGATGATGCACAACTAATTATCGCGATATCTAAGGGAATGTGGTCTGATGTTTGTCATTCTCGTGAGATACTAAGCGGAAAATGGCAGATAGTCTTTTCACTCGGTAATCTTGTTTTCTAGCTACTTAGTTAACCAAGGCAAGCAAACAACCGCACTGCAAGCTGCAACGAGCAAATTTTTTGAAACAAGTTTTATCAAGGATGTAGCCGAAAAATTTGGTATTTCCATTCTTAATCGATTGTTACAATAGTGAGAGTATATTTTCCATCTGCATTGTTTTTACGTGTGTGTGTGTGTTGTTTCTGCTGTTGTCAACACTGCACCTCTACCCACATCCATTCTATGTTAGCACAACTGCTAGCTAGGTTAGCTAAATACTAACTGTTAAGGTAGCAATTGCAGGTGTCGTTGGCAATTAGTCAACATCATTAATACAACATTTATTTTAGGTAGTCTGCTTGCTGGTTAGTTACGTTAAATCATGACCGGGGAAAAGATTCGCACGTTGCGGAAAGACCATAACAACAAGCCTAGTAAGGATGGGGATATAATGGAAACCTATGATGAATCTACAAATGGGACAATATCATCTCCAACCCCCAACGGTACCATCATCACGTACAAATCAAACAAGAACCATAACAAGACGGTGAAACCTTTGGTACTGCAGCAGCTGTCGAATATCAATGCAAACAATATCAATGGCAATCAATCAGTTGTCAGCATCATCGATGACAATAACAAGAACCCAATCCTTCTGACCAATGGCAATGAGGGCTTCAATTTGGAATTCCCTGTTCACGAATGTGTGTTCAAAGGAGATGTGCGTCGCTTGTCCTCACTCATTCGGACCCAGAACATCTCCCAGAAAGATGTACATGGTGAGTGCATGGTAACCCATACCCATTTATAGACGCTAACTACCTTTAGCGCCTGTTGCTGATAGCTAGTATCTTCTGTCAGGGGGTGTTTTGATAAGGCCCGAACGCCCGTTAAAACGGCTTTCATATCAGCAGGAAATAATTGTCAAAAAACAAAGGTTAAATTACTACACACCTTTTTTTATAAGGGTAGTGTTCCCATACAGCCATATTTCCATGTTACAGCGCATGTTTATGGAAGACATTGGCAGCCACTTGGGCTTCAGCTGTTTAGCATCCTCCGAACACCTGTATGTATGAATAACTGTGGAGGAAGTGTAGTTTGTCAACTGGAGGCACACAGCGTATGGATCTGTGCAACACTGCTACAGTATATGTGTCTTTTTTTTGTTTGAAAGATTATTTCTAGCAGATATGAAAGGTAAAGGGCATAACAGGATATTTTAAACTGTTTTGCAAGCAGTGATTATTGACGTTTCTAAACGTTAAAACACAGAGTCAGAATTGGAGTTAACATGCAGCAACCGTGGGAGTTAACTGCTGAAAACCCTACGGATAAGAAGGGTTTTCAAAATCTAGGTAACCAGAACTTAGTACATGTAACTGATCTAGGAAATCACATAGCTAGGCTATCACTTCTACTTCTGGAGCCATGAAATCTTACCTGACAATCATGTGACCAACATAGTCAGTGCTTGCTCACAACAAGTACATTGAATTACACAAACATTGTCCTTGTGCACCAGCTGTGACAAATTATCTCATAACAGTTATCTGTCTATCTTTCCAGGAAACACACCTCTTCACTTAGCTGTGATGATGGGCCACAAAGGTAAAGGCTTTGACTTTTGTAATCAAAAATATCTGATATGGAGAATAACAGATACATGGGCAGGACAGAGACATGCAAACAGCCTTGTTTCCCATTGGGAGCAGACTGCCTAGTACATCTGTACTACTTTTCTCTAAACATCACATATCAGCCGAGTTTGACAGGATGCTTTGCCTCATATTCTCATCTCTGGCCTAAATCTAAGCCCAGCCAGGGGTTTTGCCATTTACATAACATAATCACCATGTTTTCCAGCTCTCCTTCAGTAAATCCTCCATATGGCTTTTTTTTCTGGGATAAATTCCCTTTTTGTTCTGCCGTACTGAGCTTATCCTGGCTGACCTCTGCAGACTGCAGTGTGTTACATAGTCTAGTCGTCTCATAGCAGCGGCTGGTCCCATGGGTGGGACAGGTCCACAGGATCCCTTAATCCCATTGATTAGTCTGACTCAAATGCAAAGCAACATCTCTCTTATGTGAAGGTCATAGACAGTAAATTAACTGTCAAAATGTAATATACTGGTAACATAATTAACTATGGTAATGAGAATCCACTGTCCAAGTACAAAGGCCATGGAGACGGGTAGTAGGCTTAGCCAAAAATAATTCATCTAAAAGTAGCTTGATGTTTGTTAAATTCTTTGTGTTTTTTTTGTGCTACAGAGTGTGCCCTCCTGCTCCTGGCCCATAATGCCCCTGTGAAAGTGAAGAATGCACAGGGCTGGAGCCCCCTGGCAGAGGCCATCAGCTATGGAGACCGACAGATGAGTAAGGATATGGGCTATTTTATATCCTTTTTTGTACCCGGGACCGGAAAGCTATTATTTTATATTATAGATTCTGCATCATTGAACAGTGATGTTCCATCCCTGAGTTTTCTTTACATATATTTTAGTTTATCCTGGATTTAAGTCTACAAATGTACACATTTACACTCAGGTTATCTCAGTTCATGGTCCTCCCTCTATTTGTTTTGTATTTGTTTGACGCTGTCCTAATTGGATCCTTCCTGGGCTGTCCGGCTGTAGACTAACTCTGATTGCTCTCTGATGCTGATGAGAGGTTGGGTTGTAGGTTGCCCTAGCCAGCCAAAGCCATGCAGGGGATTTTCTCTGAGCGCTCTATCCACATCCATACGGCCTGGAACCCAGCCTGGCCAGGGGCTTAGTGTGACTGCGAGGGCACTGAGCAGCTTTACAGCTGGCTGGCTTCCTCTCTGTCTGTTCACATTTAATGCCCCATCCTAATGCTTTTAACACAGCACTGTAAACTAAAGGCCTCAATATATGTTTTATGTGTATTGATTATTTGAATGTTTGTAAGGAATGCCAGTTAAGTGGAGTGTCCTTTTTGAAATGGTGGGAGTAGTGTAGAGATGATTGAATCCAATGCCATGTTTTCCCCGTGGGCTTTACTAGCTTACTGTTTTTTTCTGTTTAATGCCTTGTTAGCAAAAAAATCATAACCTGCATAATATAAAATAATATTATAAATAGGCTAGTTCATCAAAAATTCCATGTGAGTAATTGTTAAGGTTAGGCAAATAATTTTACTCAAATAATACCCAAAGATACTGATAATGTATACTGAACAAAAATAGAAACGCAATATGCAACATTTAAAATGATTTTACAGCGTTACAGTTAATATAAGGAAATCAGTCAATTGAAATAAATAATTAAGGCCCTAATCTATGGATTTCACATGACTGGGCAGGGGCGTAGCCATGGGAGGGCATAGGCCAATCCATTTGGGAGTCAGACCCAACCACTGGGGAGCCAGGCCCAGCCAATCAGAATGAGTTTTGTCCCACAAAAGGGCTTTATTACAGACAAATACTCCTCAGTTTCATCAGCTGTCATCAGCTTCCCGCAGGTGAAGAAGCTGGATGTGGTGGTCCTGGCCTGGCGTGGTTACTTCCCTGTGGCTCAGTTGGTAGAGCATGGTGTTTCCAACGCCAGCATGGTGTGTGCAACGCCAGGGTTGTGGGTTCGATTCCCACGGGGGGCCAGTACACAAAAGAAATGCATGAAATTGTATGAAATGTATGCATTCACTACTGTAAGTCGCTCTGGATAAGAGTGTCTGCTAATTGACTAAAATGTAATGTAAAAATGTTACACGTGGTCTGCGGTTGTGAGGCCGGTTGGACGTACTGCCAAATTCTCTAAAACAACATTGGAGGCGGTTTATGGTGGAGAAATTAACATTGAATTCTCTGGCAACAGCGCATTCCTGGTGTCAGCATGCCAATTGCACGCTCCCTCAAAACTTGAGACATCTGTGGCATTGTGTTTAGAGGTCGACCGATTTAATCGGAATGGCCGATTAATTAGGGCCGATTTCAAGTTTTCATAACAATCGGAAATCGGTATTTTTGGACGCCAATTTGGCTGTTTTTTTTTTTTTTTTTTTTTTTTTTTACGCCTTTATTTAACTAGGCAAGTCAGTTAATAACACATTCTTATTTTCAATGACGGCCTAGGAACGGTGGGTTAACTGCCTTGTTCAGGGGCAGAACGGCAGATTTTTACCTTGTCAGCTTGGGGATTCAATCTTGCAACCTTACGGTTAACTAGTCCAACGCTCTAACCACCTGCTTTACATTGCACTCTTCGAGGAGCCTGCCTGTTACGCGAATGCAGTAAGAAGCCAAGGTAAGTTGCTAGCTAGCATTAAACTTATAAAAAACAATCAATCAATCATAATCACTAGTTAACTACACATGGTTGATGATATTACTAGTTTATCTAGCCTGTCCTGTGTTGCATATAATCGCTTAGGTACACGTTGCTCCAACGTGTACCAAACCATAAACATCAATGCCTTTCTTAAAATCAATACACAATTATATATTTTTAAACCTGCATATTTAGTTAATATTTCCTTCCGACATGAATTTATTTTAACTAGGGAAAATGTGTCACTTCTCTTGCAACAGAGTCAGGCTATATGCAGCAGTTTGGGCCGCCTGGCTCATTGCGAACTGTGAAGACTATTTCTTCCTAACAAAGACAGCCGACTTCGCCAAACGGGGGATGATTTAACAAAAGCGCATTTGCGAAAAAAGCACAATCGTTGCACGACTGTACCTAACCATAAACATCAATGCCTTTCTTAAAATCAATAATATTTTTAAACCTGCATATTTAGCTAAAAGAAATCCAGGTTAGCAGGCAATATTAACCAGGTGAAATTGTGTCACTTCTCTTGCATTCATTGCACGCAGTCAGGGTATATGCAACAGTTGGCTTGTTGCGAACTAATTTGCCAGAATTTTACGTAATTATGACATAACATTGAAGGTTGTGCAATGTAACAGGAATATTTAGACTTAGGGATGCCATCCGTTAGATAAAATACGGGATGGTTCCGTATTTCACTGAAAGGAAAAACGTTTTGTTTTTGAGATGATAGTTTCCGGATTCTACCATATTAATGACCTAAGGCTCGTATTTCTGTTTGATAGAGCAGTCTGACTTAGCGGTGGTAGGCACCAGCAGGCTCGTAAGCATTCATTCAAACAGCACTTTCGTGCGTTTTGCCAGCAGCTCTTCGCTGTGCTTCAAGCATTGCGCTGTTTATGACTTCAAGCCTATCAACTCCCAAGATTAGGCTGGTGTAACCCATGTGAAATGGCTAGCTAGTTAGCGGGTGCGCGCTAATAGCGTTTCAAAAGTCACTCGCTCTGAGACTTGGAGTAGTTGTTCCCCTTCCTCTACATGGGTAACGCTGCTTCGAGGGTGGCTGTTGTCGATGTGTTCCTGGTTCGAGCCCAGGTAGGAGCGAGGAGAGGGACGGAAGCTATATTGTTACACTGGCAATACTTAAGTGCCTATAAGAACATCCAATAGTCAAAGGTATATGAAATACAAATCGTATAGAGAGAAATAGTCCTATAATAACTACAACCTAAAACTTCTTACCTGGGAATATTGAAGACTCATGTTAAAAGGAACCACCAGCTTTCATATGTTCTCATGTTCTGAGCAAGGAACTTAAACGTTAGCTTTCTTACATGGCACATATTGCACTTTTACTTTCTTCTCCAACACTTTGTTTTTGCATTATTTAAACCAAATTGAACATGTTTCTTTATTTATTTGAGGCTAAATTAATTTTATTGATATATTATATTAAGTTAAAATAAGTGTTCATTCAGTATTGTTGTAATTGTCATTATTACAAATAAATAACAAAAATCGGCCGATTAATCAGTATCGGCTTTTTTTTGGTCCTCCAATAATCGGAATCAGCGTTGAAAAATCATAATCGGTCGACCTCTAATTGTGTTGTGTGAAAAACTGCACATTTTAAAGTGCCATTTTATTGTCTTCAGCACAATGTGCACCTGTGTAATGATCATGCTGTTTAATCAGCTTCTTGATATACCAAACCTGTCAGGTGGATGGATTATCTTGGCAAAGGAGAAATGCTCACTAACAATTTGAGAGAAATGTGTTTCTTTACGTATGGACCATTTCTGGGATCTTGTATTTCGGCTCATGAAACATGGGACCAACACTTTACGTGTTGCGTTTTATATTTTTGTTCAGTATGCAAATCTTTATTTCCCTCCTATTAAATTCCCTGTTATATGTTGAGCGGGTTAGCGCTATGACCCTATCACCCCAGCATGTATTAGTATGCAGCTCCAGTCCTGCAGTAGGGATGATTTGGCAGACTGGGGACACAGAGGTCAGGCATGGGAAGGTCAGATCTCAGTGAGGGGTGTGGGGGGCAGGGATCAGAGGAAAGGACAGCATGGCTCTAGCCTCACAGTACAGCAAGGACACGCAAAGGCAGCCAAACTCTGGCCAGTGACTGGGGCAGTAATAGTAGTGGTAAAATGAAAATAATGCAGCGTATACTAGGGCAGTGCTTCCCAACTCCAGTCCTCGAGTGCCCCCAACAGTACACATTTTATTGTAGCCCCAGACAAGCACACCTGATTCTACTTGTCAACTAATCAGCAGGCCCTCCACGAGGTGAATCTGGTGTTTTTTGTCCGGGGCTACAACAAAAATGTGTTATGTTGGGAGTACTGGAGGACTGGAGTTGGGAACCACTGTACTAGGGCTTATTATTGAGAGATACAGAGAGGGAGGCCTACGGCGAGAAGAGAAGGTAATCTCGTATAGATGGAGCCTTGATTTTTCCCCCCCCCCCCCCTTCTTTTTCAATTGCATAAGATCAGATAATGTCATAGTAACTAGGCTTTCAGCTCTCACACACACACGCACTGCGACAGCAGCTCACTCTATGTGTCCATATCCGCCATGCAACACTGCTCTGCCCCTGCAGCGAGTGCTTGCTTTGTCAGCACTTCCTCACACTCAAAATCCCCATTCTAATGTTTCTCACTGGTCAAGATTACTGGATAGAAGATCACCCCAATTATAATTCATTGCATGATAGCACACACTTAGGACTTGTGAGTTTTTGGACAGATTGCTAAGTGGGGTTATATAACTGAGGTTCAGCCTGTATTAAATTGCATATTAGAACGAGCAGTGTGTAAGGTGACTCATGTCATGCGCAGCCTCCCCTGAATACTCTACTGCACCAACAATCCACGGTCCAGATAGCTGGCTGCGTCAGTGCTGAGCATTCATGTCTTGTAACAGTCACACACGTGTGTTTCATGATGACATGCAGCGACGTGACACGCTTTGGAGAGAAGACCTGGGGTCACCTTACCGCTCACTTATACTGTCAGTGTCAGAGTATTATCATCCTAAACCCCATCAGATTACTGTTACAGTATATCACTTGGTTGAATGATTTATCGCTCGTGACTTTCACTGTCATTGAAGTGTGGGTTTGCAAAGTTCACTTTTCACTTTAGTGAACGTTGCTTTTTGAAAGAGCATGTGCCCTTGTAATCCCTTCTGCTGTGTGTGTAGAAACATACACATATAGAATGTCTAGGGCTATGGAATATATTGCCTCTTTTGTGTGGTGTTGGGCCTTGTTAAGGCTTTGTTTTTCTCCCTCCTCTCCCCTCAGTTACGGCTCTACTGCGGAAGCTGAAGCAGCAGTCCAGAGAGAGTGTGGAGGACAAGAGGCCCAAGCTGCTAAGAGCACTGAAAGAGGTGAGGTTCTGACAGCCGACTAGACGAGGGACTACTACAGTGTCTGGTTAGAAATAGGATCTTTGCACTCTATATACATATGTCAAATACTTGAACTGCGCATGGTTTAGTTTGCCTGGTACAGTGGACTAAATGGAATAGTCCCAAAAGCATTTGGACGGATTTTATATGCATTTGAGGCAGGTCTGGTCCACTCCATACCGAGTTTCGGTTTACAACCACTATCTTGCTACACCTTTACCCCTTTTCTCCAACATTAGCATCTGTCCAATGTAACAGCCTCTACCGCTCACCAAAACACACTCTTTCCCTTATTAAAATGCTCTAACAAGTTATGCCTCAAGCTATAAAGAAAAAGTATTGATGGATTTTGTTTGGTGTTTCGTGGCTTGCATGACAAGTTAATAATGTACCACTTTTTTTTCATAGCTTGGGGACTTCTACTTGGAGCTTCACTGGGACTTTCAAAGTTGGGGTGAGTCGACTCTACATCATATGCAGTACATTAAAATAAGCTACAGCGATGAGCCAACATCTCCTTTCACACGCTCTGTCTCCATTCATTGTTATTCTTGGTGGAGGACACCTTAGCCAAGTAGTTTCATTCTCCACTCTAATTAGTGTTCTGTTCCCATTCTATCCTGGCTGTTAGTGTGATGTGTTAATTGCTCAGTGGGTTTGGGGCTCTCTGTCTCTTGGCTCAGGGATTCAGTGCCTAGCCACAGCCGTGTTCATTTATATACCACGTAATGATACCACGTATTATCTCTTCAGTTTCTTGGTTAATCTTATGAATCAAATGCTGTCGATCATTACTTTCTCTTTCTCCTGTCTCATAGTGCCCTTGCTCTCACGGATTCTGCCATCTGATAACTGCAAGATCTACAAGCAGGGGATCAACATCAGGTAAGGCATCAAATACACGTCTGACACAGACGCCAGCTAGCTGGCGTCTGGAACCACTCACCTTCCAGAGTTAACCCTGCACACTCTTTCTCTCCTCTCTCTCCGCTGACAGACTGGACACCACTCTGGTAGACTTCACAGATATGAAGTGTCAGAGAGGAGACCTCAGCTTCATCTTCAACGGAGACGCTCCGCCCGCCAAGTCCTTCTATGTTCTGGACAATGAGCAGAAGGTGTACCAGCGTATACACCACGAGGTGAACTATCTGGTCTACATTTAACATCACCATCCTCCAAGCCAACTGATCTTACAGAAATGCTTGTATTGCAAATGCTTGTATTGACTGAAAGCTCTGCAGGGGGTCACAGTAAAATGAACATTTGCACGGATTCAATATTGTGCAGAAGTCATGTCACCATCCAGCGTGATACTATCTGGCTGACTGCCTGTTGTGTCCCTGCAGGAGTCTGAGATGGAGACTGAGGAGGAGGTGGACATCCTGATGAGCAGTGACGTCTATTCTGCCACCCTGTCCACCAAGTCCATCACCTTCTCCCGCAGTCAGATCGGCTGGCTCTTCAGGGAGGACAAGACGGTAAGCACCCCTCCCAGTCTTGAGTCCTGTTAAGAAGGGGGCAACATGTTTTCAAATGGGGATCTACCTGGAGTTGTCCAATTAGAACACAGATTTCTTTGACCGATTGCAAAACATTTTCCCACAGTGTGTTGTTCTGAATACGACCCTGTGGTCAAACCAGGCCAGTCACTGGAATATAAAGCTTATAATACAATGCGTCTCATAATCTGTGTACTGTATGGGGAATATGGTGCCATAACTCAGCCACCAGTGTGTATTATACATCTGGCTTGTGTCTGTCTCTGAAGGAGAGGGTTGGTAACTTCCTGGCAGACTTTTACTCTGTCAACGGCCTGGTGCTGGAGTCCAGGAAGCGCCGGGAGCACCTGAGTGAGGAGGACATCCTGAGGAACAAGGCCATCGTGGAGAGCCTGAGCAAAGGAGGCAACCTGGTGGAGCAGAACTATGAGGTGAGGGATGGAAGGGAGGCACTAGGATGGAGGGAAGCTTTGGGCCTTTAGTCTCTTCTTCAGTGGTGGTTGTGGTGTGGTGCACATTAGATGGATATAAAAGTAAGCCTTCATGTGATCCTCTCCCTTGCGGTCTTTCCCTCAGCCTCAGAGAAGGCTGTCCCTCATGGCTCCAGGTCCTAACACTATCTCCTGGGAGGAGTACATCTCTGCAGAGCACGTAAAGTAAGCCCTGCATTGTTCCTTTTAAGAAAGGTCAAAGATGACACTACTGTCCAGATGAATTTCAAGCCACTGTGTTTATTATTGAGTTATTGACAATTCGGTGCATTGAAGGTCATTACTAGCAGTGGCTTACTGTTAAACCTCCAAATGTATACGCCAATGATGCTGACTTAGCCAGTGTGTGTTCATCCCTAGGGCACCTCATCTTGGGAGAGAGCTTGTGTGTAAGGAGAGCAAGAAGAACTTCAAAGCGAATGTAGCCATGAGCCAGGACTTTCCTTTGGGCATTGAGTCGTGAGTAGAATCCTTCCTCTTATTGGCTAATAGTCTCTGGTCAGTCTCATCACTGACTGCAGTGCTATTGGAAACGTCCATGTATTGATCACTGTTGTGCACACAGGTTCTAGTTCAACGTATATTAGGCTGTTGCAGATTCGTGTCTAGCTAATTCTTTTCAAAGGCCTCTAATTTAATTTTTTTATTACTTATTGGTTTTATTGTTTAAATGGGACCTCATCAAATAATGTACTGTAAGAACATTTTTGATTTAACCCTGACCCTAATGATTTAGTGTTTCCCCTTTTTTTTCGGTCTTCTTCCAGGTTACTGAACGTGTTGGAGGTCATAGCCCCATTTAAGCACTTCAACAAACTCAGAGAATTTGTTCAATTGAAGCTTCCTCCTGGGTTCCCAGTCAAGCTTGGTATGCATCTACTGTACATTGTGTGGGCACATGGACGATTTTATTTTAAAGTTAAAAAATAAAGTGAAATAATGAAGAAATTGACAAATATTAAACGCTCTAAATAACCCCTCCTATTTCTGTGTGTCAGACATCCCTGTGTTCCCCACTATCACAGCTACGGTCACCTTCCAGGAGTTCCGCTATGATGACTTTGAGGAGTCCATCTTCTCCATCCCAGCGGACTACAAGGAGGATCCCAGTCGCTTCCCTGACCTCTGACCTGGTTGTCGTAGCAACCAGAGGTTCCCTTGTGCCCATTCGGAAACTGACAGAGAAACGAACTCTACCTACCTACACTATTAAAAGGAAAAGAACCAACTAAAGACAGTTGAGATTAAATAAAGGATGCCAATGTATTATTTGATATCTGTCTGTGTGTTCTGATGAAAAAGGGGAATTATCTCTTGGCCCTGAGTTTTTTTCATTTTGTAGATATTTCCTTATAGCAAACAAGAATCAATCATTTTCAGCTGTGTAGCAACAACAGCACAAGGTCAAACTCCAGAAGAGAAGAATTGGGGGGATGAGGAGTTTGAAAAAAATATTTGATGTCATCTCCGTAACAGCTTATTGTTCACCGATTACGTGATCACTGCTTTGTACTGCAAACCAGCTCCTGTGAAACGTTATGGAGTTGGCTTCATCTGTGACATCTTAAGCGTGCACTTCTCCAGGTTTAGCACTCACTGCACCCAGTTTATCTAGCGTCTGCCCTTTGGGGACTGCTCCTTTTTCAACATGTTTAAGTACCCTTGGACATTCATTGCCTGTAAATGACTATGGTATAAATGAAGTGTTAGAAATATAAAGATGTCATAACTGAACTGAGAAAATGTTGTACCAAATGTACTGTATGTATGTCAAAGGAGAAACACTGTGTAGCAATACATTTCCAGTACATAAGAATGTTTTTTTAAACCAGCTGGGAGAAAGTATGGTATAAAACTGCATTCTTACAAAGATATCAACACCCAAGCCTTTTCTCTCTAGTGCAGGTTAGCTCATCTATCTTACCTCCTGGCTATCACTGTCTGTTTCAAGTGACTGTGAATTTAATCGGTTTTGTGTGCGAGAGAGGACTTTAAAGGGTTGTGTGTGTGTGTGTGTGCGTGTGCGAACCCAGATGGGGTATCAGGAAAGCTGTTCTGGTTTGATACTGCACTGACATTAAAGTATATTTAATCGCATGCTACGTTGACCCAATTGGATTACTTGTATACTCTTGAGCATATATTTCCTACACTTGTTATACCTGCTACCATCTCCCTATCCTTTCTGATTATTCAGGAAGACTAACTTCTACCGTATAAATATTGTAATCACACTAAAACCCTTTGGTCAAATGTACTTAGGTGGTTTAAGCATAAACTACAACTTTCATTGAGTGTATACCTGTCTGTATTACTTTACAGACTTTTCTGTACATTTCAATGAGCTTACAGTTGAACGGTATAAGCTCATTAAAATGTAAGATCCATATGGTTTTTGAAATCAGTACCTGGCTTCGGGCCTACTGGTATTTCTAAATGTATTGCAGCTTTCCAACTTCCCATCCCTTTAAATAAAGCACCAGCACCATCATGTCTCAGCACTGTCTGTTTCTTTGTATTTTATTCAGTGGTATTTTAATTGTAGTCTCCAGCAGACTGTAGCTAGGTGTCTCTGAATCCATGGAGTCAAGCCTCCAAGACATTGGCCATAATCCAATGGGAGTGTAATTTGGATTCAATCAGATCAGCGTTAACCCATGGTAGCCGACATGTATACCTTAATGCTTTTGTCGGCGGTGTAACTACGTTGGAGCTGTCAAATTGATGAATGGCTGCTCTTGTGGTCATTGTCACGAAACCACACCCATCCTTATACCCTACCCATGTTACAAGTTAATGAGAAAGTGTAGGTTATATACCCGTGAATGCAGTCTCCACGAACACGACACCATTGCCTTTAAATCACACTGAACTTCCACGATACGGATCGAATAGAGCCCCTGGCCTAATTCTCTATAGATCAACCAGGCCTCAGATAGCTCAGCATTTGATACTGAGTCATACAAGGGCCCATGTTAAAACTTTGCCCTAAACCTAAAATGAGCACCTGAAGTTTAAATCAAATCTTTCCCCAGGTTTTTATTGTATATAAAAAGTCACTGATAAAACAATACAAACTTCTAAGAATTACAACAAGCATCAGATCTACTGTGTATTGTGAATAGGTGAGAGATATAAGGACAGGTTATAGCGCCACAAGACTCAGTATAGGTATACATCTTCCGTAAAATAACGGATGGGATATAAACACAATATACCACGTATAGGAGTGACAGAAAAGAGTAGATGGTGAATTTATTGAGGCGACTTCAATACAGAAGCTCAATAATAAAAAGCTAAGTCCACAGCGCTGTTCTATGTAGCAGCCATGTTGTCTGATGACAATGGACATACAGTGAACTTGTCAAGCAGTGTAACTGGCTGCTTCTGCTCCTAGCAACGTGTAGAAACTAGATTTAAACTACAAAAAATACACAAATGCCATTATCATCATCATGTGCTTGAAAAAAGAAAATCAAGTTGCACGCTTTGCCAAATAGTATCCACTTTCAAATTACAGCAATAAAACTTTCAACCAACCACAACCTTTTCACATTTTCACCTTCAAAATAGGAACAAATAATTAATGATACATACAGAAAATGATGACAAAACAGAAACATCTTTTGGTTCATCTTCTACTTGATCTATTTTGTCTAGTCAATCCAAAAGGAAAACTAACAATTCAACTGAGATAAAGAAGGGTTGAGTTGAATGAAGCACGAATACAGTAAGCTCAGTGGGGCATGGAGGTTTTGGTACAATGGAGGGTTGGGTACATAGAGGTCCATACATCCATCTCTATTATTGGGTGACTCAATCACTGACATCCATGTCGTCCTCTTCACGGTGGTCGTCTCCGTTGACTTTGGAAAGCCCAGTGCCATTGCCTTCCACCGAGTGAGGAGACTGGGCTCCGGAGTCCTGGTCGGAATCTTTCTTGTCCAGCCTCTCCCGCTCCTTCTCACTGTCGTAGCCCTGCTCTTCCTCATCATAGTCTCTGGTAACCTGCAAAGACGCCTAAGGAAATTTGAAATGACCAAGTTTAATATTTCGGACACTCATTCCATATTACTTGTTATTCTTTCATATACAGCAAGTAAACGCTAGATCTCTAACAGAGGTCAAAATATAGAAGGAAGAAAGAAAATTAACATTGACATCAAACATGTCATTGGTGCTGACCTTTACATCTCCTTTCTCCCCATCAGTTTTCTCCCTTTCCTTTTCTTTGTCTTTACTCCTTTCTTTCTTTTCCTTCCTTTCATCCCGACTGCGGTCTTTATCGCTCCTGCGCTCACGATCCTTCTCTCTTTCCTTGTCCCTCTTCTTCTCCTTCTTATGTCTGTAGGGAGAGGAGAGTTAAAAGCTTAAGGAACAAAGTCTCCAAATCCAAAGAGAAGTTGACTGTCTAAAATGGCTTATTTCCAGGTTAATTTAAAGAAACCTTGAAATTTGAATCGAAATAAATTATTTGAGTGAGTGTTCTGAGGGCATTTACAGTTACACTTTGCAAACAAAATGTCTCATCATTGTCAGTCTCTAAATAGCAATAAAATACCACTGGCAGCATATTGAAAATGTGTTCACTAAGGAAATTCTCTTGTTCTATGAGAAATCATGAGAATCGAGATCCCCAAAACACCAACCTTCTTGGAGAGGGAGTCCTGGAGACTTTCCTCTTGGGGGATTTCTTAGGAGATCGGCTGGCACTGCGACTCCTTCTCCGCCTTCTATACCCAACAGCATGAAAAAAAAAATTGTAGTAAATATCTGACCAATCAACAACATGTTGGGACAGCATGGTGAAACAGAGCCACAACTCTGACCAATGAAAGCTGCACTAACCGATCGATACTGCGAGACCTCCTGGCAGTACTGTAGCTTTTCGGAGGTGTTTTGGAGCGCTTTTTATCCCGCTCATCTTTCTTCCTATCCCTGTGGATCGGAGACAAGTTAATTACATCTGATCAACATTTCTTACTGTATATTGGGATTAGAGTTGTGATAAGGAGGTAGACAGTAATCGCAGGGCTGTCTCAGAAGTTCAGATTGTGCAGCTTGAGGATTAAGAATGGGTCAAGTGCTCTGTGCTCTGTGGCTCACCTGGATTTGCTTGGTGATGGTCTGCTCCTGTCTTTGGAGTGGGACCTCCCACTCCTCCTTCGGGGGCTCTTGGAGCGTCTCCTGTTCCTGGAGTGCGAGCGTCGCCTTGACCTGCTCTTTGAACGCCTGCAGATCACACAAACACAACATTAGTCTCTACCCTCAATATGAAAACAAACAGAAAAACGTACTACCTTTATTTTTTAACACAATCCAAATTCTTTGTCAGGAGAATAGAGTTTGTGTTCACCTGTGTCTGGAGCGAGAACGGGACCTTCTGCGTCTAGACCTGGACCTGGAACGCGAGTGCTTCCTCTTGCTCTCCTTGTCTGCATAAACAAAACATTAAATTACTTTGGTAGAGCAAATAACAGCTTATAGCTAGGGCTACCAGTAATTTATCAGATATAATATATCCTTTGGAGATGCAATGCTTGGGCTACTCACTCCCAGGCTCGATGGCAGCAGAGATGAGTGACTGGGCCTCTCTGACCCTCTTCATGGCCTCTTCTATCTCTTTGTTGGAGGAGTCTGCCTTCAGGCCCGGATTCATGTTTATGTTCATGTTCATCCCTACACCCATGTGGTTCATTCTGAAGAAGAGGACATTATTTAGTGGTGATTATAAACCGGGTAGTTTGGGTCCTAGATGCTGATAGGCTGAAACAGCATTCCAGCCGTGTGTATATCAGACCATATACTAAGGGTATGACACAAAACTACTTGTTTACTGTCATACTTATGTTGGCAAACGGTTTACAAAGCAATAAGGCACCTCGGGTTTGTGTTATGAGGTGTGGTATATAGCCAATATACATCTGCTAAGCGCTGTATCTAGGCCCTCCGTGCACAAGAACAGCCCTGAGACGTGGTATATTGGCTATATAACACACCTCCTCAGGCCTTATTGCTTAATTAGAACAGACTGGAGGGCCATCCAACAAATGAACAGCTCATAGGTGTTTGATGTCTTGTAATGGACATTTTCTAGAGGCATGATGACTTACTTTGGATCCACCTGCGACATAAACTTCAGAAGCTGGTCAGTGGGAAATGACTGTTGGGGAAGAAGAGTGAAGAAAAGTGTGAAATATATAATATACAAGTTAGATATCTGATATCCTTTAAACATTTCCCTTCAACACCAGCAGTTGTGTGCGGACACAAAAATATCACCAGATTTCAAGCCAACACTCACCTGGGGGTTCATATTCATATTGGGGTTTGGAAACCCGAACGCTGCCATCGCTTCCATGGAGGGACCGCCGAAAGGATTGCCACCCATCTAAAAAAAAAAAACCAGCACATCATTAATCCCTTCATTGTCTATATATACACGAGCGGACTATTATCAAGTCATTAAGACAGATGTTTAATTTGAATAACTTAATTAAGGACCATAGAATTAAATAGAACAATTAAACATTGTATCTCTGTGCTGAAGACCCACCTGTGGATAGGACATGGGGTTTGGTGTTGGGAGAAGTCCTACCTGTGGATTAGACATGGGGTTTGGTGTTGGAAGGAGACCTCCTCCGGGCAGAATCCCTGCAACAGCATTTGCTGGCGCCAGCAGTGACAAAGCTTTAGCCTCCTCCGGGATAACGCCTACAGAAAAACCAAACAGGCATTAGGGGAAGAAGAGAACATCAACGTCTAGACTCTACTAAAAAGGAGAGACATTTTGAAAAACAAAAAAACAGAGATGACTTGCTCAAGTATTCTTCAAAAACATTTGTAAAGCTTTCAATACTGTTACCTTTGATAGCTGCTAGATTTGAGAAGGTTTGTTCCCGTTATTATTTTAATCAGTGTAGATTGAAAAATAACTAAGATTGGGAAAATAGTATATCACAATACACACTACTCCAGTGAACACTGCCAAGATTGTATCACCTGAACGTGTTTTTTAAGTCATGAACCAAACGTTAGCTAGCACAGCGGCTTCTCCAGTGGGGTGTGCTCTCAATTTTCATTTAGATTGAACAAGCGACTCACGTTGGCGGCTTCACTACTAAGGAGCACACAGAGAAAAATCGAGATACACAAAACAAAAAGAATTTCAGAGAGTTGGAGGTCAACAGTGATTACTGACATTTTCTACTACTTACCAGCAATACAGTAATAAGTAGAAAAAAAACCCAGCTAGCATTCACATTTTGGGTAGGTGATATCTACGCTCCCAAGAACCTTACCTGTCACTGCATTAAATATGCAACAAATGAACCAATGCCTTTTGTTTAAGTGTAAAATCATCTTGGCAACATTAGATTAGCTTGTTTGCCTAACATAGTGATCAGAAAAAGAAAAAAAACTATGGTTTCAGATCTCAATGTTGCCATTGCTACCTAAAAAAAGAAAACATACAATATCTTAATCAAGATACAATAGCAAAAATAACATCTTTTTTAATACAGAAGACACACAAACACACACACTCACAAACAACATTTAAAAAGGGCACATGGGGGAGAGAATTTAGCTGCAGGAGACAAAACGGTTGGGTGGTATTTTCAGCGGGGCCTGGTATACAGGACTGGCTGAGCCAGGAAAAAGAACTGTAAAACACAACAACAAAAAAGAAAGACCACTGTTAAAGAGAGAGCACTGAACCAGTTGCCATTGCCATGTGGGGTGGATATCTAAGACAATTAACAACTAGATACAGTCAGGAACCTTAAAGTACAGCATCACTGGTCAACATAGAAAACACACAGACTAGCTATTTTAATCTGCCAATTTCAGGGACAGAGTGGTGAGTGAGTGCATGTAATTTCTTGCTAAATTTAAATCGGATACTATTGGTCGCCCAATTCCCCAAACCAGGAAGTGCCTTAACGTTAAAGGTGAAAAAAGTATGAAATGCAGGTATACCAATAGCTGTGTTATTGAGAAGTGTATGGTTTATTGTTCTGTTACTCTGCTATGGTTTACTTCTTACCACTTGGATCCAATGAGAAAACCAGATTGGACATTATACAGGTCAGATTATTAACACACCTGTTTTGATAAATATGTACTTGTGAGCGGTCAAGTAATATTTGTGTAATACATGTGATATGCATTATAGTATTAACAGTAATATCTATGCTACTGCATTCAATTTAAACTAAAATACCCTAAAGAAGAGAAAATGAGAGAGAAAGAGAGAAGAAAGGACACAGGAAAAAAGAGAAAGAGAAGGGTCTGGGGGGGCTGCTTGAACGCTTGCTGGCCTTTTGTAAATGTCTACAATCCCCTGTTGGCAGGCAGAGGACCACTTTCAGCCATCAAGGAGGGGGCTCTGCTTTTGCCTTCTCCACTACAACAAATCACACACACAAATAACAGAGAGAAGTTTAATAGAGGATAGTCCAATATGGGGGAGAAAATAAAAAGCATGGTTAAGTTTTTATACACATGTAAGTTCATCTCTGCTTTCTTTTGAGGAGGTGCGTCTGTCTGCCCACGGGTCTGGGCTTGTTCAGCCCTCTCAGTCGGAGCAAGTCCCAGTCCCTAAAGCAGACCTTGGTATACTGTGCTTACTGGTGGAGGAGGACAAAGAATTGGCTCTGGAGACAACTACAGACTACTCAAGGTCATCTGTGTTGTTTAGTGTCTACCAAGTCCAACGCATCATGGATGACCTTATGACCTTACAGTGTGGCAGAAACTTTATATAAGACATAATATGTGTATGGTTATAGGTTTGGTCTTTAGTTCCATAGTATACCAAGGGTCTGGGTTGTGAGAGCTGGTATAGACACCTCTCTCATTGCAATTAACAGAGGGATCGTACAAGATAGGACAGGAAGAGTGGCATGACATCATTGATTACAGAATCAGATAGGCTTGTCAGATCAAAAATTGATACTATTCAATTCAATGGGGTTTATTGGCATGGGAAAGATATGTTTACATTGCCAAAGCAAGTGAAACTGATATAATCTGAAATAGTTAGGATACATGTTTAGCAGTGGCTCAAACCACAGGCTCATAGAACTCCATCCTGAAATCAATGGGGGCGTCAGGCGTCACTCTCCCATCACTACATCATACAATCAAGGATCATTCATACAGAAAGGGAAGAACAAAGCACCAACCTTCGGCAAAAGGGACGACGATCAGCGCCCTGTCCACGAAGACTGTGTTGGTCAGATGTTGAGACACCCCCACGGACTCGGACTCTTGGAACTTCACAAAACACACACGCGACGTCACTGGCAGAGGCGATTCACTGCAATAAAAACATGTTTTTGTAGTTAACTAACGTTAGTTAGTCCGCTAGCGACAACATAGTAGATTGTATCTAGCAAAACAACCCCGAAGTAGCTAAGCAACCTATTGTTACCCAACTATAGTAGTTAATGATTCGCCTTCTTAAGTTTCGCGGACGGCCAGAGATGGGGCCTCCTGATGCTAACGTTAGCATCGTTAATAATACTACATTGAAATCAATCAAATCACAAAGTGGTAGGAAGTGATTAACTAAATAAACAATAACTGTATATAGTTAGCGACAACCGTTCAACAAATATGAGCTACTTACTCTGGTGGAAACAATTTGAGTTCTTCAATGGTTCCAAGAAACCCGAACAGCATTCGCATCTGCTCGGATGTTGTGCTTGGCGACACGTTCGTCACCTGCACTACGTTCGTGGTACAATTCATTTTTTCACCAAATAGTCTAAACAAATATATATAAACAATTACCTCTCAATTTCAGAAGTATTATTCTATAAATATAGCCAATTAGTTGCTATCCTCGTCGAAGGCGTTTTAGAAACTCAAATAAAGATCTCGATTCGTTTCGCCGCCATGTTGTTTAGCTTGAATACACAAAACAGCACATGCGCATTGTGAAAGTCCTGCGGTGATGTAGCTAGTTGTGATGTGTGCCAGTAGAGGTCGCTCTCTCCCAGGAATCAAATGTGAAATTTCTCACGTTTCTGTGGCATGTAATAGACAGTGAATTTGATTTCTAGGCGAATTGAAATAGATGGTGCAACTCAGGCCAAGAGATATTTTATGTTCAGATGGTAATCATAATGATAACAGACATTGACTCTTTGAATATGCTTTCACAAAAGTGAAACAAACAAGCAAGAGCAATTGTTACTCCTCTGTCTGGTCCTCACTGTTGTGCACCATGTCTCTCAGCTCCTTCAGCTCAGTCCAAATCTCAGGGGTGGTGGTATTCTGGCCTATCGTCTGTTTGTCATTCATTTTTGGAGGTCATTTGTATCTGACGCTGTAAAGGGCTGTGGGAGTACACAACCTGTTTTTCGGTTGAAGGTCCCTCTTTATCTCCATAAAGTCTGTAAATGTTTTTGGTTATGTCACTTGACCTCAACCAAGCGCTCTTATAAGACGTATGTGTGCTTTTAGTGTGTTTTCAGTCTGTACTGTGCGTTGTTTGTGAATACACTTTATTACCTTCATATCTAATTCAGTCTCACACACTCCTGTGCAAACACAGACACAGACATTAGTTGTAGTCCAGTCTGGTCTGATCCAGTCCAGGCCACTGACTGATTAGGTAGCCTACAGGTGGAGAAGTGGAGTATGCCACTAAAATACTAGTTCAACTAAAGATAGTTATTGAGCTTATTCCAAAATGACACTAATTAACTACAAGATTGATGTAAAACACTATAACAGGGGGAGAGTAGTTTGATAGTCATGAGGTGAAAACTGAGCCGCACTTCCTAACCTCCTGCCAAATGTATGACCTTATTAGAGACACATATTTCCCTCAGATTACACAGACTCACAAAGAATTCCAAAACAAATCCAATGTTGATAAACTATTGGGTGAAATACCACAGTGTGCAACCACAGCAGAAAGATTTGTGACCTGTAGCCACAAGAAAAGGGCAACCAGTGAAGAACAAACACCATTTAATTTCCCATTTGTACTTTAACTATTTGCACATCATTACAACAATGACATTTGAAATGTCTTTATTCTTTTGGAACTTTTCAGTGTCATTTGTTTTACACTTTTGTTTGAATATGCTTTATTCTATTTAATATGCTTTATTCTATTTCACTTGCATTGGCAAGTGAAATAGAATAAAGCCGATAAATTGAAATTAAATATTAAAAGTGTTTATTTGAAAATATGTGGGAAGAATTGTAACATTTAAAAGCGTGGGGGGAGAGTAGTCTGAATTGGGTTCTGGAGGTATACTCCAACTCACACATCGCACTCATATGCCAGCCATGAGTGTTTCCAAGCCAGTGAGGTTCACATCCACCAGCAGTGCTGGAGAGCTGCACTGGCTGGTTTCTCCTGTAAAGACAACTCACAATGGCCCATGTTCTCTGTGCACTCACTCACCCAGATCAGGTGATACCCTGCTAGGGCAGTGATTGGCTCTTGTCTCAGACCTTCCCCAAGGTGATTGGTTGAGTGACTAGCACCCTGCACGTGACCTCTACAATGAGCTTCCTCCCACATGTTCAGAGGAAGCGTGAATGTTCTTATATAGTTTCACATCAGCCCAGACAATCTCTGTTACGGTTTTATGACAACATTTAAAATTAACTTTTAAAATTAACCATGATTATAGCAAACATTTTTTTATATGTATTATTTCTATGAAAATTCCCACATAGTTAGGAATTTAGTTGTCTGCATTTGTTTCTACTACAAAATCAGACAAACTAGAGTGAAGCATCCTGGGAATATGCAAATCAGGACAGCTGTGATTGGCAAGGAACGGGATAGTTTGGGATTTTGGCAATCTTCTTCCCCAAGTGGATACCACTCATGGATGTAATTTATGTTCATCCCATTTCAATCCAGTAGACAGCAGCAGTGTACTTTAAGAAAATAATGTGTTAGTCTTAGTAAAATGAAAATCATACGATAGAGTGCTTTTAAAAATGTTCTTTATTTATTAACTGTTTATTTTTGATAATTTGGGGCTTTAACCCCAGAACCGCTCCCATCAGAAGGAAGCAACAGGTCTCAAGCCAACTTCATAAAACTGTTAGGTGGATTGCAATATTACAGAGATTATATATTTAATATGTATACATATAAATACCAGGCTTTTTCTTTATTTTTACTATTTTCTACATTGTAGAATAATAGTGAAGACATCAAAACTATGAAATAACACATTTGAGTTACCTCTGCTGCAGAGGATAAGTTCATTACAGTTGCCAACCTCAGAAATTGCATGCCAAATAAATGCTTCACAGAGTTCAAGTAACAGATACATCTCGACATCAACTGTATGGACTTATTTATTTTTTTTAAAAAGTTTTCAAACCGTTTTCACAGTTGGTGGCGACAATACACCTTTTTGGGTGTAGTCCACCATAAATCACACAGAATAATAATAATAAGAAGGCAAATAAGAAGATCAGGCTCCAGGGCAGCGAAACGATTCGTTGTTTGTGGGAGGTCGCGGTCTTCGGCTTCCACGGCTTGAGACATGCGACCAGCATTGATTGCCATGCTCCTCTTGCTGTGCTCCTTCGACTACCCTATCAGATGGGGGAGGAGAGGCAGGAGATGGCTCCCCTGGCGAACGAACCCCGGGCAGCACCGGCCAGTTGGATAACGACAAACAACAAGACGGAGATGCATCCAAATGCCGTCCAGCCACCGGCGTCGAAAAGGTAAACATTCCACTCTGCGGTTTCCCAAGTTTCTTACGTAGGCTGGCGACCTGCGTGATCAAGGAAGCCACCTCAAGCCTATAATCCTCGGCAAGCAAACTATTGCCGCATTGGAACTCTGAGTGATCCAGTTTGTCCTGAAACAAAGCGTAGTAGATACAGCTCCTACAGCGCTGGAACCTTTCATTTACCTCGCCAGACAAAGAGGGCTCTGTTGGAAAACTCATCATCTGGGACTTACTTTGTTAGCTTGATGGCTAACGTTAGTAACTTAGCTAGGTTAGCGGCTCTTTCAAGGAGACTTTAACCTGTCAGTTAAGCAGGATTCCGGGACAAGAAAAAGCGGTCCTAACTGCTAAAAGCCAACCGCGCGGCTGTGCACTATGACGACGTTGGATCGCGCACTCTGATGATGTCTATGCCATGTATTGAATGTAACTGTTGGGGGAAATACTTCTGTTGGTGATGAAAAATTGATGTGCATGGATAACATGCTGACAACCTACGCCTATCCAGTCCCCAGCTCAGGCTATTACATTGCGCCCCGACCCTAAAGTCAAGCCCCAGGGGAAAAAGATGAGAGGGCAAGAGGGTATGTCACTTCTTGAGATGCTAAATAATGATGCTTTTGAGAGCAAAGATAGATGAAAGGGCAGATGGCTTGGAGGACACGGTTAGGAGGAATACGATGAAAGTTGAGGCCATAAGAAAATCTGTTCACTTCATCTCTGGAGAAGTGAAAACCCTCAAAAGTGACATGAAGAAGGGGGGAAGTTAAGGAAAATGAAAAGAAGGTGGCTGAACTCGGGTTTAAGGTGAATGAGGCGGAGAGATACCAGTGCAGGTGGAACCTGAGGCTCCATGGAATTCCAGAGCAGGCGGATGAGGACATCAAACACAGAGTTGTTGACATCTGTGGAGCTGTCATTCCCGAATCAAAGCAAAACTTCAGGAAAATGTAGACATCGGTCATCATTTGGGAAGACTCTAGGATCATCCAGTTCACCAACAGATCTACACGGGATCTTCTCTGGAGGTGAGCAAAGAACTGTAAGTTCCTCATCAAGCAAAAATTGAGGTTCACGGAGGATCTGACCTCTGCGGAAAAAGTGACAAGGGAGAAACTGGTGGCTACAGCTCTAAAGGCAGGGAAAACATCATTCTTTGTCATGCAAGATGGGAAAGAAATGTGGCCAAATCAGAACATTTGACACAGAGCCAGAGTCTATCTCGGACAGAACAGTTAGGCCTAACCACTGCCTAATACAAAGTGTGTGTGTAGAGTAGTCTAAAAGAAACTGAAATTAGAACAGCAGTAGTTGGAGAACAAAACTGTGGGCTGAAATTGGGTTCTGGAGGTATACTCCAACTCACTCATTGCACTCATATGCCAGCCATGAGTGATTCCAAACATGTGAAGTCACATCCACCAGAAGTGCTGGAGAGCTACACTGGCTGGTTTCTCCTGTGAAGACAGCTCACGACAGCCAATATTCTCTGTGCACTCATTCACCCAGAGAGGGTGATGCCCTGCTAGGGCAGTCATTGGCTCCTGTCTCAGACCTTCCCCAAGGTGATTGGTTGAGTGACTAGCACTCTGCATGTGACCTCTACGATGAGCTTCCACCCACAGAAACAGCATTAGAGTAGATCTTGTTATATAGTGCCACAGCAACCTCGACCTCTTCTATAACGGTTTTACAACTACTTATAAAAGTACCGTTTAAAAAGAATCATGGGCAGAGAATATATTTTACATATGATCATTTTTGTTTATCAACAATCCCACCTAGGTACAGTTGTCTGTGGTTGTTTCTGTAACAAAATCATACAAACTAGAGTGAAGAATTCTGGGAATATGCAAATCAAGAAGACAAGATGAGTCATTAAAGGGATAGTTCGGGATTTGGGTAGAGCAGTCTAATAGTAACTGAAATTTGAATTTAAAAAATGTTTTTTATTTAGTTGAAAGAGTAAACGTGAGAGAAAGGGGTACAGTAGTTTGAGAACAAAACTGTGGGCAGAGAGTAGTCTGAATTGGGTTCTGGAGGTATACTCCAACTCACACATTGCACTCATATGCCAGCCATGAGTGATTCCAAACCAATGAAGTCACATCCACCAGAAGTGCTGGAGAGCTACACTGGCTGGTTTCTCCTGTGAAGACAGCTCACGACAGCCAATATTCTCTGTGCACTCATTCACCCAGAGAGGGTGATGCCCTGCTAGGGCAGTCATTGGCTCCTGTCTCAGACCTTCCCCAAGGTGATTGGTTGAGTGACTAGCACTCTGCATGTGACCTCTACGATGAGCTTCCACCCACAGAAACAGCATTAGAGTAGATCTTGTTATATAGTGCCACAGCAACCTCGACCTCTTCTATTACGGTTTTACAACTACTTATAAAAGTACCGTTTAAAAAGAATCATGGGCAGAGAATATATTTTACATATGATCATTTTTGTTTATCAACAATCCCACCTAGGTACAGTTGTCTGTGGTTGTTTCTGTAACAAAATCATACAAACTAGATTGAAGAATTCTGGGAATATGCAAATCAAGAAGCAAAGATCAGTCATTAAAGGGATAGTTCGGGATTTGGGTAGACCAGTCTAATAGTACCTGAAATTTGAATTAAAAAAATGTTTTTTATTTAGTTGAAAGAGTAAACATGAGAGAAAGGGGTACAGTAGTTTGAGAACAAAACTGTGGGCAGAGAGTAGTCTGAATTGGGTTCTGGAGGTATACTCCAACTCACACATTGCACTCATTTGCCAGCCATGAGTGATTCCAAACCAGTGAAGTCACATCCACCAGAAGTGCTGTAGAGCTACACTGGCTGGTTTCTCCTGTGAAGACAGCTCACAACAGCCAATATTCTCTGTGCACATCCACCAGAAGTGCTGGAGAGCTACACTGGCTGGTTTCTCCTGTGAAGACAGCTCAAGACAGCCAATATTCTCTGTGCACATCCACCAGAAGTGCTGGAGAGCTACACTGGCTGGTTTCTCCTGTGAAGACAGCTCACAACAGCCAATATTCTCTGTGCACGCATTCACCCAGAGAGGGTGATGCCCTGCTAGAGGCAGTCATTGGCTCCTGTCTCAGACCTTCCCCAAGGTGGTTGGTTAAGTGATTAGCACTCT
This sequence comes from Salmo trutta, assembly GCF_901001165.1. Taxonomy (NCBI): domain Eukaryota; kingdom Metazoa; phylum Chordata; class Actinopteri; order Salmoniformes; family Salmonidae; genus Salmo; species Salmo trutta. Next base: position 15,149,511 of record NC_042987.1, on the reverse strand, counting down.
TCTCCTGTGAAGACAGCTCACAACAGCCAATATTCTCTGTGCACTCATTCACCCAGAGAGGGTGATGCCCTGCTAGGGCAGTCATTGGCTCCTGTCTCAGACCTTCCCCAAGGTGATTCATTAAGTGACTAGCACTCTGCATGTGACCTCTACGATGAGCTTCCACCCACAGGAACAGCATAAGAGTAGATCTTGTTATATAGTGCCACAGCAACCTCGACCTCTTCTATAACGGTTTTACAACTACTTATAAAAGTACCGTTTAAAAAGAATCATGGGCAGACAATATATTTTATATATGATCATTTTTGTTTATCAACAATCCCACCTAGGTACAGTTGTCTGTGGTTGTTTCTGTAACAAAATCATACAAACTAGAGTGAAGAATTCTGGGAATATGCAAATCAAGAAGCAAAGATCAGTCATTAAAGGGATAGTTCGGGATTTGGGTAGAGCAGTCTAATAGTAACTGAAAATTGAATAATAAGAGTATTTTTTATTTAGTTGAAAGAGTAAACGTGAGAGAATGGGGTACAGTAGTTTGAGAACAAAACTGTGGGCAGAGAGTAGTCTGAATTGGGTTCTGGAGGTATACTCCAACTCACACATTGCACTCATATGCCAGCCATGAGTGATTCCAAACCAGTGAAGTCACATCCACCAGAAGTGCTGGAGAGCTACACTTGCTGGTTTCTCCTGTGAAGACAGCTCACAACAGCCAATATTCTCTGTGCACTCATTCACCCAGAGAGGGTGATGCCCTGCTAGGTAGGGCAGTCATTGGCTCCTGTCTCAGATCTTCCCCAAGGTGGTTGGTTAAGTGACTAGCACTCTGCATGTTACCTCTACGATGAGCTTCCACCCACAGAAACAGCATTAGAGTAGATCTTGTTATATAGTGCCACAGCAACCTCGACCTCTTCTATTACGGTTTTACAACTACTTATAAAAGTACCGTTTAAAAATAATCATGGGCAGACAATATATTTTACATATGATCATTTTTGTTTATCAACAATCCCACCTAGGTACAGTTGTCTGTGGTTGTTTCTGTAACAAAATCATACAAACTAGAGTGAAGAATTCTGGGAATATGCAAATCAAGAAGCAAAGATAAGTCATTAAAGGGATAGTTCGGGATTTGGGTAGAGTAGTCTAATAGTAACTGACATTTGAATAATAAAAGTATTTTATATTTAGTTGAAAGAGTAAACATGAGAGAAATGGGTACAGTAGTTTGAGAACAAAACTGTGGGCAGAGAGTAGTCTGAATTTGGTTCTGGAGGTATACTCCAACTCACACATTGCACTCATATGCCAGCCATGAGTGATTCCAAACCAGAGAAGTCACATCCACCAGAAGTGCTGGAGAGCTACACTGGCTGGTTTCTCCTGTGAAGACAGCTCACAACAGCCAATATTCTCTGTGCACTCATTCACCCAGAGAGAGTGATGCCCTGCTAGGGCAGTCATTGGCTCCTGTCTCAGACCTTCCCCAAGGTGATTCATAAAGTGACTAGCACTCTGCATGTGACCTCTACGATGAGCTTCCACCCATAGGAACAGCATTAGAGTAGATCTTGTTATATAGTGCCACAGCAACCTCGACCTCTTCTATAACGGTTTTACAACTACTTATAAAAGTACCGTTTAAAAAGAATCATGGGCAGAGAATATATTTTACATATGATCATTTTTGTTTATCAACAATCCCACCTAGGTACAGTTGTCTGTGGTTGTTTCTGTAACAAAATCATACAAACTAGAGTGAAGAATTCTGGGAATATGCAAATCAAGAAGACAAGATGAGTCATTAAAGGGATAGTTCGGGATTTGGGTAGAGCAGTCTAATAGTAACTGAAATTTGAATTTAAAAAATGTTTTTTATTTAGTTGAAAGAGTAAATGTGAGAGAAAGGGGTACAGTAGTTTGAGAACAAAACTGTGGGCAGAGAGTAGTCTGAATTGGGTTCTGGAGGTATACTCCAACTCACACATTGCACTCATATGCCAGCCATGAGTGATTCCAAACCAGTGAAGTCACATCCACCAGAAGTGCTGGAGAGCTACACTGGCTGGTTTCTCCTGTGAAGACAGCTCACAACAGCCAATATTCTCTGTGCACTCATTCACCCAGAGAGGGTGATGCCCTGCTAGGTAGGGCAGTCATTGGCTCCTGTCTCAGATCTTCCCCAAGGTGGTTGGTTAAGTGACTAGCACTCTGCATGTTACCTCTACGATGAGCTTCCACCCACAGGAACAGCATTAGAGTAGATCTTGTTATATAGTGCCCCAGCAACCTCGACCTCTTCTATTACGGTTTTACAACTACTTATAAAAGTACCGTTTAAAAATAATCATGGGCAGACAATATATTTTACATATGATCATTTTTGTTTATCAACAATCCCACCTAGGTACAGTTGTCTGTGGTTGTTTCTGTAACAAAATCATACAAACTAGAGTGAAGAATTCTGGGAATATGCAAATCAAGAAGCAAAGATCAGTCATTAAAGGGATAGTTCGGGATTTGGGTAGAGTAGTCTAATAGTAACTGACATTTGAATAATAAAAGTATTTTATATTTAGTTGAAAGAGTAAACATGAGAGAAAGGGGTACAGTAGTTTGAGAACAAAACTGTGGGCAGAGAGTAGTCTGAATTTGGTTCTGGAGGTATACTCCAACTCACACATTGCACTCACATGCCAGCCATGAGTGATTCCAAACCAGAGAAGTCACATCCACCAGAAGTGCTGGAGAGCTACACTGGCTGGTTTCTCCTGTGAAGACAGCTCACAACAGCCAATATTCTCTGTGCACTCATTCACCCAGAGAGGGTGATGCCCTGCTAGGGCAGTCATTGGCTCCTGTCTCAGACCTTCCCCAAGGTGATTCATTAAGTGACTAGCACTCTGCATGTGACCTCTACGATGAGCTTCCACCCACAGGAACAGCATTAGAGTAGATCTTGTTATATAGTGCCACAGCAACCTCGACCTCTTCTATAACGGTTTTACAACTACTTATAAAAGTACCGTTTAAAAAGAATCATGGGCAGAGAATATATTTTACATATGATCATTTTTGTTTATCAACAATCCCACCTAGGTACAGTTGTCTGTGGTTGTTTCTGTAACAAAATCATACAAACTAGAGTGAAGAATTCTGGGAATATGCAAATCAAGAAGACAAGATGAGTCATTAAAGGGATAGCTCGGGATTTGGGTAGAGCAGTCTAATAGTAACTGAAATTTGAATTTAAAAAATGTTTTTTGTTTAGTTGAAAGAGTAAACGTGAGAGAAAGGGGTACAGTAGTTTGAGAACAAAACTGTGGGCAGAGAGTAGTCTGAATTGGGTTCTGGAGGTATACTCCAACTCACACATTGCACTCATTTGCCAGCCATGAGTGATTCCAAACCAGTGAAGTCACATCCACCAGAAGTGCTGGAGAGCTACACTGGCTGGTTTCTCCTGTGAAGACAGCTCACAACAGCCAATATTCTCTGTGCACTCATTCACCCAGAGAGGGTGATGCCCTGCTAGGTAGGGCAGTCATTGGCTCCTGTCTCAGATCTTCCCCAAGGTGGTTGGTTAAGTGACTAGCACTCTGCATGTTACCTCTACGATGAGCTTCCACCCACAGGAACAGCATTAGAGTAGATCTTGTTATATAGTGCCCCAGCAACCTCGACCTCTTCTATTACGGTTTTACAACTACTTATAAAAGTACCGTTTAAAAATAATCATGGGCAGACAATATATTTTACATATGATCATTTTTGTTTATCAACAATCCCACCTAGGTACAGTTGTCTGTGGTTGTTTCTGTAACAAAATCATACAAACTAGAGTGAAGAATTCTGGGAATATGCAAATCAAGAAGCAAAGATCAGTCATTAAAGGGATAGTTCGGGATTTGGGTAGAGTAGTCTAATAGTAACTGACATTTGAATAATAAAAGTATTTTATATTTAGTTGAAAGAGTAAACATGAGAGAAAGGGGTACAGTAGTTTGAGAACAAAACTGTGGGCAGAGAGTAGTCTGAATTGGGTTCTGGAGGTATACTCCAACTCACACATTGCACTCACATGCCAGCCATGAGTGATTCCAAACCAGTGAAGTCACATCCACCAGAAGTGCTGGAGAGCTACACTTGCTGGTTTCTCCTGTGAAGACAGCTCACAACAGCCAATATTCTCTGTGCACTCATTCACCCAGAGAGGGTGATGCCCTGCTAGGGCAGTCATTGGCTCCTGTCTCAGACCTTCCCCAAGGTGATTCATTAAGTGACTAGCACTCTGCATGTGACCTCTACGATGAGCTTCCACCCACAGGAAACAGCATTAGAGTAGATCTTGTTATATAGTGCCACAGCAACCTCGACCTCTTCTATTACGGTTTTACAACTACTTATAAAAGTACCGTTTAAAAAGAATCATGGGCAGAGAATATATTTTACATATGATCATTTTTGTTTATCAACAATCCCACCTAGGTACAGTTGTCTGTGGTTGTTTCTGTAACAAAATCATACAAACTAGAGTGAAGAATTCTGGGAATATGCAAATCAAGAAGACAAGATCAGTCATTAAAGGGATAGTTCGGGATTTGGGTAGAGCAGTCTAATAGTAACTGAAATTTGAATTTAAAAAATGTTTTTTATTTAGTTGAAAGAGTAAACGTGAGAGAAAGGGGTACAGTAGTTTGAGAACAAAACTGTGGGCAGAGAGTAGTCTGAATTGGGTTCTGGAGGTATACTCCAACTCACACATTGCACTCATATGCCAGCCATGAGTGATTCCAAACCAGTGAAGTCACATCCACCAGAAGTGCTGGAGAGCTACACTGGCTGGTTTCTCCTGTGAAGACAGCTCACAACAGCCAATATTCTCTGTGCACTCATTCACCCAGAGAGGGTGATGCCCTGCTAGTAGGGCAGTCATTGGCTCCTGTCTCAGACCTTCCCCAAGGTGATTGGTTGAGTGACTAGCACTCTGCATGTGACCTCTACGATGAGCTTCCACCCACAGGAACAGCATTAGAGTAGATCTTGTTATATAGTGCCACAGCAACCTCGACCTCTTCTATAACGGTTTTACAACTACTTATAAAAGTACCGTTTAAAAAGAATCATGGGCAGAGAATATATTTTACATATGATCATTTTTGTTTATCAACAATCCCACCTAGGTACAGTTGTCTGTGGTTGTTTCTGTAACAAAATCATACAAACTAGAGTGAAGAATTCTGGGAATATGCAAATCAAGAAGCAAAGATCAGTCATTAAAGGGATAGTTCGGGATTTGGGTAGAGTAGTCTAATAGTAACTGACATTTGAATAATAAAAGTATTTTATATTTAGTTGAAAGAGTAAACATGAGAGAAAGGGGTACAGTAGTTTGAGAACAAAACTGTGGGCAGAGAGTAGTCTGAATTGGGTTCTGGAGGTATACTCCAACTCACACATTGCACTCACATGCCAGCCATGAGTGATTCCAAACCAGTGAAGTCACATCCACCAGAAGTGCTGGAGAGCTACACTTGCTGGTTTCTCCTGTGAAGACAGCTCACAACAGCCAATATTCTCTGTGCACTCATTCACCCAGAGAGGGTGATGCCCTGCTAGGGCAGTCATTGGCTCCTGTCTCAGACCTTCCCCAAGGTGATTCAGTTAAGTGACTAGCACTCTGCATGTGACCTCTACGATGAGCTTCCACCCACAGGAACAGCATTAGAGTAGATCTTGTTATATAGTGCCACAGCAACCTCGACCTCTTCTATAACGGTTTTACAACTACTTATAAAAGTACCGTTTAAAAAGAATCATGGGCAGAGAATATATTTTACATATGATCATTTTTGTTTATCAACAATCCCACCTAGGTACAGTTGTCTGTGGTTGTTTCTGTAACAAAATCATACAAACTAGAGTGAAGAATTCTGGGAATATGCAAATCAAGAAGACAAGATGAGTCATTAAAGGGATAGCTCGGGATTTGGGTAGAGCAGTCTAATAGTAACTGAAATTTGAATTTAAAAAATGTTTTTTGTTTAGTTGAAAGAGTAAACGTGAGAGAAAGGGGTACAGTAGTTTGAGAACAAAACTGTGGGCAGAGAGTAGTCTGAATTGGGTTCTGGAGGTATACTCCAACTCACACATTGCACTCATATGCCAGCCATGAGTGATTCCAAACCAGTGAAGTCACATCCACCAGAAGTGCTGGAGAGCTACACTGGCTGGTTTCTCCTGTGAAGACAGCTCACAACAGCCAATATTCTCTGTGCACTCATTCACCCAGAGAGGGTGATGCCCTGCTAGGGCAGTCATTGGCTCCTGTCTCAGACCTTCCCCAAGGTGATTCATTAAGTGACTAGCACTCTGCATGTGACCTCTACGATGAGCTTCCACCCACAGGAACAGCATTAGAGTAGATCTTGTTATATAGTGCCACAGCAACCTCGACCTCTTCTATAACGGTTTTACAACTACTTATAAAAGTACCGTTTAAAAAGAATCATGGGCAGAGAATATATTTTACATATGATCATTTTTGTTTATCAACAATCCCACCTAGGTACAGTTGTCTGTGGTTGTTTCTGTAACAAAATCATACAAACTAGAGTGAAGAATTCTGGGAATATGCAAATCAAGAAGCAAAGATCAGTCATTAAAGGGATAGTTCGGGATTTGGGTAGAGTAGTCTAATAGTAACTGACATTTGAATAATAAAAGTATTTTATATTTAGTTGAAAGAGTAAACATGAGAGAAAGGGGTACAGTAGTTTGAGAACAAAACTGTGGGCAGAGAGTAGTCTGAATTGGGTTCTGGAGGTATACTCCAACTCACACATTGCACTCACATGCCAGCCATGAGTGATTCCAAACCAGTGAAGTCACATCCACCTTAAGTGCTGGAGAGCTACACTTGCTGGTTTCTCCTGTGAAGACAGCTCACAACAGCCAATATTCTCTGTGCACTCATTCACCCAGAGAGGGTGATGCCCTGCTAGGGCAGTCATTGGCTCCTGTCTCAGACCTTCCCCAAGGTGATTCATTAAGTGACTAGCACTCTGCATGTGACCTCTACGATGAGCTTCCACCCACAGGAACAGCATTAGAGTAGATCTTGTTATATAGTGCCACAGCAACCTCGACCTCTTCTATAACGGTTTTACAACTACTTATAAAAGTACCGTTTAAAAAGAATCATGGGCAGAGAATATATTTTACATATGATCATTTTTGTTTATCAACAATCCCACCTAGGTACAGTTGTCTGTGGTTGTTTCTGTAACAAAATCATACAAACTAGAGTGAAGAATTCTGGGAATATGCAAATCAAGAAGACAAGATGCAGTCATTAAAGGGATAGTTCGGGATTTGGGTAGAGCAGTCTAATAGTAACTGAAATTTGAATTAAAAAATGTTTTTTATTTAGTTGAAAGAGTAAACGTGAGAGAAAGGGGTACAGTAGTTTGAGAACAAAACTGTGGGCAGAGAGTAGTCTGAATTGGGTTCTGGAGGTATACTCCAACTCACACATTGCACTCACATGCCAGCCATGAGTGATTCCAAACCAGTGAAGTCACATCCACCAGAAGTGCTGGAGAGCTACACTTGCTGGTTTCTCCTGTGAAGACAGCTCACAACAGCCAATATTCTCTGTGCACTCATTCACCCAGAGAGGGTGATGCCCTGCTAGGGCAGTCATTGGCTCCTGTCTCAGACCTTCCCCAAGGTGATTCAGTTAAGTGACTAGCACTCTGCATGTGACCTCTACGATGAGCTTCCACCCACAGGAAACAGCATTAGAGTAGATCTTGTTATATAGTGCCACAGCAACCTCGACCTCTTCTATAACGGTTTTACAACTACTTATAAAAGTACCGTTTAAAAAGAATCATGGGCAGAGAATATATTTTACATATGATCATTTTTGTTTATCAACAATCCCACCTAGGTACAGTTGTCTGTGGTTGTTTCTGTAACAAAATCATACAAACTAGAGTGAAGAATTCTGGGAATATGCAAATCAAGAAGCAAAGATCAGTCATTAAAGGGATAGTTCGGGATTTGGGTAGAGTAGTCTAATAGTAACTGACATTTGAATTTAAAAAATGTTTTTTGTTTAGTTGAAAGAGTAAACGTGAGAGAAAGGGGTACAGTAGTTTGAGAACAAAACTGTGGGCAGAGAGTAGTCTGAATTGGGTTCTGGAGGTATACTCCAACTCACACATTGCACTCATATGCCAGCCATGAGTGATTCCAAACCAGTGAAGTCACATCCACCAGAAGTGCTGGAGAGCTACACTGGCTGGTTTCTCCTGTGAAGACAGCTCACAACAGCCAATATTCTCTGTGCACTCATTCACCCAGAGAGGGTGATGCCCTGCTAGGGCAGTCATTGGCTCCTGTCTCAGACCTTCCCCAAGGTGATTGGTTAAGTGACTAGCACTCTGCATGTGACCTCTACGATGAGCTTCCACCCACAGAAACAGCATTAGAGTAGATCTTGTTATATAGTGCCACAGCAACCTCGACCTCTTCTATAACGGTTTTACAACTACTTATAAAAGTACCGTTTAAAAAGAATCATGGGCAGAGAATATATTTTACATATGATCATTTTTGTTTATCAACAATCCCACCTAGGTACAGTTGTCTGTGGTTGTTTCTGTAACAAAATCATACAAACTAGAGTGAAGAATTCTGGGAATATGCAAATCAAGAAGCAAAGATCAGTCATTAAAGGGATAGTTCGGGATTTGGGTAGAGTAGTCTAATAGTAACTGACATTTGAATAATAAAAGTATTTTATATTTAGTTGAAAGAGTAAACATGAGAGAAAGGGGTACAGTAGTTTGAGAACAAAACTGTGGGCAGAGAGTAGTCTGAATTGGGTTCTGGAGGTATACTCCAACTCACACATTGCACTCACATGCCAGCCATGAGTGATTCCAAACCAGTGAAGTCACATCCACCAGAAGTGCTGGAGAGCTACACTGGCTGGTTTCTCCTGTGAAGACAGCTCACAACAGCCAATATTCTCTGTGCACTCATTCACCCAGAGAGGGTGATGCCCTGCTAGGGCAGTCATTGGCTCCTGTCTCAGACCTTCCCCAAGGTGATTGGTTGAGTGACTAGCACTCTGCATGTGACCTCTACGATGAGCTTCCACCCACAGGAACAGCATTAGAGTAGATCTTGTTATATAGTGCCACAGCAACCTCGACCTCTTCTATAACGGTTTTACAACTACTTATAAAAGTACCGTTTAAAAAGAATCATGGGCAGAGAATATATTTTACATATGATCATTTTTGTTTATCAACAATCCCACCTAGGTACAGTTGTCTGTGGTTGTTTCTGTAACAAAATCATACAAACTAGAGTGAAGAATTCTGGGAATATGCAAATCAAGAAGACAAGATGAGTCATTAAAGGGATAGTTCGGGATTTGGGTAGAGCAGTCTAATAGTAACTGAAATTTGAATTTAAAAAATGTTTTTTATTTAGTTGAAAGAGTAAACGTGAGAGAAAGGGGTACAGTAGTTTGAGAACAAAACTGTGGGCAGAGAGTAGTCTGAATTGGGTTCTGGAGGTATACTCCAACTCACACATTGCACTCACATGCCAGCCATGAGTGATTCCAAACCAGTGAAGTCACATCCACCAGAAGTGCAGGAGAGCTACACTTGCTGGTTTCTCCTGTGAAGACAGCTCACAACAGCCAATATTCTCTGTGCACTCATTCACCCAGAGAGGGTGATGCCCTGCTAGGGCAGTCATTGGCTCCTGTCTCAGACCTTCCCCAAGGTGATTCATTAAGTGACTAGCACTCTGCATGTGACCTCTACGATGAGCTTCCACCCACAGGAACAGCATTAGAGTAGATCTTGTTATATAGTGCCACAGCAACCTCGACCTCTTCTATAACGGTTTTACAACTACTTATAAAAGTACCGTTTAAAAAGAATCATGGGCAGAGAATATATTTTACATATGATCATTTTTGTTTATCAACAATCCCACCTAGGTACAGTTGTCTGTGGTTGTTTCTGTAACAAAATCATACAAACTAGAGTGAAGAATTCTGGGAATATGCAAATCAAGAAGACAAGATGAGTCATTAAAGGGATAGTTCGGGATTTGGGTAGAGTAGTCTAATAGTAACTGAAATTTGAATTTAAAAAATGTTTTTTATTTAGTTGAAAGAGTAAACGTGAGAGAAAGGGGTACAGTAGTTTGAGAACAAAACTGTGGGCAGAGAGTAGTCTGAATTGGGTTCTGGAGGTATACTCCAACTCACACATTGCACTCACATGCCAGCCATGAGTGATTCCAAACCAGTGAAGTCACATCCACCTTAAGTGCTGGAGAGCTACACTTGCTGGTTTCTCCTGTGAAGACAGCTCACAACAGCCAATATTCTCTGTGCACTCATTCACCCAGAGAGGGTGATGCCCTGCTAGGGCAGTCATTGGCTCCTGTCTCAGACCTTCCCCAAGGTGATTGGTTGAGTGACTAGCACTCTGCATGTGACCTCTACGATGAGCTTCCACCCACAGAAACAGCATTAGATTAGATCTTGTTATATAGTGCCACAGCAACCTCGACCTCTTCTATAACGGTTTTACAACTACTTATAAAAGTACCGTTTAAAAAGAATCATGGGCAGAGAATATATTTTACATATGATCATTTTTGTTTATCAACAATCCCACCTAGGTACAGTTGTCTGTGGTTGTTTCTGTAACAAAATCATACAAACTAGAGTGAAGAATTCTGGGAATATGCAAATCAAGAAGACAAGATGAGTCATTAAAGGGATAGTTCGGGATTTGGGTAGAGCAGTCTAATAGTAACTGAAATTTGAATTTAAAAAATGTTTTTTATTTAGTTGAAAGAGTAAACGTGAGAGAAAGGGGTACAGTAGTTTGAGAACAAAACTGTGGGCAGAGAGTAGTCTGAATTGGGTTCTGGAGGTATACTCCAACTCACACATTGCACTCACATGCCAGCCATGAGTGATTCCAAACCAGTGAAGTCACATCCACCAGAAGTGCAGGAGAGCTACACTTGCTGGTTTCTCCTGTGAAGACAGCTCACAACAGCCAATATTCTCTGTGCACTCATTCACCCAGAGAGGGTGATGCCCTGCTAGGGCAGTCATTGGCTCCTGTCTCAGACCTTCCCCAAGGTGATTCATTAAGTGACTAGCACTCTGCATGTGACCTCTACGATGAGCTTCCACCCACAGGAACAGCATTAGAGTAGATCTTGTTATATAGTGCCACAGCAACCTCGACCTCTTCTATAACGGTTTTACAACTACTTATAAAAGTACCGTTTAAAAAGAATCATGGGCAGAGAATATATTTTACATATGATCATTTTTGTTTATCAACAATCCCACCTAGGTACAGTTGTCTGTGGTTGTTTCTGTAACAAAATCATACAAACTAGAGTGAAGAATTCTGGGAATATGCAAATCAAGAAGACAAGATCAGTCATTAAAGGGATAGTTCGGGATTTGGGTAGAGTAGTCTAATAGTAACTGACATTTGAATTAAAAAATGTTTTTATTTAGTTGAAAGAGTAAACGTGAGAGAAAGGGGTACAGTAGTTTGAGAACAAAACTGTGGGCAGAGAGTAGTCTGAATTGGGTTCTGGAGGTATACTCCAACTCACACATTGCACTCACATGCCAGCCATGAGTGATTCCAAACCAGTGAAGTCACATCCACCAGAAGTGCTGGAGAGCTACACTTGCTGGTTTCTCCTGTGAAGACAGCTCACAACAGCCAATATTCTCTGTGCACTCATTCACCCAGAGAGGGTGATGCCCTGCTAGGGCAGTCATTGGCTCCTGTCTCAGACCTTCCCCAAGGTGATTGGTTGAGTGACTAGCACTCTGCATGTGACCTCTACGATGAGCTTCCACCCACAGAAACAGCATTAGAGTAGATCTTGTTATATAGTGCCACAGCAACCTCGACCTCTTCTATAACGGTTTTACAACTACTTATAAAAGTACCGTTTAAAAAGAATCATGGGCAGAGAATATATTTTACATATGATCATTTTTGTTTATCAACAATCCCACCTAGGTACAGTTGTCTGTGGTTGTTTCTGTAACAAAATCATACAAACTAGAGTGAAGAATTCTGGGAATATGCAAATCAAGAAGACAAGATGAGTCATTAAATGGGATAGTTCGGGATTTGGGTAGAGCAGTCTAATAGTAACTGAAATTTGAATTTAAAAAATGTTTTTTATTTAGTTGAAAGAGTAAACGTGAGAGAAAGGGGTACAGTAGTTTGAGAACAAACTGT